>NC_080593.1:50981741-51291667 GCF_027887145.1 Ammospiza caudacuta | reverse complement strand
GCAGGATCATATATCAACTTAAAGAGGGAAGAATGTTGCCACAGAACCACAGCTCCAACCAGCAGCACCACTTCACAATGAAGTAATCCTCTGGCATTAATTTCTTGTCAAGGCTAGTGATGGGTTGCATTTGCCAAGGAAGATGTGCTCAGCTGAACTGCGGTATCTTGGAAACGCAATGCGATATGTCACTTTTTCTTTCTTTTTTTTTTTTTAAAGAATGTTTCATTATGAAAGTGTCGTTCTGTGAATACTTGCTGTAAATTAAGATAACTATTCTCAGAAGTGCAGACATTGATCTTGGCTTTAAAACTCTTAGACTATGCACTTCTAAAGAATTTTACTCCTTTAGGTGTCTGTAAATCCATTTTCTACATGAAGTGACTTTTCCCCTTTCAATTCCAAGAGTATAATCCAAAGTCCACTCCTACGCTGGCTTACACCTTATTGAGCCTCTAAAGATGAGCTTAATGTGAATTAGGAATTACTAAAAAACTTTATGTAAACAGAACCCAAATCAGTTGCATGGGCATTTGCTTAATACAGGTCGCCTTTCTGAGCATGTAGCATTTATTTGCACTTGCCTTCAACATTCTGTATGGGCATCTACGAGTATTATTGCAGTCTCATTTTTCAGAGGGAAGGCAAAGATAAGTGAGGTGGTTGCTCTGCCCACGGGTATATGATGAGCTGCCATCAGCACCAAAGCTCAGGAGCAGTGTCCTTTGTGCCATTCCTGAGACAGTAGAGTTTCACCTCTCTTGCTTGTGGCATTCAGATCTCCTGATGGCTGAATGCAGACCAAAAGTTACAATTCACTGGCCAGGTAACTGAATTTCCTTCTCACAGGATGTAAAATGTGCTTTGAGATCCAAAGAAAGGTGATGAAGTTAGACTCTGAGGGAAGGACTACAAAAAAAAAAAAAATCAGCTCTTAAAATAACTTTTATGTCATTCACTCTGTTATATTTTTTCCCTGTGTGAAATAATATTTAAGGATTGCTTCCTAAGAAAATATTTCTCATGCACAGAAATATATTTTCCCTTGTTCCTGTTCAAGTGTCAGGCAAGATTTATGAGGAAAACATTCTCAAACTTTTTTAATAAAAGATGTCCTCATACTACTTCTACTCTTCTTTGCATTGGAGAATGGCATGTAGGTGGCTGCTAAAAAGATAGTGGCTATTATAAGTTCCTCAAAAATCTCTCCAGTTAATTGATGAAAAATATATCCTCTGGATCTTGAATGAATGCATATGTGGAGATGGAGGTAGTGTGCATACTGACAGATTAACCCTCTAAACTCATTAGCGCTTGTTTCCTAATGTGTAAATGAAACAATAAAAGTTTTTAATTTTTTAATGACTGCTTAAAAATATTTTTTCTGGCATTCTATATGTATCATTTGACAAAATATGAGTATCAGGATACCTGCTACAGCACTAAGTTGTAGAAAAATGTTTGAATTAATTTCTTGTTAAGTAGCATGCTGTCTGAATTTATTCTCATTTACATGGACTGAGATAAAAACTTAATTTTTAAAAATTTTCAGTCCAAGAATATCCTTCTAAATTTGATGAAGAGTTCATAGATTCATAGAATCATGAAGTGGTTCACGTGTTCAGGGCTGGTTTGGGTGAGGGTTTGAGCAATCTGGTCTAGGGAAATCCAGGAAGTGATTGAAAATAGATGACATTTAAAGTCCATTCAAACCTAAATTATTCTGTGATTCTATGGTTCTTTCATTTCCCCATTTAAAGAAGTAGACAATTACTTAATTTTGGATTTCAATGGAGATTAAAAGAATAAAATGATGTTGGGAAATTTGTATGTGTTAGGAGAGACTTTTATGGTTATTTTCAACTGAACACTATTTTATTACTAAAATTATTTTATTTTTAGTGCGTTTACATGACTAGGAACTATATTTTTCATTCTGTGTTACTGTTAGCCCTTTTCTTCACACTCTGCAAAAGAAATTCTGTTTTCTCTAGGGTTTTTTAAATTATGCTGCCAGAAAAGAGAAAATTTACACAAGTCTGAAGGAGATATTACACCAAATATGACTTTTTCTCAATGAGAGGAAAAGAGAATTTTTTTTTCTGATGGAATAAAAGCCACTAAGACATTGCAGATAGCCTGTGAGCATCCAGACTATGACCTTAAATAATTTATTCCTGGTTAAGAATTTGATGTTACTGGCTATTCTAAATGCAGCAACTTCAACACTGTAAAATGATACTTCATTTAGGCAGCCCAGTCTATTGATGCTGGGTGTACAATAAAGTAAGAATCTGAGTGTTTTATTCTTCCTTTTTTCACTTCCTTTCCATCCAGTGTTGTGGGAAAAAAGACATGCTTCTCTGAGTAATGTTATATTAGTTTTCCTTTTAGTTGCAAAAATATAATTTTATTTGCAAAAATATCATATCTATTATATATGGTTTTGTACTGAATTCATTGACTTTGAAGGTTTATCAGCTTATGACAAACTGTGGAAGCTAATGGAAACTGTTTTGGTATTTTGAAGCTCGCCCTGTCACACAGACAGAGCTAATGGATCCCAGATGTGGTACACTAGAGAAAATATATACTGGAGGGTAGCTGGGAACTGGATAGTTTCTGTGGAAGAACTTACCTTCCTGAAGAATTGGACACTGGTGTGTTAAGCATTAGACCCAGGGGGAGGAGAAAGATAATGATAACCTGAGGTCTTTTGTGTTTGTTTGTAGTGGCACTAACAGCATGCGCAGTAAGTGCAAGGTGGGTGGTTGGTTTGTTGGGCTTTTTTTTTATGCTGGATCTTGTCTTCTCTTTTTTTTTTTTTTTTTTTTTATTATTTAAGATTGTTGTTAAAATACGTGTAACTTTGGAATCTATGAAAACTAGTATTCACAATCCCTGGAAAAACCCTGGAAGCCCCTGCATGTTTCAGTAGAATAATGGATGAAGTGTACCTCTGCTGACTGAGGGACAGAATCCAGACCTGCTGCAATGTGTATCTGTATGCAGTATACTGTGCAGGTGCTCAGGATGTCTTTCCTTTCTTTATAAAATAGAAACTTTTTTAACTGTAATCCTTATTCTTCAATTTTAGATAGCTGACTAGTGTCTTCTTACATTTTTGAATGCATAGATCTGTAGCCCAAGAGTTGTAGGCGAAGGTAAATCTTTTGTTATTTTAGATTTGCGTTGTCTGGCAGACATCACTAGGGCAAAGCTACCACATGGGTGCTTGATCCTTTGTAACATTTTATTATTATTATTATTATGTTGAATTACCCAGTGTCAATAAAGAACAAAGATTAAAATGAGGAAGAAATTGCCTGTGTGATTCTGACTTAACCTTCAATAGCAGAAGTGCAATAGTCGGATCTTATCAATGAGTTCATTCTTGGAATAGACTGTGAAAAGGTTAAAACTTTTAAGCATAGCCAGCACACAGAGGTGATTAGATGCATCTCCAATTTAGAAATCTCTTTCCTGAAGATCCCACATAATGAGTAATCTAAGCAAGTTACCTGGAAAAATAAAAATATCTTCAGAAAATTCTGACTGGAGAAATTCAGGCAGGAAATAGCAAATGAGAGTTCCTTCCTCTAAAGGCACCTTTGGATATCTTTTCCATTTATTTTACCTTATCTTTAAGGTAAGAGAGACAAATTATTTCTTCATAAAGCAATTATTCTACTGAATACGAGGAATTCATTGGCAGAAAGGATGATGGATGTATTTTGATTAAAACAACTGCAGGATCTTTAAGATTAAACACATTCTTTGCAGTACACTATTTATACCTTTTATAAGTATATTGTATGGAAAATTATATTTTTTTTCTCAAACTTTTAATTATGTTTGAGGCTTTCCTGTCTCTTCCTTTTTCTTCTTTATTTAAAAAAATGCTACCATCTGAACAGTGTGACTATAGGGAATGTATATGGATTTAAATACAAATTCAGTGTTAAAAAACTCTATCAGCACAATGATGCTATTATTAGACTCGAGATGTTAGCAAAAGGAAGAGATATTCTTATTAATTACTTGTTCCTTTGTATTGTGTCTGTTCATGAAATACCATGTTTTCCTGAGAAAATGGCTGTATTAAACTCTGGTGGAATCCACATATTATATGCTTCTATTGTAATTGCCCATGTGGAAAAATCTGGTGAACTTTAGATGCAAAGTAGTTTATAATACCTTAAAGCAGAAGCGAGATAAAATCCTTCATCTTCAGGGACCTTTCTGTTATCATTGCTGTCTAATTTTCAGTAATTCCATTTTCCTCTGACTTCTAACTCTCAAAATTGGCCCATATCCCTTGGTCATTAAGTCCAAGTTGGATGTGAAACAGTCTAGAGGACTGCAAATAGCATGTCTATAGTACAACTATAGCAAGACTTCTCTAGATTCATAAAAACTGTTGTTCTTCAGGCGGTTTTCATCTATAGGCCAGGTGTTTTACCAGTGCGTCTGGACCATTTCTGATTATTGTGCTGTAATTCAGCATTTCCCTGGGCTTGTCTGGGCTCTCCACTGGGATAACACCATGAATAGAGTGTTGTGTTTTGGTTAGTTTGGCAGCCATTCTAAATAACAATGTGGGACAGAGGTTTGAAAAGAGACAACAGAATTTGATCTGGGCCTTACCGTATTTTCATAGCACCTTTTTTTTATTATTACAAATTTTGCATTTAGGTCTGCAGAAGCACTTTTGTTGTAGTAACAGATGTCTCTCCAGACACATGTGCATATTTAAATGGAGTTGGCATAGTGTAATCTTCTTTCAAAAGAAGATTAATGGAACAGAACTTTTTTTTGTCTGCTCAAATTAATTGAATAGTTATAAGAAGATGGATCACTACTTTGTAATAATTACAGTTGTACTTAGTATAATTAATACTCTGGATTAGAATTGGTGTGAAATAGCATTATTTTTTTGCACGGTTAAGGTATACTTGTAGCACTGGATTTGTCTGAGTAAACACTGTCACTGCATGCCACTCCCAAGACCATTTGTCTCTGGTAATGACTTTCAGAGCAGGAACTTTGCAATTCTGAGCTTCACTGAGGTAACACTTAAAAGCATCCTATGAGAGCTAACATCAAATCAGTGGATTACTTATTACCTAAGTCAATTTGCTTCATTATGTTATTCCTCATAATGGAACCAGTAGGGTGAAAGAAATATGAGACAAGTAGTACACTCTAGCAATTTTTTCCAAACCTTGTCTGAGTCTGCTTGTGCATGAGTTTATGAAGAAAAAAATAATCTATTTCTAGCAAATAATGGCAAAAATTTTGTTCATTTTTTACTCTCTAAAAGAACTGTGACAATTCTTTTTAATTCTTTCTTAAATTGTGAGAAAAAGTGCCCACACATAAAATTATGACAGTAAGTACCCAATGAGTGGAACCTTTTTCAGCATGGAAATAACTCCAGTAAATTTATTTTGCATGAAGAGATTATCAGATAATTATATAACAGGGCTGGTTCAATACAATTAACGCCTGATTAAGTGCTTCAATTAAACAATCCTGATGTGAGACATGGTCCACGAAAGCACTGTTTGTGAAGGTTGTAGTAATGGTGGCTATCCCACTCACGTCAGGAAACAGGCTGTCCATTTCCCAGAAGCAGTATTGTGATAAGATGTACTCTTCAAGAGGAAGACCATCTTGTGATATCCCACAGGCTGTTTGAAATGTTGGAGTCAGAAGCATACAGTAGAAGAGTTCTGTTAGAATGTTTTAAAATAAGATGAATTATAATTTTGGTTGGGTATGACAACTAAGACTGTCAAACTGTTGGCAAAATACTTGGATGAAGGGGAGAGAGATGATTTATGTTCAGCTAAGGAAATCAAGTGAAGGGTGGCGAAAGGGAAGAAAGCATATGAAAATTCTTTAGACTAAGAACAAGAGTACATGAGCTGAATAAACAACATATGTCTTTATTTTCATATTTCTACTAATAGCTGAAAAATAGGCTAATATCTTTCCACATCCCATCTCCTTGATTCTGCTAATCTCCAGTGCGAAAGCTCTGAGCAGCAGATGGCTCTTGTCAAGGAAATTTGGGTGGTCAGCAAAAGAGTGTGTGATATAAAACCTGGCAAGACAAAGGTGGCAGGAGTGTGAGACTGTGGCAAGACATCACAATATAGATTTTCCAGTTTAGTATGTTTCCTTCTAGGGGAAGTCTGTGAGGACCTTCCCAGTACCACATGTGTGTGTTTCCACAGTTTTATTCTCTACCTTATGGCTAACCTTCTTCATTTTCTTCATTCTATTACAAACCCACAGAGAATAATTTGTATGGTAATTTTTGTGAATTAAGTATCCTGGGAGATAGATTAACATCATTAAACTATTATCACATTTAGCATTCCTGTTGCCAAAAATGGAAGGCTAATTTTACTCCATTAATTTCTTCTGAAATGCTTTGCCCTTTTTTTGTTGTGGCCACAGGTGTCCAATTTATTCGTAGGTCTGTGTAGGTATTTTCATTTTGAGTCTTAGAAAATATACTCAGGTTGTATCAATTTAGAACTGCTCGTATGTGAAAATGGTTAGAATATTTACAAAGAGTACTTAAAAGAAATATTTTTGGCAATAGCATACATAGTTCTTACTCTCCTGAAGAAGATTTAATTCATGAATGTCAGGGTTCTGCCTTAGTCCACCATGATCACTAAGAATAAGCACAATCATCTCATCCTTTTTTGCAAAACAGTGTTAGTTCAGCCAAACAGTTCTGCTAATCTATCAGGTCAAAAGCTAGCTCTCACTGTGCTCACTATTAGATGATTTTGGACTTAAAGGATCAAGTTCTTTCTTGCTTAAAACATTAAACTTTTTTTCATGATCGTGTAACTGTGGCAGCAGCCACATCTCCACTTCATATTTCATCTCCAGTCTTTCTATTAATCATATTACATTTCCAATTAAGTTCTACTTATGAATTTGTTTCAGTGTGGCTCTTAGGGGAATCAGTAAATGTGTTTTATAATTAAGTGCTCAAATATTAGAATTTAATAGTTTGTAATTAGAGGGGTTTTAAATTAGAAATCTGTCTTCCTGTACAATTTGAGGAGGTAAAATCTAATTTACATCTTCACCTGAAGGAAAATTCATAAAATGAACTAAAGAAGTGAAATACATTTTTAATTAAAGAGAGGAAACCCCTAATGAAGTGCAACTTAGGAACGTAAACTAATAGTGTGTAACATCATATAGTTTCTTTATGTTGTAGAATGAAATACAGTAGTTCAAAAAATTAGAAACATTACTTAAAGCAGTGATTTTCAATTTGCCATATGAAGCATCCCATGGCAGAAGTATTCCCATTATCTTCAGTCTCATTATAGAGATGAGTATGTACCTACTCACTTGAATAAGGACTAATAATATTTGCATTGTTCAGTGGCCTGCATGGTGTCATGCAAATAAGTACCCAATACTGAATGTGTCTGGGTGTGTGTCTATTTGTTTGTAGATATTTTCTGAGGCACAGGAGTCTTATGAAGGTTGATGGGCGGTCAGGGTTGTGTTCACAGTCAGAAATCTTTTTTTCTCCTTCACTGAAAGCTCACTGCAAGAAAAATGCTGATTCTGTGGGAAAACCAGCACAAATTCTGCATGGCATATTGGCTAGGAACAGGTATTGAATTGCAAGCTCCAGCAGTCAAAGAATGATTTTTCTCTACTAGTTAGGAAAAGAGTGCTGAGTTAAGACCAGTACTAGCAGGCCTGGTTTAAGATGCAAGTAAAACAGGCAATTGCAGTAGCATATTAATGGGACTGGCCTTTAGGAAAACACTCGTGATATTTTTGTGCCCGATCTCTGCTTGACTCTGCAGAGACAGCACTGTGAGGATCCCAGAATACATGTTTGTTACTAGGCACAGGAGCTTTTCTCAGATCTGAAGCCTGAGTAGATGCTGAGCCATCTTGATCCATTCTGAGCAGGCTACTTATCCATGAAAAAATACCTGGATGCACAGGCTTAGCTGAAGACATGGGTATTTTTTGGCAGCCTACCTGGAGAATTAGGGTATCAGACCTCCAGTGTATCCCTGCAAGTAGGTCTAGACACTGCCTGAAGCATTTTTTCTCTGTTGCTTATGACCCTGAGGGTAGATAAGCTTCAGAAACAAGCTCTTTGTTTATATGTCCTAGTAAGGGGACAACAGATCTTGCTCCAGCTTCTGCTTACCTCCATTGCTGCTGTAAGGAAAAGTGTACTTAAAAAGGTGGCTATGGCAGGGAGAATGGAGTTCCTGTGGACTTGCTGCTCCCTTCTGCCTTGCATCCTTTTACCAGGCAGGGCAGTGGTGAAACATTGCTTTAGGATTGGGATTGCATGGCAAGGACACCATGGTAAAGAAGGATCTGGGGTGAGCCATGCATGTAGACTCACATTTGATTATTTAAGTAGAAGGTTGTGTTCAATTTTATCAACTTGAGGTGCAGAGAGGGATGTCATGGGGAGCCATCATCCCACCTCTTCAGTATGGCCAGAGCTATCGCAAAAGGGGGGACCCAGTCCTGAGATTAGGCAGGGAGCCTGGAAAAACAGACAGTGAAGGCACCTTGGCAAGCAGGTACGGCTTAAATCTTCCAAGTGAGGGCCCATCTGAGCCTTAAGGGCTTTGGAGGCCACGAACAGACTTTTCAGGCTTCTGAATTTTCTTTGCTTTGATGATTAGCAAGCAGTGTTATTTTTATCATTATTTAGCACAGTTTGAGATTCATAAAAGAAATAACCTCACAGAATGGTGTTTGCTTTGGAAATCTGACCCCAGTGTTTACCTCAGTTCCCTTATCCTCTGATGACACCCCTGCAGCACCTCTACTTTTTATCAGTCTAACTGTGGCTAGCCACTCATGAGTAGTAGCTGATGAGACAGGCAGAAAGCCCACACAAGTATCAAAACAAGCTGATATGTTCCTGACCTTTGTCTTCTTGTTGTGCCATGTTGAGATTACGAGGATAAATCACTTATCTCTCTTTAAACGATTGGATCACTTGAGGAAGCTCTTGGGTTTGCCACCTTTTATAATACACAAGTGATATATCTGTAATTGCAATTATATCAGTATATGTTGTTTTACCTCACAGTAAGCTGCATTAATGTAAATTAAACTGGGTCACAAGATCTGCTGAAAATAATCTTCTATTAATTACTTTGGTGGTAGTGGTGGTTTTGGTTTTTTTGACAATTTGTGATCTGACATTACTCTGTGCTTCTATGGTATTTTTGCTTTTTGGCTGACCAAATTGACATTTTCCACTGAATTACAGATTGAAAAATTCAGTAGTGAGTGATGCTGTCTTCTGGTAAGAAGATCCACTGGAACACCACAGTGGTGTGGATCACTCACTATGATAAAAAATTACTTTTGTTTATGCCCTTCATTAATATTTCAGGATTCAGACAGTAAAGGGAGCAATTTATCTCAGTATGAGTTAGAATACTGTTTAATAAGATTTTCTGAGGAGACAAGATTAATGTTAATAATGTTTTTTCATTGATGGGAAAATAGTGTTAACATTAGTAACTCACTTTTTCTGTTAAGCAACAAGGTTAAACTGAAAAAAGCTGTGGACTATAAACAAGGTCAGGCCTATAAAAAGTAAAACATGAATCTGTTTTCCTAGACTAAAATCTTATTAGAATGAATATTCTACTGATCAAAATGAAGGTGATGAAGGCTATAAAGCTATTCAAGCAGAATAATTCAACTTTAGTATCTCTCCATTCCAGGAAGTGGCTATTTCTTTTTTTTTTAATAGTCTCAAACAGGGAATTTGAAGCTCATCTAATTAAGTTTCAAGTTTTCTGTGTTTTGTAG
Organism: Ammospiza caudacuta; assembly: GCF_027887145.1. NCBI lineage: Eukaryota > Metazoa > Chordata > Aves > Passeriformes > Passerellidae > Ammospiza > Ammospiza caudacuta. The sequence goes on along the minus strand of NC_080593.1, from coordinate 51,281,812 downwards.
TCTCCTTGATTCTGAAAATAATACATGCAACTTCATTTTGCTTCTCAAGTTTTTAAGGCATAAATGAGTTTGATACAGAGCTTCCTGAAGGTATATTGAGCAAAGCCGATATTCAAGAGAACAATACATTTGCTGTGCTTGGGTAAATGTTTCTTGTTGGGAATGTATTTGGGTTCATTAAGATGACACACCGACATGAATGTGAGATTGCTCATACACAGCTAAGGACTCTTCTAGGTTACAGCAACATACGTGCTGATGCTTACTATGGCACTGTTGTACTGACAGTATTTTCATTAAGACACAAATAAGGTTTGTATCAATTCATGTCTAAATTCATCTACTTCATATAGTGTACTCTACAGATATCTACAAGAGTAATTATGAGTGCAATACCTTTATGCCTGCATTATGAGTATGTATTCAGAAAGATCATGTTCAATATCAACTTTTCTAAAATTTATGTTAGTCCACATGGTCAAATCCACACAAACATCACCAGGGCATAACAGGAACCTTTGTGATTGATGACTGCCCATTCAAAATTGTTCTGTGTTCATATGCAAATTATATAGTCTTTATGTTGCCCTCAGTCCTGCTGAATTTCCCTACTACCAGTCTCTATGCTTTTTCTGTCTCTGTAAATATTTAATTAATTATGAAGGGGAAAGAAACTAAAATTGCAGAAATAAGAAGGCAAGTAAATAAACTGGTGGTAGTTAATTATCCTGTTTACATTTGTACGCAATTTGATTTTTTTTTTCTCAGATGTGTGGAGTATTTGACTAAGAAATTCCTAGATTTACTTGCAGAAATAGTCCTTTCTTGTGAAGAACAAAATATGGCTAAAACAGTGGGAGGAAATCTCTCTTTCAACATTTCTTGGTTTTGTTCTCTCATTTTGAATAAGGAATGGAAAATATAAGGACAAGTATAACACAGCTGCGAAAGTGAATGTTGAACACAACTGAACCCATAATACTTAAATATTTCTTTCACTGCAAATATTCATCCCTCCCTGAACTCTGTTATGAGCTTATCTGAGACAGAATCTTGCCTGTAGCCAAAAGAGTGGTTGAACATCTCTTGGCCTGATAACATAAACATGGTCCACATGGTCTAATATATAGAAATGTAGTTTTGTGAGTACGGTTTCTGTGCTCTATGATGAAGCATATGAGTGATAATTCTGAGTATTCAAGGTTCTTGCTATTTTGCTAGCAGATGCTAATTTCCTTTATAGTTTTGTACTTGCATTTAAAGATTCGCCTGTCCTATAGAAATATCAAGAGAAGAGAATGTACCAGTTACTCTGTTTGAGTCTGTTATTTCTGCACATAAAATTTGTGTGTATTTATGGACTCAAATGAACAGCTTATTTTTGAAGAAATAATTTATTCTCCTTGCAAAGAATCTGAAGAGAGATATCATGGTATCTGGGAGATGTGTGAAGTTTCCTCTGGTAGGGAAGAGCAGCTGGCTTACTTATACCATGTCTACTGAACTTTAAGTTGAATTTCAGCTCCTCTAAGATGGAATTAAAGCTCTTGAAAAATTCTAATCATGGTTGTCAGATTGATGTTTGCTTGAAACAAACACCAGCAGTAAACATGGCCTGAAAAATTTATTCAGGGAATAAAGCATAACATTTACACAGAAAGAGGGCAGCATTAGAGTGAAGGGAGATGATCAGAGCTGACCTTTGACAAGAAGTACAAATTTCTAAGTATGAATGCCCCAGTCATATAAATTAGTTTCCAGAATAGCTAATTCTTTATGTAGGAGAAGCTCAGATAGAGAAAATATGCTATTTTAGTGTATTAAACAATAATGCTAGATTTCTTTTTACCAAAAAATAGTTAAGGAAAGTCATTGGTGGAGTACTAACAATACTTGAGAATTATAAACCTAAAGTGAAATTGCTTCAAAAACTGGTGGCAAACTATCAATGAAGGAAGAGTAATTGCATTGACTGAACTAGATATCCTTGATTCAAGACATTTTTTTTCCTAAATTCTCTCTGGAATTTTGGGTGAGTGTCTTTGGGTAAATGTCTTCTTCCTCTGCTTTATCTGTGAGAAGTAGGAATAGCAGCAAAGCCTTTTATTGTTATACTGTTTGCATAAGGTATTTTGGGTTTGTGTTTTGGTTTTTTTTATGGTCGGCAGTGGTGTGCAGAACAGGTAGCTGTACTGAGTATTGTACATCTTTTTCATCTTGCAGATCTGTACTGAGTATTGTAATTTATGCTCCACATGAAATGGCTTTGCTACAAATGTGAACCTTGTCTCATATGAAGTGACTTTGCTGTAAATATGACATTAGTATGAACCAGTCAGCTTGCCAGATTGCTATTAGTTTGTAATGAACATTTAGAAAAATGAAGCATCATTAAAGCAAATCAGCTGTTTCATGTAGTTACTGTGTATTTATAGACACTTTGCTTACATGCATTAATTAGTCCCCGACTGGGGGAGGTACGCTCTATCTCCACTTTCTGGCATCTTTCCATTCTGTTTCTTCTTGTGCTATTTTCTACTGTAATGACAGCCACAAAATAAAATTAATATTTTTAAAACCACATGGTATAATACAAAGTTATTGTACTACAACTTGAATGTAGCCATTACTCAGTACTTGCGTGCACAGAAGGTACTTAACTTGTGATAATTAGCTTCTACTCTAGTAATATTATCTGTTGATTAAAGAACAATCGTTACGCAAGCTGTGTTACCCAGTCAAAAAAAGGATTTTCCGGTTGCTATTTCACCTCATCATTTAGGGCAGAATTGACTGCTGCTCTGTGATTATATAACCAGAAACTAGTCCTAGCAGCAAGACTGAGGTTACATTAGTAGTTATTTTCATATAATTTCAAACCTTTTTATGACACTTGCCTAGCTGAGCACTGGCACTGATAGTCTTCTCTAAATTAATATGTCAGTCTAGATGAATTCTTCTTGTCAAAACCTTCAGGTTTTTTTTTTGGTGCCAGTGGAATAACTTTCTGCCTTGTCAAAGGGTTACTCAGGGCAACAATTTAAGAAACACTTAGATGTTCTTTAAAAGATTTTGCTTGTAAATATTCATAATTTGTCAAGCCATCTGTCAGTTGTGTACCTTTATGTATCAAGAACATTGCAGAATAGATAATATCAACTCATTAGAATGAAGGTGAATGCTTCTGAGGTAACAATTGAGGTTAGTTCACAACAGAAGGCATAACAGATTTTCTTAAGGAATCCAAAAGCTGGACTGCTAGAACAAGCAATTGAATTAATTCTCTAAAATATAATGATCATCAAAAACTGGGAGCTGCAATTTGAAAGAGGTGTTCAGAATAGCTGGAGATTACAGGAATGCAGAAGCAAATGCATTTGACCTCAGAATGTCACTTGTCATTCTTTTGCTAAACAAAAAACTATCGTAAAATGTAATTGAACTTTAGCTCAGAGTGAGACGCTCTTGGGCATCAATTCCCCACTTTTACAGAAGGTTCTTTGGACATCAACATTCCTCAAGTAAATCAGAGTTGCCACAAGAAAAATTTTTAATGAGTGTTAAATATTGATGAGAGTTTGATCCAAGAGAAGAGATCAGGTGAGAATTTTCAAGGAAGTTAACACATGAATAAAGGGCAAATACTTTGCAGTAGCATTGCATAATGTAAGTTAATGGATATCTCTGATGCACTTGTGGTTAAACATCAATGTAAATTCCTGACCAAACAGTTGCAGGTCTTCAATAATACTGGCAGGTAGAAGTGTTGTTCATTGTAATGGTTATATTAGCAGCATTTTTTAAGTGTAACTTAGTGCACATTAAAACCATTGGGCCTCCAGCAACCCTGGAAGAAAGGTAGCAGTGTGCAAATGAATACTCTAACTCAGTATACTGTCTTTTCCAGGTAGTGTAATATCTATAATTTGAGCTTCATAGTATACACTAAAAAACAAAGCCCAGCTTGTTAGGGTTCATATGCTAAATTTAAGAACTGGAGCATAATGCCTGATGAGAAATATTTTTCTGGACAGAAAAACAAATCATGTGAGTAGCAATATCTAGCCACAATGTAATGTTTTTGTCACCATTAGCTTAATAATCAGTTTTATCATACTTTTCAGAAAATTAATATTCACATTAACATTTTAACATTGCTACTTTGTTACATTGCACTTTTGCATTGCAAATTTAATACTGAAGTTGTTTATTAGAACAAGGTGTAGTACCTTTTGGGCATCTTTCTCACAGATACATGACAGATTGTTATGGAACAGAAAGTTTTTGTGCAGTGTCCTGAAGATCAGGCTATGCAAAATATTTCTGTTCCTGGTTGTTAAAGAATTTAAAACTGACTTAATTGCTCCTTATTCCAGATAGCAGAAGGATTGGAGGGCTACTTGGATGGCAGATTCCTTTTCTGTGGAGTATAGTTACAGTTCACAGCAGCTCTTGGACACAGTACTGTAGTGATGTGACATATTTGCAAGCCACAAAACAGATTCTTAAATCAAACTTGTCCTTGATGATCACTTGGTATGTTAATAGATTAGATTTTAGCTTCCCTTACACCGTCTCATAAATGCCTCTTTTGTGCACTCGCCTTTTCACCTACCTGTGGGATTATTATGATACTCTAATAAAACATCAGGCATTTGCAGTTTATTCCTGGAGGGATTTGACTCTTATTTTCATCTCTTACTGCCAATCAGCAGCCTTGTATTGAAAGGTAATTAGATTATCCTCTAGGACTCTTCCCAGCCTTCATTGACTGCATATAAATTCAAGGATTCAAGTTTGCTAAAGGACTCTGCTTGATAGATTGCCAATGCAAAAGATGGCAAATCTCTGAAACAAAAGAATTCAAAGGTATTTCCTGAAAAAAAGACTTTTTTTTTTTGCAATTTCTGCTTCTAACAAACTTTTTCTCTGAAAGATAGCTAAAACAATGGCAAAGCACTTTTCCACTCCTGTGTTTTGTTGATATTAAATGCGCTTAATAGGAATAGAATCTGATACTTGAATTCAAAACTGAGTTCTTTTTGGCAAATACAAGATAATTATCTGCACATACCTGTGTAATTCACTTTATCTTCATTAATGATGAGTAGCTATATAAGGTAACAAAATTATATGCTCATTTGGAATGATTTGCTGGTTTTACTGTGAAACTTGTGACAAAACATAACCTGCTATTATCTCTTTCTTACCTTCATTGACTGTGTTTTGTTAAGTGGTGAGATCTTACTTCCCCCTGAAGGCAATGAATATGAATCATGTACACAGAAGAAATTTTATTCAGTAAGAACTTATAATTTTTGCAAGTCATTGCATTTCATTTGCAAGTCATATCATTTTGCAAACGTTTCTGTCTAAAAGTGCAGCTTAAATGCATCATTAGCAATCATTATGGTGGAACTATACAAGTTTAAACATAAAACCAGGACTCTTTGAGATTTAAAACAAAAAAAACTAGTTAAATTAGTATTCACACCCTGCATAAAGGCATTTAAGAAGGCTTGACCACTGGTTAAATTAGGTCAGACATTGGGTCATTGGTATATTACCTAAACTAAAAGTGATCTAAATTAGTGCGTTAGTAGCTTGTATGGGCTTAAAAGATCCAATTAAAACAGTTGCAACTTTTGTTCTCAAGTCAGAGGTATACAATCAGAAAACAGATATCCCTTAAAGACCTATAATTAATCTTCCTTTTTCTCCTATAGAATTCTGGATTTTTTTGCCATAAGCTAGTCCATAGTCATCCTTATGCAGTTATCCTCCTTCTCTTTAACTTTGTTGCTGCTTCTGGCAGTTTTGTAGATGTTTTAAAATTTTCTTTTCAGTTTTAGCCAGTTATTAAAAATTATATTGATTTTTAATATCTTTAATTGCTGCAGTTCCTTGATTTTTTAATCAATTTTTCCTTGTCCCATTTTTTTGCAATTAAAAATTTTCTGCTATGGAGAAATAACAGGAACAAAATTCCTAATAGATTAATATTTCCAGATATTTATAAGCTTTTCTTATGTTTTACACCTGACACCAATTCCCAATAATGCTGTTTAAAATATTGGGGTTTTTTTGGTTATGAAAACCTTGACAAAAAATATTTAGAATTTTTGTGGGAAATGCATTGTCCATCAGAGAAAAGATGCATTTGTTTAAAAAAAAAGTATGGAATTGACTAAATGGAATGGGCAAAAATTTTTATTTGACCCTATTCTTTTGAAACTCATACTAGGGTACATTATGTAAAAATGGTTTTTTTTGGGGGTTTTTTTAGCTCTATATACTCTTTCTTTACCTTGTTCTGTTCTTAGCAGGTGCTGAAAATAAAATGAAAACTTCTGTCTATGTTGTGTATTGCAAGGTTACTGTTGAATTAGAAAGCATATTCTGGAGGAATACTTCTTTTTATGTCCTCTTTTTTGGGTTGCTTGGAAATATGACTACACATAGAAAAATACATAGATTTAAGAAACTGTAATAATTACTGCTGATTTTTTTAATGGATGTTGAACTTTGAAACCAAGGTGTGAGATTGGTGTAAGGCTTCTGTGGAAATATTTACAATGATTTTAAATGCATAAAACAATTTACACTGTATTTGTAGATATTTTTCATTTCAAGTTGTGACTTTTCCATTTGAAAGTGTTAGTTTCCTTGCTCATAAAAGTGTTCTCTGTATCTTTTATGACCATTAAATCCTTTTAATGAAAAGTTTTATTTAATTTTAAAGAAATTGATACTTCAGCAAATTTTACCTATTAATTTGCCTTTATTAGTCGTTTGGCTTTTAATACCTGTCAGATTAAGAAAGAAGAGTTATTCAATTATTGATAACAGTCTGTGCTCATGTCTAGTAGGTAGGGAAGCAACCTTTCTCATGGGCAAAATTCTTCTGATATTATTCCCAGCAGAAGAGCATCAGCTGGGAGAAAAGTTGACTGTGGAGTCTTAAAAACTCCCACGTATGCTCTGCTAAGCCTTATATTTTCATAATTTCCAGCAACAGATTATTTGTTTAGCGCTTTATGTGATGTCATTGATGGAGGCAGCAATGTAGAAGCCAACAATTTTCGTCCTGTTGCCAGACTTTGAATGGTGCCTTTTAAAAAAGCCTGAGAAAAGCATTTTTTGGCCAAATTGCCCGATTTCCCTCCTGAGGTCCATGCCACATGCTTTCTAGCCATAAAAGAGAGGGAGATTTGTTCCCAATCACCTAATAGAGTAAGGTACAAACATGTTTTTAGATATTTTAATTATGATTCTGTAAATAAGTTGATATGTCAGCTGAAATTCATTAGAAGCAAGTTCTACTGAACTGCACAACATATTATGCCAAGCAATAATTTAAACTCTACATCTTGAAGCTGAGCCACAATTTTTAATCACTGAGATCCATATGATGCATTTGAAGACATATAGAAGGAAGGGTTTTTTTTTCCTTCAGGGCTGTGTTCCTTAGATAGCTTGTTTAAGATGCAAAGCATATAGTTTCATCTATTTAAAGCAGCTTAATTGGGAGAATCTAAGGACAAAACCAGAGCTCTAGGTATGGCCTTTCCTTTTGAAAAAGATAGTTCCTTCCCATCCTCCATCTTTTTATTAAATTAGTATTTGCTCTGTGTTATGGTTGTAAAAAAAAGTAAGTAAAAATATTTTTTGGCACTGATACTTTTCAACTGTAAAACTTCAAGTTAGAAATTTTTGAAAATCATGTTTTCTGTGAACTCAAATTATTTGATCTGCAAATGCCACCAGGAGGCTCTTGTAAACTGCTTGCTTTTTGGTAATCCAGTCTCTGTTGCACTTCTTCTGCATATGGGCATGTTGCTCAAATTTGTCTCTATTATATATCCTTCAAATAGTACCTGAGCTTGCATAAAAAGAGAATTTGTAAAAAAGTGATTTGTTTTTTAATTTATTTTGAGGTTAAAATAAAGGGTTTTTATTTATTTCAGCATGCATTTAAACAGGAAAAAAAAAACCCAAAGCAGTTTATCTTATCTCTAACTACTTCTGAAAATTAGAATAAACTTTTGCATGATTACTTCAATAGCAGATGGTAATGCTTCCTCAATACACAGGTTTAAATATAACATCAGTAGCATCATTTCTTTTTGCAAGTCAAATATAAAAGCCATGTAGGATACACTCAAGTTAGTTTATCTGGGATAATCTGCTCAGAAATTAAGTTAAAAAAAGAAAGAAAAGCCAAGCAACCTTTTCTATTTTGGAAGTAGCTTTTGTCTCACTTCCCCATTTTCTGCCTCATCCATGTACTCTTTTATCCATTTTAGACGGGGAATAAAGATGTAAAGATGTTTTCCAAAGGTACCTGTGAAATTTAGTTCATATCTTGTTTTCCAAGTGTCTCAGGCATTTAGTAATTTTAATTCTGTTGAGCACCAGCTTCTAGACAGTAGATTCCTTTAGAAAATGACTTGTGGTCCTCAGCCATATTCACCATTAAGAATCATGTTAAAAGTTGTAACACTAATTCCAAATCATTTGGTATGAACCAGAGCTCTTACTTCAGGACACTGCCTGCTTCAGGCTCCCTAGCTGTATAAACCTCAGACCTACACTGACATGTTTTTAGAGTTTCTAGTTCTGGGATTAATGTATTTATGGCCAGTGGTGGTATCTGGGCAGCAGTGCACTAAAAAACCACCATGCATCAACACAAGGCACCTCTGGATTAATCTTGTTCACTCTTTTCTCATAGTCTCAGAAAGATATTTGTGTAAGAGCTGGGCGTTGACAAGCCAGTGTCCAGTTACCTGTGCACCTCCACAGTCATCAGATGTGGATGCAGGAGCAGATACTGTCTTTTATATTTGAAGATAAAAGGCTATCTCAGCCTCCGTGCCAATACATCAAGGCTTGGAATTTTATACAAGCAGGATCTTGCTCAAAAATCAGTGTGTCCTTTTCAAATGGACCCTCTAGCCTTTGTAGGGCTGTAATTGACAAAAGAAAAAAGGGACCCGGCTCTTTGTGAGAGGAAAATAGGTTGAAAAAGGTACAAGCTGCTTAATTTACAAAAGCTTTCAGTTATCTGTAACTGAAATTGGCAGTTTCAAACTTGGCAGCTGTCAGAAATAAGGAAGGTGAATAAATCTTATAGATGTGTATTGTAGGTATGGAACTGGAAGAGTTAACATGTTCATCCAAAACTACAACAATACAAACTTAGCAAACAGTTCAGAAAACATGTAGAATCATTTATGTTCCTGGATGATGTTTAACATACTTAAGAGAAAAGAAACCGTATTTTCTGCGGGAAATAGAATATGTGATAAAGAATGCTGCCTTCTTCCTTAAATTAAAAGTGAACAGCAAGAGGAAATAGATGAGTTGTGGTGGGAATCTATTTAAAAATTTTTGAAATTAATAGAATGCAAATAGTGTTGAGAGAAAACAAAACCTCTGCTGTCATTATAATTCAGTATTATTAAAATTCTAGCCAAAGTATTTTTTAAACAGCTGTACTGTTAACTAGTCAACCTTGCAGGCATGTTTAATGTCCTATCAAGTGACTCTTCTCAGTTCCATAAGAATTTGACAGTAATTACAAGTATTCTCTCTCCTTGAAAAACCTTCATGGTACAGGTGATTCTTCACCTGAAGTTCAATAATAAAAAAAATCAAAGCATCTGGAAAAAAAAAATCTGCTGTCATTGTTTGTGTATTTTATGTTATCATTTTCTAGTGGAATTTTGGCTTTCATGTTTTATAAAAAAGGTCCAATATTAGGATTCCTGCTTTCCTCTGTCTTCAGTTTCACAGTTTGAATAATGAGTAGGTGTGCTACAGTTACCAGTCATTCCTTTTTGGATATTCCTGCAAGTATGTACTTAATAGAAGTATAAGCAGAAATCAGGCTCTAAGTCATTCAGAGTGAGGGAAGAATCTCGGTCCGATTTGTGGTCTATTTTTTATAGTAATGGGATTTTCTAGCAAAGATAAGTATATTTCATTTCTACAAGTGAGAAATTGTTATGCACAACTTCATACAATGGCACAAGTAGGTATGTTTTGTCATTGTTTTTTTAAGCATAGTTCTCAAAAGTTAGAATAAGTTTCTAAATGAAATACAGAGCTCAGAAAATCTGTTCATCTTCTAGATCCTTACTCCTAAACAAAACAACAAAAACATCCTGTTAACTGCAATGGAGATTATCTACAATTAAAGTAATAAGGATAATTTTTAAAGTAACTGGTGGTTTGGGGATTTGTTTGGTTTGTCAAGGTATGACACATTCCTTAAAAGAAACTGGTGAAAATTTTGATACAGGCAGGGTTCCAAACAAATTTCAATTTTTTTTTTTTTTTTTTTTTTTTTTTTTTTTTTTGTTTTTTGCTAACGGTTCATAAACATCCCAGTCAAAGTCTTTAATAAAACCCAATATTTTAATAAAAGTAGAATTGTATGCACATTTTTTGAGGAAAATTAACTTGGGATACATGAAGAGAGGTATGGGTAACTGATATTTGTTTTGATTTTGCTGCTAATTCAGCTGATTTTAAGGATGAGGAATTAAGCACATGTTGAGGGTGGTACTTGCAGCAGGAATTAGAAAACAAAGCTAGGAAATAGTTACTTTATGATAACACCTTTAGTTTGCTTGCAAATGTCTGTGACCAGGAGATGTCTCTTTTCCTCCCTCCTTATGAAGGAACAAAGGAGGAAAAGCTGTTGCAGGAACCTGAACAACTGCCTACCCTAGAGCAGAAAAGTTTAGTTGATTGGGCAAACAACAATTCCAAGGACATTCTCTCTAACTCCTGTGGACTTTTGGAATGTTTGTGGCAGACTGTTTTTATGTGTACCCTGAACATATAAAAATGTGCAAATAAAAATATTCCCCTGGGATATTGCTTGATTTAGCCTGAGGTTCCCTATTGGTTTTACAGGTTAAGGAGAAAAAATAAAGAATACAGCAACACAGAGTTTTTGGAGACTAAACCTGCGTCTTGCTGCTGTCTTTTGTATCAGAAAAACTTCTACTGACCTTCACATAAACTTAGCCTATAGAATGTTTAGAGAAATTTTTTCTCACATAACAATACCTTGTAAGATGATGGGAATTCACTTTGCAAGCTCAGCTGTTACAGCTGGGTATCAGCCTTCTTTCCATCTTCTGTGCTTTTCTGCTGACAAAGTTACTGCTTTCCTCCCAGTACTACTCTTAGATAAGGTACAGCAACTGCAGCTCTGAAATCACAAGTGATGAGTTTATACAAAGGTAAAAATCCAAAGGGACAGGAAGAAGAAAAGACCACAGCACTGGAGGCATTTCTTTGTACCAGAGTTCCCTCTCCAGTACTGCTGATTTTTCTCTCCCAAATTCTAAAGAGAATAATCAGCACAAGTCAGAATCTTAACTGCTTTATGTTTGTTCAGTAGTCTGTAAAGTAGAGAATATTGTGTGTGTAATACTGCTTTCAGGCTGAATATGTTAATGTCTAAAAAGCATTTAAGAATGTAAAACACCATGTAAATGTGAGCTATTAGCATAGCTTTCTACTTTAACAAGAGGGCAAGATTCTGAAAGAGCTCACATGACACTCTTCAGTGCAGGCCAGGGTGTCTGTGGGAGCACTGTCTGGAGAAAATCTCTGAAGCAGCAAAAGCCCTACACTCCAACAGACTTCAACACTCTTGAAACTAAATCTTGTGAGACAGGCTAGTAATGTTGCTTCTTTTTCCTCTCTTATTCATTTTGGGGATGGTTTTTATAATAAGTTTGACATACAGACTGGGGGAAGCATCTCACAGAGTATTGTTTAAATTGCAAAATTATGTCACAGACATCTTTTGTGAAAAATCCTTTCTTGGGATTTTTTCCCCCTTCTGAGAAGCTGTGGCCTCAGCAACAAGATGTAAACAATGGTTATGTGCTGCTGTGGAATGCAACAGCAGGTGGATCCGTGATTGGTCTCCTGTAGATCTTTGGATTTACCGACCGCTCACGGCAGAGCTGGGTCTTGCTCTCTGCCAGGACACAGACCTTTGTTATTGATTCCTTTTCTATTCTTAACTTAGCTAGCTTCTGAGAACTTTTCCTTCCATCTCTTTTTAGTATAGTCATAATGTAATATATATCGTAAAATAATAAATTGAGCCTTCTGAACATGGAATCAACATTCTCGCCTCTCTCTTCACCTGAAAACCCTTGTGACCACCGTCACAAAATTATCCATGGTAAAAACAAAATACCCCAAACCACACAACTTTCTTCATCTCATCCTGCCTGTCCCTAAGCAAATTTGAGCTCTAGCTTAGTTTGAAGCTCTTTGCTGGAGGAAGGGAGCAGGAAGTCTCAGCTCTCTTGTTCACCTTAAGATGTAATAATATCATAAAAATAGATGTGCAAGCAAGAGGTCAGAATAATTGGTCTTGTGTTTGATCTAGGATACAGTGAGAAAATCTTTTTTGAGAGGTGGGCAGAGACAACAGGATGCAGAAGATATGGCAGATTTTCACTGCTTCCATTCGGAAGCTCTTTATCTTCCGGAGAGAAGAGTTAGGTCTTAAACATTATTATGATACAGCTTGTGGAGGTGGAGAGATGAAGCCCTCAATGTTTTTGTATTTCATTCTAATACCATAACAGATATCCTTCAGTTTATTAAAGGGTTTAAAGTCTGCCATATCTGTTTTCTTGTTTGTATCTCTCATATTTTCTTTAAATAAGCTGGAAACAAAACCCCTTAACTTTGATACCCGAGAGAATCCTTGTTTGTAGTTTTTCCCACCTCTTAAAAAATGAAGACCTTTTGTTCTAGGCAGCTTCTGTGGACTCCTAAAAAGTGCTGTGTCAGAAAAAGGACACTGGAAGGCCATTCAGTACAATTGAAAATTTCATGGCTCTCTGCACACCAAAAGTACTGTTTATCAAGGTGCTTTTAAATATTTCATGCTGTAGAAAAGACCATAGATGTTACATTATGTGCTACATTTGACCAAAATGTGGTTTATGTTTGTATTTTTTCAGAATAGCAGTTGGACCTGAAAAGGTGTGCATTGTCACTGACATTACATTTCCCATTTTTGTAAGTAGTCACACACTTCAGGAAGCATCAAACAGCTGATGTGCTTTGCTTGTGATAGCACTCAATAAGCCTTCTTCATAAGTGCTACATTTTAATAATGCAAGACTCTAATTAAATGAAAAGCTTTAAAATGCCACATGAGGAACCTTAATATTTATGTATACTCAGCTACTCTTCTGCAGAGAACGTATGAGGAGAAAGTCCCGTCCAGTGTTTGGCTCAAAGGATTTTGTGCTCTTTTCCTTAAGTTCTTTCCTCTTTCTGAATGTAACAGTAGAACCATATTTATGTAGTGCTACTCATTTCTGGTCACTGACCATATGAACCTAAGATTTTTCATTCCTGGGATAAGTCTCTGCTGACATTCCTGCCATTGTAGGAAAGGGTTGAGATGCTCCTGTAATGGTTCTCCCCAGCCCTGTGATGCTTGAAAACATGATAAATGAAATTGTCTAATTCTTGCTGTACTAATTCAGTTTTAAAAGTAGCAGTGCCTTTGAAGTTATTGAATAAGAAAGGCAAAATTTAGTACAAGGACTCAGGCTTGCTGGGTTTTTTCAACACTGCTAGAGTCATATTTTAAGACAGTTAAGTCTCAAAATCAAGAGTAAAGCTTGATCTTACATGAAGTAAAACTGAAGCCCATATTATGCTGGCATGTTTCTGCAGAATGCTGTTTTTATTTCTTTAAGTCTGTGGCAAAATCATGGTCACTTCTAAAGTGTAAGATGGAAGATAGTGAAATTGTTTCCTGATACTGAAATAATATGTATATTAGACATGTCTTGACAAAGAATTGCTTATCTGGACCAAAAAAAGGTGGGTAGTTTGGTCTATTCAATTAATTCTATAGCATCTTCTCTGATTATTAAAGGGTTATTTTAATAGTAAAAAAACTTGAATTAAAAAAAATAAAACTAAACCAGACTGTTTGGAAGTTGAATATTTTATTGTTACCATAATGTTAACCAGAATAATAAACTAATAATTTAATTTTCATATTGTTCTGTGGAAGTAAACTTAGTAATATAGTGGAAGACAAGGTGATTATTTCTAGAGAAAAACATTCATCCTGAGACTGTGATTTGTTCAAGTGATAGTACAGTAGTCAGTAATTGGTGGGTGGTGGTTTTACATAAATGGACTACTATAGAAAGTATATTTTCTCAGTTAGTTAAGATTTTAAAGTTCTATGCATTTTTGTAACAACTCTGGCAATAAGATCTTGATTGCATGCTACTGGCTGGGACTGTTAGTATTAATAATTTATTTCAACCATCTTTCTTTCTGAAACAAACACTTAATCAAGCATATTAGTGCTGTTATATTTCAGAAACTTTCCATTGCTTTAGATATATTATCATTTTAGATGGACTTTTCATATATTTTATAGTGTGTTATTGCACAATATATTAGAGCCAAATACTCATGTATTAAAATAGAGACAAAATCAAGAATGATCATATGAATACTGCATTTTATGTAGCCTTCAGAATTAAGTGAATAGCAAGACTGGTAAAAGGTACTAATTTTTTCCTATTGATTTCTCACTTTGTAGTTTTAAGAAAAATATAATTTAACTGATAATAATATTAGTCACACTTCTAATTTTACACTTATGACATTAGTTAGGGATTTTTTTATCCCTGTTGACTTTGATGATCTTAGACTTATTGTTGATGGGTTTTGCATGTACAACTATTGAAGATACATGGCAGAGCCAATCTACTTGCCCTCACACTCATCTCCTCAGAAGATAGGTTTATTCTTTTGATTTATCTTCCTTTTTTGTAGAATACATGCATACATTCAGTACTTATGAGGTACAGGCTTCTAAAAATATTATATTGTTTCCTTATTCCAATGGAAATTAACATTTCAAAATAAATATACATAACTGTGTAAGTTTTAATTTATGAGAAAATAATTAAATTGATTTTTTAATTTCATAAGTTTGCTGTGTCACACTATTGAATTTACCTAATAATGGGACAACCTTATATTGTGGTACAGAACTCACCTGTTAACAGCAGACAAATTTTTTTTCTGTTTTCTTCTTGTCCCATTAATTTTGCCAGATATAATGTTCACTGAATATCATAGCAGATTCCAAAGGTTTAAATTCTGGGATCTTTCATTTGAAACACTTCTTTTGTGAATTACTAATGAAAACTATGTGTGATTTTCTGAACACTTGATAATGTCAACAAAAAATATTTGTCTTGCTTATTAACATATAACTGGATGTGGTTCTAAGGCTGAGCTTACACAAAAACATTGACTAAATTGATGGTTTTTCTCCATGTTAAATCCATCTCTAATTTATTTGTATGCTCCTCTTGCTTTACATTTTCAGTATAGTAGACTCACCCTCATTTTGGATTTATGGCTGCAATACTTAGTTTTCTTCCACAAAAATGCTTCCTAGAAACTGAATGAAAGACAGGAGAAATCAAAGTTAAGTCATGAAATAGTATCTAAATTAGAACTGTTTTCCTGGGTCTATGAATGGAATATGAATGCCAGTTTTCCAGCAGTTTGTTTTTTCTCATGTACACTTTTTTGCATTTTTGAGAGAGTGCTTGAATTAAATGTAGGTTTGGATTGCTTGTGTACATGGTCTGCCTTTGTCTAGAGGACTTTTTTTAAAAACATTCTGCTGTAGCAGGGAGCATTGATCTAAGGACAATAAGGTTTCAACTCCAAGAATGTGATCAACAAATCTCAATTAGAATTTTCAATATTTGATGTTCTTATTCTCTACAAATTTTTAGCCAAGAACAGAGAATTTGGATAGACAATTATAAGCTTTTGTGAGTTTACTAAGCATGATATTCAACTGTGTGTGTGCATACTTGCTAGGACTAATTTAGGGAGTTAATCTGGTTCATCCCACCAAATCAGTGCCTCTTGATCCTTTGGTGCTCACACATATATTTTGTAGATGAAAATGCTGAAATAGTTCAGTTACCAGTGCAGTATGCTTGCATAAATTGTAATCAGGAATTTAGTGTTGCATATTTTGAGTTAATGAAGCAGCAGGAGGTTTGCAACAGTACCTGTGTGCCGTGGAAGACAAATGCTCTTCCAGAATACCTGTGCCTGGTGTTTGGGAAGGAAGCTACTTTAGTGTTTAGTCTTTAGTTCATGAAAGTCCTGGACACGCAATGTTTGGTGAATGCCAATTCTGACCTCAGGCATTTAAAAATATGCACTGTGGATTCTTTAGGTCTTCCTCTCTGAAGAAAGCAGTTGATACTTTACTGAGCTCACAAAGCAAACCACTTTTTACAGAGCAGTAACATCTCAGCCTGGCTGAAGCAGTTTTTGGATGGACTGGCCAGAGTGGTGCAGGCTACTCCTGAAAACTGTAGGGAGTTAATGTTGTGTGGTTTTGCATCATTTTTTAAATACAAATCCTGCTACACTCCAAGGTTTTTATTTTTAGCTGGTTAGTAACACCTGTGATTTTATTAATAGATGCCTTGAGTTCTGCTTATTAATTGGTAGCCTGAGTTCATGCATATTGTTGCAAAAAGAGAGCAGATGCAGGTAGCATCCTAGCACCCAACTGCCAGCAGCATCTTTAGTTGGAATTCCATTTTCCCACAAAACATTTGAGAAATTGAAGTTGAAAGGTTTTTAGTTTTCAGGAAACAGAAGAATTTCTGCAAAAACTGTAAAAGAAGCTGAAAAAGCATAAGATTTCAAAGCATATACCAAGAAAATGGAAAAGGAAGCTATATAAGGTAATTTATGCACTGGTTTGGTTTAATGTATTCAAATGAATTTGATACAATCTTCACAAGATCTAGTACATTTTCTGTTAAAATGAATCAGAATTCTTTTATTGAAAATTATTATTTTACTTTCAACTCTCTCCTTATTAAAGCTAGGGAACCATTTCCCTGAAGAAATTTGCATCTATTAGCAAAGGAAATATATGTACTACTAGAAAATACTTAACCTAGGACAAATTGGTAACAGCAGGATACTGAGCAATTAAATCAGTGTTCTCAGAGAGGATGTGAAGGAAAACCCAGATAAATGTAGCAGATACTTAGATTGTTTAATCAAGCTGCTTAGTAACTTTTTTTTTCTGAAGAATGTACATATATATAAAATTTTGGGATTGGTCTCTGAGTTCTTTTTTGGCTGTAGAAAACTTTTTGAATAAAATGAAAAGGTTTCTGTGGAGAGTAAGAAAAATAGTATTGTACTTTTCTACACAAAATTTGCTATTTTCAACAATGGATTACCCTAGTGAATAGAAAGGAAGGAGCAAGCACCAAGTTCTCTGACATATAGATCAACTAGAAAAAAGGCCATTCTGAACATTTAAATTCTGCTCTTCCTTAAATTAGTGTGATAACTTTCTCACTTTGCTTCAGTGTCCTCCCTTTTCAGTATGATCAATCTCACTGTAAATGTAACTAAAATATATTTGATCAATTGTATTTAATACTTTATCATTCAATATATTTTGAACATTTCTGTCAAATAATATGATGCCCACAGTTATTTTCTAGACCATTTACTCATAAGAAAAATTATAACTTTGCTAAGTTTCCAAACAGAAATCCTCCTATTTTCAGTCTTTTGTGTTATAAAATCAAGATTGAGTTTATATGACCACATTGATGAATAAATACATATTTAAGTTCATTTAATAACCAGTCTGCCTTCTCATAGGTGATGTCTTTTTCTATCTCAATTCCATCATTTGGAATTTCTAGGTCCATATCTGAAATAATAATTTATGTGCTGGAGTCTACTACTTATGCTGACACAACAGACAAACAGAAGTCAATAAAAACCTTTCAGTTATTTAGAACATAAATGTGCATCACACCATTTCCAGAGTCCATATATGTACATACATATACAGTTCATGTATGTAGTAGTTAATTTGGCTGGTTTGGTGATTTAGCTAAAGTTGAGTGTTTAATGTCTATTTTTCTTTTCTCCAGTTCCACAAGATTTTATGGTCTTTATGCGCTTCACTAATGACACATTTCAGACTGATTTGCTATGTTATTTTTCGAATATGAATACTAAATGATATTCTGCAGTGCAATATTATTTCAGGCTGCTTTGCCTCCAGTGTTACCAAAATAGGTGTTATTTTCCCTCAGAATTCCCATGTTTTTAATTTAAAAGCATTATTTAATCTTAGTCATTCTTCTATTGATGAAATTGGTGCTTGGGAAAATGCTGACTAATTCCTGAATCATGCTGCTGAATACTGAGTATTTTTTTATATAATAACAGACTACTGTCAGAGATACAAATGAATCTTACACTGGACTGACACACATAAAGTGCATTGTCTTTATGTGAAAACAGTGTTGAAAACAGAATTAAAGTGATAGCAACCTACAGACATATCTCTATTTCAGTAAAAGATTACCTACTTTAACTTTATTAGGGTACACTTGCTCTAACACCTCCCCTACACACACACAAACAAACCCCAGAAACCCACCCTCATCTATTTCACTGCTGTTTTCTGGAAACTGATAATTATTGGCTAATTTAGCAGAGATTGGAGTAACAGGCTTTGGCTAAATTGTCAAGTATAGGAATTACTGATATTCAGCACAGTTTCTCTAGTTCAGAGAGGGGGAGGCTGAGGAGTGACCTCACTACAGCTCCCTACAGCTTCCTGAGGAAAGGAAGTTAAGTGTGAGGTGCTGAGCTTTTCTCCCTTGTACCCAGTGCCAGGACACATGGGAACGGCCAAGAGCTCTATTGCTCAGGAGAAGTTCAAACTCTGAGCTAGCAGGTGGTGTTGGATACCCACAATCATGGCCCAGCCTGAGCATGGGCTCTGGCATGTTTTGAGAAGGAGGCACAAACTTTCTCATGGGGGTGAGAGCTGTGGATCACCTTGAGATCATTTGACCACCTGAACAAGTTTGTAGAAAGCAGATGTGATGTGTTGTTTTTGAAAGGCTTCTGTGTTCATCCAGTTTTTCTGGTTTCCCTCAGGATGGCAAAATCCCCACCACTGACGCCAGTGAGGCTCAGAGATCAAATCCTGAGTCTGATGCCGGACGCGCTCCTCAACTAAGTGGTTTCAAGCTGACCCATGGATTGTTGTTCTCCTTTTACTTATTTTTAGAAATGCCTGAGCTATTTCCCATGGGAAAGCAGGCTAGAGCATAATATCCTGAGAACACCAGCACTCCCTCAGAACAGTCCACGCCAGTACTCTGTCTCCAAAGCAGCCGGTCAATGTCTAAAGAAGAGACTTGAGCAGGTCCCGGTGGTGCTCACAGGCCTCAGTGGCTGGGACTGGCCTGCCCTGGGACCCCCAGCCCCACACCTCCTGCCAAGGGCCCAGGGACGTGTCCCAGCTCTGCCTGGGACCCTCAGTCCCTGCCTAAGCCATGTTGTACCTGTGCCAGTCTGATTATCCCACCATAATTTTACAACTATTCCCAACTGACAATGCAAAATGTATTGGCACTGCATGGTAGAAGAAATATTTATAAATTGCACAATGTTTCTTTAGGTTAATAGGCTTAATGTATGGTATTAAACAATTTGACAGCCTTAAGTATAGACATTTTTCAAAATTTAATAGAATATTAACATTTAACTTCACAAATAAATTCATTTTTACTCATAATCTTGGGATATTTATCAAGGTGTTATCTTATTGATTGACCTCTTTAGAAAGCAAAAAGACATTAGGAACAATTTCATAAGGGTGCCATCTAGGACATTGCACAATAGCTACTCCAATAATATAGATTGAAACTAAGACTAATATTTTCTGGGTATATTTTTCTCCATTGACTTCTTGTACCATTTTTTAGGACCTATATAAATAAGTTATAATGCTGCTTTTCAGTTGACGAAGATATGAAAGCTGACCTCATGCTTACAACACACAGAGAAAGTTTTCATTTTTCATAAAAGTATCATGAACTGTAAAAGAAATATAAATTTGCAGTTAAAGTAACATGGTCTGAATAAAAATGAAAATAGAAATCACTCTTCTTTGAAATCTGTCGTCTGGACTTTATGAGCAGGTGTGTATCAAAATATGCAAGGAAATACTGTCAAATATAACTGAATATTAAATAGGGCGTGATAATTGCTAAGAACTTGGTTTCTAAGAAAAGATGTATGGAATATGAATAAACAAGCAGTATTACCCAGTTAGTCATCCACAATATGAGTCCCCCAAAATATCTCCTAAATTAACTAGATAATTGGCTACATCTTCATGAATAAATATATTTTTCCTGGAAAAAAAAAAATCCAAAAAGATTGGTTGGGGTGGGTTTTTTTCCTAACAGTTTAAGGTAGTGGTGAAAATGGCCTCAAAATTTATGCTTAAGATGAGACCTTACAGCCAAAGAGAAATTTTCTCAAAGACTCAGGACAGATACGATAGATAATTTACAGGTTTAAGATATGCACAGAACAAGGCACTGGAAACACTATGTTAACAGGGGTACAATAGTATGACATGGTGTAAGCAATTGCAAAGAAGAAAGAATCTGACATCTCTAGAGGTATCTTCACAGTCATAGCCAGGATTTCAAAGAGTGTAAATTAAGTGGCTTCAAACCAAACCCTTTTAGTTGCAACTGAAATTATCACCTATCTACTCTGTACAGTTATTTTTACAAAGAGCTGTTATTTTGTATAGAAAAAGCAGTGTTCAGTGGGGGACACAAAGAACATCTAACATAACCTGTGGGTTTTTTTGATCTATTGAGTTTATACGTTGCTTTGTACATCATAAATGCATAATTTCATAAGTCTACAAAGGTTGATACCAAGATCATTTGAGATAAAACTATTCTATGAGCAGGGAAGGTATGTTAATATTTCTAATTTGAGTATTATTTCTTTGTATTATAAATCACCCTTGGTTATTTTATCTCCACTATCCTCTAGCATTTAATACAGATTCAGGGATATTATTAGCCTTCTATTAGCATAATATTATGTATTCAAATTTCTTTTAGTGTATATGAGTTTCTGCAATATTTTCTGCAAATATTTTATCCCTAGACTAACTGTAGCTTCCATGAGCCTCAAGCATTTCTATGACGCTTATGCATTAATTTAGAGAGTATCCTGTATACTTCCAAAGGAATCACATTTCTTTAATTAAAATGTGAAATTCAGAACTGAAGTGATTATTATTAGGAAGTTGAATTCAGTTAAAAGAGCAATAAACACTGGATGCAGACATGAAAATAAAAGTTTTAATGATCTTGCAGGGGATTAAATTGTAACCAGTGAAATCATAAACAAAGTCATATTTTTATCTTGTTAAAAGGTAATATAAACTAAGAGTTTCAGCTACAAGGAGGAAAAAAACTACATTCTTTTTTTTTTTTTTTGCTGACATTGTCATCTATAAATGGTGTTGACTTCAGTATTTATGAAAAAGTTAGACATAACCTTGTAAAGGAGACCTTTAATCACTTTAGGTTTTAGTATGGAAGCCAGTATCCCTTTCTGAAGTTGAATAAATAATAGCAATTTCCATTACCCAGAAAAAAATGAAAGAGGAGGAAAATTAGTCTAGTTTCCAGAAGATCCATCTTAACAAAACTGCAGCCAAAGTTACCAAAATACCCAGAGTATTCAACAAACAGGAGTTTATAATTGAAATCTATTTTTTTCCCTCTGGAATAATATTTCATTGTTATAGTTAACATATTATAGGTAGATCTCTCTACTTTTAAAAGAATTATTACCACTAGAAAACAAAGCTATTCTGGTTAAGTTTTAATAAAATTAATCCACTTTTAGTTATTTGGGTCTTTTTTTTTTTTATTCTGCAATTCTTCCTTAAAAACATCATAAAGTTTGTGTTGCAAATATCAGAAAATCATAACATTTTAGAAATTCTGAACACTTCATATGTTTAACATGTTAATGAGCTCTTCTTTTGATGTGATTATTGGATATTTTTTACAAGCATTCTGAAGCTCCTCTTATTTGAGCAGAATAGATGCTTTATGTTCTGCAATTATCTTTTCATTAAGGATGTCAAGAGTGAAGCTTACCTTATGAGCCTTATGGGTATCAGAATCCAGTCCTTGGCAATGCTCATGCTCGCACCCCTGAACCAATGTTTTGCTGTTCCCATAATTTGTCCCAGAAATAATAGCCATAGAATGTTTCATCTTTCTTATGGTGTCAGTATCACAGAAAAAGTGCCAGTCAATATATACAATTTGTAGGTGCTTACACTTAGTGATTGTGTTTTTAGCTTATTTTTAAAAACTTAGAATACTATTATTGCTTTGGTTTGGCGTGCTTATTGTCCTTTGTCATGATGGTACATGTCTTTTTCATTTTGACAATCATGGAGAGATCTCCTGTTTCTGGAGTTTAAATAAAAAGGGGGGGGGGTTGCTTCATACTTGAAATAGAATTTACATAATAATAAGCGTGTGGTGAAAATAGGTGCCTGAAAATGTTAACAGCTGACCAATACTGAGAAATTGTTTGCCTGTTTTCCCCTTTTCTCCAGCATGTATCTTCTGAATTTCTTCATTCTTTTACCTATCATTTTACATGATTATTTTTTCTGTCTTGGCTGTCTCTCTCTGACTCTTCTTTTAGATTCTGTCTGCACTTTATTCTCCCACAGGATACCACTGGATGTTACAAGCACACACTTTCTTTTACCCAGCGGCTCTGTAGGAAGTAGGACATCTGCCTCTGCAGCATTTGCTTCTGTATTATGCTAAATGTCTTTCAGAACACAGCCATGAATGGGTGTCAAACTGGGCTGTCCTGCAAGGCAAAATGAAGCCTTGAGAGGCTGCTACTGGCTCATGCAGAGACTTTGTAATTGAATGTTCTACATCATTTCACACAGTTCCAAAGTCTCATTTGTTGCAGTTTACATGGTAATTTAAAATATTAGTGGAGGGCAAGGCACTTGCAAACTGGCCAAAAAGGGCTGCTTGAACCATGTCTTTGATAGGAAGGTGTAGAACTTGTATGGGTGACTACAACACTGCCCTCCAGCAGGAAAGGCAAAAACCAGCAATGCCAATAAGCATGACATACCCAGAGTTTCTTCACATTAGGGGTAGCCCAAACTGCACAGAATGTCTGTAACTATCTGAATTTCTGTCACTGTGGTGGCAAAAAGGAGAAAAATAAATGAGAATTTCGGTGGGGAACAGATCTTCAGTATAATGAGTTAGATATCAATGTCTAGAATATGAATCATACAAACAAGATCTCAGTTTAGCATTTGTGTCTTTTTGTTTGTATAAAAGCATGGATGTTAAGCTCCATATTTTGGAGCCAAATATTTGTAACATGTAAATTACCTCATTCCATTAAGATCAATGAGATGCTGTGAAAGCACAAAGATTTGGACATACAGTATCTAAGGGAAGCCTCTTGTGTCACTGTACTTTATGGTGTTTCTATAGCTTGTCATGATTCCCTGTAGCAGGCAGTGAGATCAATGTACTGGTGTGTGATTTAGCAGCAAGTGTGTAAGGGATGTGGATTTATTTCTCTTCACATCTTTAAAAACTTTGAAATGAATGCTGATTTCAGCATTGAAGCTGTATTCAAGGCCTCAGGCAATTACTTTTTAATCAGTATTTGAAGAACTCCTTTTCCACCTCAAGGAACATTTTTATGAATGCGGAAATGTGCAGGTTTCTCCAGGCAATAAAAAGCCATTAGAATCAGGAGTGAGGGATGCTGCAGGGTAGAGTAACAATTCTGACATTTCTGAGGAAACTTCATTTATTGAAACCTAATTTATACAAGATCACAGGAGTCATTACAGTGATGCTCTAAACAGGAAGGTATTTTTTTGTGAATGAAAATCCCAGACCACTAAAAGAAGTTTATTAATCGTCTCACCATTAAAGATGATACAGTCCCATGTAGTTCTGTGGGCACATAGATTACCACGTGGAATCCCAAATCAGTTCAGATTTCTGTAGTCCATACGTACAAATAGGCAAGTAGAGCATAGATTAGGAGTTCTTAAAATACAATATAACTATTCTGAAGAAATTAGATTTTACACCATTGAGCTCAAAATAATCCCCTATTTTGCTTTTCAATTAACATAAAATTGCATTACTTTACTTATATTATGCATACTAACCCAGGGATTTTCTGTGTTGGATGGGAGATTTAAAAGTGCTAGCCAAAAGTAAGATCTGTGGATTGTATAAAACCAAATGTCTTTGGTTGCTCAATGGGATACAGAATGTTTTCATTTAATATGAGAGAAGATCACATAAATACAAAAAAATCAATAAACAACTTGTTAACCTTAGTCAGGGGACAAAAAAAGGAGAGTAAATAACCCATGCACTCTGCTTAGAAACCAAGTAAATTCAAAGTGCATTGAACTAAGATGATAAAAAATATCTTGTGTTAAGAAAGTCCTTTAACATTTTGTGACTATATTAGTTCACACTTAAATAAAAGGTAGTTATAAACAATATTTTTCAAAATTTATATATTTTAACTCAAATTTCCTAATATTTAAGTTTTTTAAGTTTTTAGACCTTAATATAAGGGTATGAGTGTATGTAGTTCATAGATTTTTCACATTGGCTTTTCATTATAAAAATCTGACTTTTTTTTAAAATTTGTTACACGTTTGTTTAATTATTATCACTTTGTTTACAGAAGGATATTTCCCCCTGGAGAAAAGAAAATCATCTTTCCAAATTCTAAAAGCTTAGGCTAGTCAAATCTAAGATAAGATACAAAGCCAAAAAATCTGTCTAGTTTCTTTAACATCAAATAAATTAGTTTAAAATTACAACTCTTAAATATGATTATATAATTTGGTAGGATAAATATTTGAGCTTATTTCTTGTGCAGTAAGGAAAAGAACATTTGCAGTCATTTCTGTCTAGAGGGATAAAAATCTGCAGGCATTGCACAGAACTGTATCAAATGTCAGAAAGAGTGATAAACAAAAATAAAAGGCAAACAAAGCTCTAGACATCCTGACATTATGTGAGATTAGCATAATGTTGACAGTTTCAAATTTAGTTTCAAATACACTAAGCCTTTGAGCCACGAGATTTGTTTTCAAAGATTTCGCATTTCTCAACAGGTCTTCACCTGATGCGTAATCCCCCAGTTTCTGCACTGTGAAATAGAGAACAACTGTTGAGATCTCCTTTAAAATGCTCCAAAAGCTAATCTGTAATAGAAAGAGCTTTATAGAAGACTAATATTTTAAAATAAGTCTGAGTTTGAGTTCTATATTCTATTAGCGAAACCAGAAGTTGAAGGAACCATAATAAAACAAGAAGACAAATGAAATATGTTGTCAGTAAGAAGGACAGCAGGATGGGGACTGGTGGAGTAAAGTTCCTCCCACTGTAAGTAAAGATCAGGTTCATGACCACTTGAGGAACCTGAATGTACAGAAGTCTATGGCACTTGATGAGATGCATCCCAGAGTCCTGAGGGAACTGGCTAGTGTAATGTCAACAAGACACTGTCCATGGTATTTGAGTAACCTTGGCATTCAGGTGAAGTCCAAGGTGACTGGAACAAGGGAAATGTACGCCTCTTTAAAAATGTAGAAAGGAGACCCCTGGGAACCACTGACCTGTCAGTCTCCCCTCTGTGCCTGTGAAGGTCATGGAATAGATCCTCCTAGAAGCCATGCCAAGGAACATGGAGGAAAAGAACACGATTCAAGACACCAGCATGGCTCCACCACGGGCAAGACCTGCCTGACCAACATAACACACTTCTCTAATGGCGTGACTGCATCAATGGAAAAGGGAAAAGTGATAGATTTTATTTATTTGTTTATTTATTTATTTATTTATTTATTTATTTATTTATTTCTGCAAAGCCTTTGACAAGGTCCTGAACAATGTCCTTCTTTCTAAACTGGAGAGAGATGGATTCAATGAGTGCATTATTTGATGGACAAGAAAGCGATTGGGTGGTCACATCCAGAGGTCACATCCTAGTGGTCCACTTGGAGTCAACAGTTTAGAGTCCCAATGGACACCTGTGACAAGTGATGTCACTCAGGAGCCCAGATTGGAACCTGTGTTATTTCATATCTTCGTTAATGACACAGACAAAGGGATGGAGTGCACCTACAGCAAATTTGCCAGTGACACCCAGCTGAGTGGTGCAGCTGCCACACCTGAGGGAAGGGATGCCATCCACAGGTATCAGCAACCGGCCCCGTGGGAACCTCATGGGGTTCAACCAGACCAGGGCAAGGTGCTGCACCTGGGTTGGGGCAAGCCCAGTACCAGCACAGGCTGGGGGATGGGCAGAGGGGGAGCAGCCCTGGGGAGAAGGCCCTGGGGGTGCTGCTGGATGAGAGGCTGGACATGACCCAGCCATGGGCACTCACACCCAGAGACACAAACGTGCCCTGGGCTGCCTTCAAAGCAGCGTGGGCACAGGGGTGAGAGAGGGGATTCTGCCCCTCTGCTCCTCTCTGGTGAGAGCCCACCTGCAGGGCTGCATCAGCTCTGGGGTCCCAGCACAGGAAGGACATGAATCTGCTTGAGCAGATCCAGAGGAGGCCAACAAGATCACTAGTGGGACAGAGCATCTTTTATAAGGAAAGCCTAAGTTTTCCTCATTGAGTTTTTCAGCCTAAGAGAAGGCTTCAAGGTGACATAATTGCACCTTTTAAATAGCTACAGAACTGCAGAAATGATAAAGTACTACAGGAAAGATGGAGAGGGTTTATAATCGCATGTAGGGAAAGAACAAGGGGGAATGGCTTCAAACTGAGAGAAGGTTGGTTTTGATTAGATATTAGGAAGAAATTCTTCACTGTGAAGGTGATGAGGCACTGCAACATGTTGCCAGAGAAATTGTGGATGCCCCATCCCTGGAGGTGTTCGAGGCCAGGTTGTCAGGTATCTTTGCCCATGCCAAGGGGGTTGGAACCCTTGCAACATAAATCATTCTATGGCTCTAAATGAATGTGTCAGAAAAAGGCACTTGAGAATTTTCTTCTCTGACTTGAAGCTCTCTTCAAATCCAGCTTTGAGTAATTTTTGTTCTAAAGTTAATGAAGACTGGAAGAGGACATTAGGGAAGGAGGATTGCTGATAATGTAGGATTTTCTTATATCTTACTGATGGGAAGCTTGATTTTCCTTATTTATTTTTACTTCTAATTCCTATATGAATGCTTTGGAATTCAAAATCATGGGTTTTGTTTTAAATATAAAGAAGCCATTAAAACACAAAAACAAACAAGTAAACAAAAAACTATGTTGAACTGAAAATAAGTGATGATACTTCTTTAGGAGTACATGAAAATAATTTACAATGCAAACCAAACCTTTTCCAAAAAGAATTTGTCAACAGTTCAAGATTTGTCAGTCTTGCCGACTTATTCTTATATTCAATATAGAATTGGGGGAGAGAAAAATGGCAGTCTGAACTCTGTTAAAATGCTTTGTGTGTTATTTAATGACCAAAATAACAAATCAAGTTTCCCCTTAAGTCACCTCTTAGGTCTGTACTTGCAAAGCAGTCAGCCTTCTCTTTTCTCCTCTGGACTGGACTCCATGCAAATCTGATAATTCCATAGTGAATGCCCTAAGAAAGTTGTGAGATATAGGGTATAAGACATAGTCTGGTTGGTAGGCTGATCTATAAAGGAACAGATATGGGAAATACATCTTTTTGCAAGCTGATAATCTTCTATAGAAAAATAAAATTATTTCAAGTGAAAAAGTTTTATCACTATAGTGAAAAAAAGAACTTTAGCTTGAGAAATGTCATTTCAGTTGAGTTGTTTTGGTTGGAGCTGTGGGAAATATTGTGTTTTGTCATTCAAAAAATTATATTGCTATTATGTTTATATTTTTTTAGGTATTTTTGTAGAAATGTACAAGTTCTGAAGTATCATTCTAAATCCTTTCAGTCACTTCTCAAAGACTATTTATTTGATCAACACAAAAGCTTTCTTTGGCAGATCTACATAAAATATCAGCTACCAGAAGAGCTCCTCCCAGCATCAATTATGACCATTAACAAATCTCTTGGAGATCATGCCTCTTTGAGATCCAAAGCTGTTTTTCTGGAGTTTTTCAGCACTGATAGGTAGCAGATATCTGTGTGTTATTGAAGCTTGCTTTCTCAAACTCATCTCTACTGCTCTTTTTATTAAAGCAGAAGTAGAAATTATTTAAAATTACTTAGGAGGGCATAGTAGGAAAAAGACCCACGAAGCTATTATTAGTAAACACTATCAAAATAATGCTATTATATGACCTGTTTACTGATAATATTACTTCAGCCACGGGCTGTCTGCTTTTTCCTAATCCAGTTTATGCCTCTACTGAAATAATGGCAAATCATATTTAGAAGGAAAATTATCTCAAAATTACTAAAGAAACCCATCTTAGAAACTTTTTTTTTTACCATTTCTTGAGAGAAGTAATATGTAAAAGATAAAAAACAGGCTCCTTTTTTGTGCAAATTGTCTTTGGCATACAGAGGTTAAAAATTGTCACAGTTTCATACAGGCAAAGTTATTGCATAGACTTTGCAGTAAGTCGTCTTATCTGCAAAAAATACTGATTGATTTCCACGAATTTAAATTTGTAGATAAAATATGGTCAAAAGTACCACACAGGTATGGACAGTGTGAATTTTGAACATTACTGCTAAGTTCAGTTATCTCATCTAGGTCCTGATTTATCTCTGTAATGATATTGTTCTAAAAATAGTACTGGCAGCGGATGTAAGGATATCATAATGTTTCATCTTAGATACTCAAATCTGAAATACGGACTTTTTTAAAAAACAAAAAAAGAATCTCTGTATCTTCTCAATGAAAACAATCTGTCCTTTGTTTTTGATTGCAGGTATATGGAAAAAACATGCAGAATAACTAATAAAGAAAAACATGGTTAGTTCTAAACAGGTTTAAAGAAAAAAAATTTCAAATAAGAGGTAATTGAGTTAAATGCCTTGGTAATTCAGCTGCAGGTTGTCAGATCCTAGTAGTGAATTCCACCTGCAAAACTCTTAAATCTCAATATTTAACTCAGTGAGGTACTAGGAAAGGCTTAGAGCATGAAAGTAAGTAAGTCTTACTCAGAGTGGCACTGCATCTGTGTCTCATGTGTTACATGTTGAACATGAGTGGGTTTTTGTCAGTCATACAGCAAGTAGAAAATGGCAAAATTATTTTCCATTTTCTCCAAAATAAGGGTTTTTTTTCATGCACACAGTTGTAGAACTTCAAGGACTTGCTCTCATTCTTTCATCCACAAACAGCATCAGCAACAAACAAAGGCTGTCTCATCAAAGCAGACATCCATAGTAACAAATCTGTTACAGATTTCATACTACCTACCCAACAAAGCAGACCATAACTATTTAGGGTGGTATTTGAGCTGGGGAAGAGTGACAAGTAGGAAGTAAAATCTTATGCCTTCGGCAAGCAATTCCTAAATGTAAGAAGAAGTATGAGTAACATCCTCAAATGCAAATGGTGTCATTTTGTGGCATGCTCTGTTTATACACTTAGAACTCCCCAAGGTTGTTACTGAAAAATGCATAATACTTTTACTAAAACAAATACAGAATCCAAGCAGACTGCAAAAATTATACTAAATTCTTTAAATATTACAGAGTAAGAAGCTCTTTTCCCAGTGTTTTCATGCTCAAACTTATCCTTCCCTGCTGCTTCATAAACTGTGTAATAAGTAGGAAAATTGAGGAAAACTGTGGTTAGTCATTCTCTGCTTTGGTCTAAACAAAACTCTGCTTTTGAAGTTTTTTCAGAGGATAAGTATGGAGCATCTGTAGATATTATTAGAACTAAGATATATCTACTTTAAATTGGTATAATATCAGAGTGCATTAAAACTTTGATCTTTGAAAAGAGATTTACCTAAGGTGAGGTTTTCCTGCCAAAGAATAACTGGGAAACTCTAGCTATCTGTGTTTTTACTTTGGCATACTATTGAGGTCTAGCACAGAGAGCTTCAAGGCTTTCCATAAACCAGTTAGATTTTTCTGTTTTTTTCCTGAAGAGTCAGTTCATGAAAGCCAGAAGTCTGTTTTTGTTCTAAAATCCCTCATATCTAATTTATACTGCACCAGTGTAAACAGAAATTTAAAAATTGAGATGATTCAAAACTTTTTGGCTTCATTTCTTCATGTAAATCTAGGGATCTGAGACATTCTGAGATTGAAAAAGTTTTCAAATACTCAGTTTTCCCAAAGGCAATATTGTTACTCACCCATTCTTCCCAGTAGCTTTGATAAACTACATAGACTGTAATGAATCACATAGTCAGATTCAGTCTGTCTTGGCTCTGTAATAGAAGTGTTACCACCAGGGGTACGTCTAACATACTGAATCTTTGAATGCTGCTGATTAAATTTACCTCCATATTATTGGATGTTAAGAAAAGCTTGAGTAACGTCTCTCTTTGTAGAGAAAATAATTAAAAATAGGTGTTTTCTAAATGAAATATTCTCTAAACATTTGAGAAATATCTTTAGATAGGGGACATTTTTGTACTTCTGCTTTTATACTACTTCTTTTGTTCTGCTAATCCTTTAGGGATATCTCTAGTGCCCTGTTCTGAAGCACTCAGCGAAGTATTTTTCCAGAGGTGCTTTCTATTTCAAATACATAGAAATTTATCCATTTCAGTCAGCCTTTATCCAGCTTCACTAATCAATATCTGAAAATGAAAAGCTAAAATTATATTTGGAATTTTTAATACTTTTTATTTCAACTTTACAAAATAGGAGATTTGAACATTTTCCTATTTATTGGATTAGTTTTTTGTGCACTGGCCATAGATAGAAGTAACATGAAATTGAGAGCCTGGAGTGTGTAATTATACCAGAATCCTACAGTAATAAAGGAACATACTAGAGACATAGGTTTCAAGGATAATAAACTTAATTCTTCCCTCTTCTTCTCTCTATACTCTTATTTTTGCTACTGGAACTCTGATTAATTATTAGAAAACTAAAGTGGTTGTGCTCTCCTTCTCAGGTGATAATTAAATTTGTGTTTAAAATGTAACACTTCTCCAAATAATCTTGAGCAACTTCTTGGTTTAATTAATAGACACACAGTATGTGTTGGTATGATTGAAGTTCCATGAAGTTCCATGGCAGATTTTCTGTTCTTTTGTCTCATTCTTCCCCCTCAATTTTTGAATATTTATAGGAAACTGTTGGATATTATTGACATATATTTTGATACTGAGGATCATGATCTCTGTCTCCCATACAGACTCTTAAAAAGGAAAATTAATTTCTTACACAGTATGATTCTCCTCTCTCTCTTGGCATGAAATTTCATCACATAGCCTTTCCTGTTCAGCTTGTGACCTGAATATAGATCTTCAAATACATAGGTTTGTTCATGAACAAACATCCCTGTTTTACTTAAACTGTACTAAGCAAAAGGTCAGATAAAGGTTACAGCAGGATTAAAGATTAATATCTGTAACATTGTATGCAGGACTTACAGACTGCTGAGAGAGAAACAAGAGGTTTTCATGATATCCTGGCAACCACATCCAGTGGATCAAATGGGTTGTCAGTCAAATATTGGAAGGTTTATGGTTTGATTCTAAGTATATATCAATATATAGATATTTGCATAAATAGATAAAGAATGATTATAAACAGATTTTAATGAGACTATCTACACTATTTAAAATTCATAGTTGGATTCACTATATCCTTTTTCTCCTGTCTCTCTCCTCTCTTCTAAGAATGTAATTACAATGTTAAAAGGTAGAAGAGAAGAGAAAATGTTTGAGTGGTTTGGGTTTTTTTTTCCCCCACACTAATTTGCATTTCAGCTTTTCATTTGTTTAGGGTATTGTTTGAACAACTACTTTCAATCACCTTTATTTGACAAATAATTTTATAGGATTAGAGTAAAACTAACAGTTTTAGACCATACCCTATGTACTTATGAGTTTTAAGAGCATTTGTACAATCTATAATGCCATTTGCTTGCTGCACAAAGAATTTGAACAAATATTAGCCAGAAATTATTTTAAGGCGTGTATTTTGGTGTTTGAGTGTATACATAAAATAATAAACTCTTATAACTTGTATAAATGTGTTAAACATAAAATGTACAGAGTGCCATTTTCAAGCCTTCTGAGTAGCTGCCTCTCATTATTTCACTTGAGATTCTTTGTGCTTCATAATTGTCAACACCAATCCACAGGTTAGAGGAAGAGAGAGGATTTTCCTGATACCTCCTTAAGAAAATTCCACTTTCAAACTCAAGCCAGAAGTATTCTTATAGTCGCTGAGAGTCTTCACAGTCACTGTTTCTCTTTAGAAAATGTATGATGAAAAATTTTAAATTCATATTGCTTAAAAGCTATCATATAGTCTTGAATATGGAAAGTATGCCATTAGGATTGATGAACCTCCATCTATTTGAATTTACATGAGGCAGAGATCTTCCAGTCATGCATCAGATATTACTTATAGCTGTATTTCTAGGGATTCCATTGCTTATCTCTGTTCTGTATAATGAATATCTTTGGCTCCAAGACACCAAAAAAAAATTTCAAGTTATGCTGATTTCTAGGAATTAAAATAACAAAAGAACCCCAAAAACTAAAAAAATACAAATCAAAGAAAAAACTGAAGAAATACAGTTAAACTACTATTTTTGCTTTGCTTGCTACTTCCTATGGATATATTTCTATCATAGAGAATCTCAAGAGGCTTTTCCACCTTGTGATGCTTTGAATAGAGGCATTAGAAAACTTGACCTCTTGAAGAAAATAATGGCTTAAAGAAGCATGTCCTGCTCTTTATTAGAAGGAATGGCTTTCAATGACTTAGAGTCTTACTTTCATTTCATAACTTTATCATTACTTCTCAAAATTGGCAGATTGGCAGAAGACAAACAGGAATTGATTAGTTTTACAATGAATATTTATTTCAGCTACAGCTGGAATAAAACCACTAGTGATTACATCCTTCTTTTCAAGATAAGGATGCACATATTAAACAGACAAATCTACCTCTAGGTAGATTTATGGGACGTACTTATTCAACCAGCTATGAATGGATTTAAAACTGGGTTTTATTTTGGGTTATAGCTTAGAAAAACATACATTTTTGAATAAACCAGATGCAGAATTCCCCAGAGGCGTTAAGAGGCTGTGTGTCTTCACAGATTTCTGTGGCTTTTTCTCCCCATTTGTTCCAGCAGACAAGTCACACTAGCATTTGCTGTGCAAACTTTTTGGATGATAATGATAAGAGTTCCCTGCCTTGATAATAGATGTTTGTTTGTGCCAAAGCACTTGTTTCAGAAGGCTCTGCTATGTTTCCCTCTCATTTCATGGGCTTGGTAAAAATGTCACATTTTGCTCAGGGCAAGGAGTGTTGCTGCTGAGGGAGGAGTGGAAGCTGTTCCACATTTGCTGATATCAAGCATTTGCTGATCAGCAGCCCTGCAGATAAGTTGAGGAGTTGTTGTACCCACACTTAATTCAGTACTGCAAAGGGGAGACAATATGTTTTCATTTTTAATTAATTTCCTGAAGTAAATGTGCCATTTAATTAGGTTTCATTTAGGTAGTTCTGTATGCAGTATTGTTGTTTTCAAACTGAAAGATTATTTGCCCACATATTGGTTGCAGATTATTGTTCACTAGATCTACCTTAACTAATATTTTGACCACTTGTTGATCAGCACAAACAATTTGTGAAATGAGACAGAAATATTCATAATGTCAAATACAGAAAAAATCAATTCATGATCATTGATCTTAGTCCAAATTGTTCTCAAAAATGTACTGCACACACAAATTTCTGAACTTTTCAATAAAGCTCAGATCTTACTTAATCGTTCTGTTACTAACACATAAAGCAGAGGGGAATCCAGCTCAGTATAAAAAAGATACATTGGATTTACTCTACTAAGAATGAAAAAATGCTGTCCATAAGCACATTTAAAGAGAATTAAGTCTTTTGCTAATGAGCTAGCACTTCTGCAACACTGCTGCAGGTGTAAAACCAAGTTAGTAGATTTTAATCTTTCTTTTCCCCTCCCCTGACCCATCCTGCCAGCTTTCTGTAAAAATAATTGGTGGAAATCCTTGCAAAACAATATCTGCTGCCCAGATGAGATCTTGGAGATGTAAATCAGTTATATTCATTCCCTGCTTGCAGAAGAAGCTTTGCCTTTTCTGACACTCAAGGTCAAAAATTATATTCCAGGATCCACTTATCTATTATCTGTTTATGGAGACACGTGAAGTTTTCACCAAGGATTAGTTTGGAAAGGTCTTTATTTAGTGTATTTTCCAAAAATGCATGCAAAATATATAAACTAACATTAATAAGCAGGTAGTGGATTCTGAAATGTGAAAATTTGCCTGTGTACAGAAGCATCCTACCCAAATGGGCAAAGTCATTAGAAATCTCATTGTAATTAAATTATTTTTATGGGAAGAAATACATAAGACAAAGTAATAAAGAGGAAGAGGAAAAGAACCCATAATGAAAAAAAATTTGAGCTTTTTTTGTGTATGGAGTACCTTCATGGCAATAAAAAAGAAAAATTAATTTAAAAAATTGGCATTTCCATTGATTATTATTGTATTTGTTATGATTATATTTGATGCAGTAGATAAAACAATGATGATAAAGCAATACTCTGCTGGCTTAGAAATCTAAGGAGGGAACTTGGAGGTGGCTGATTATGAAATATCTTGTCTCTCTCTTTGTGAATAGTGTTTTTTATGTCACAGGCTATTCTCTTCCTGTTTTTATTCAGGGCAAGAAATGGGAAAAAAAGTGAGTGAATTTTGCTTAAGGAATTAATTTCCAAAGGCACATACAAAATGAGCAACAAAAGGCATTACAAGGATAGAATACCATATTAAAACACTGAGATATGTTCTATTTCTGTTCTCTTTCCTTATTATAAATACCTAATAAATATGAGTCAAGTGAGTTCCATACATGTTTTTATTATCATCCTATTTGGTTTTTTATTCATTTAGTATTACATTATGTGTGTGCAACTTTTTAGTGAAATAGAAGATGATGAAGAAAAGAAATTAAAGCAGATCTGAGTGAGGAAGGAAAATGGCTGAAAATGGTATCCCTGAATCCAAAGAGCACATTTCCCAAAGCTGATGGCAAGAATAAGACCAGTTCCCTGTGGTTTGTTTCCATGTACTGCTCGTGCCATCAGCTTTACCTGTTTTTTCTCCTTACATGAGTGGAAGGATTTTAAATGCATCCAATCACTGGAAGAACATGCATGCAGACAGAAGTGTCTCATTCACAAATCAGAAACTGGTATAATTGTGTGGAATTTTGTTAGCACTATTTTACCCTGGACAAGCATGCATAATTAATTGTAGCTGTTTTAAACAGACATATTTCCATTGGTGCCAGGGAATGAAAGACAGGATCTGCCCCACTGTGTTAATGGCAGTCACTGTTTTCCCCCTGACAATTATGTGACGCCAAATTAAAGTGACAGACCAGAAATGTGCGCAGACCCAGTTTTGTTTCAGGTTCTTTATCTGAAGACCTTCCCAGTCTTGACTAGCCACTGTGACTTACGGTTTTCAGTCCAGGTGTTGAGAAACTATGCTGATTATCCTGTCTGTTGAAAAGGTATGCTGAAGCCTGGAGATGAGATTCTTCATTTCTTTTCAAGTGAACAAATTTTAGTGGGTGCTTCTAAACATCCTATTATTTCCTCTTCTTAGGGAATGTCTGGAAAGCTTGATGTACTCTCATTCAGAGAAGCAATTTTTGCTGATAAATCCAAAAGAAGTTTTGGTTTTTTTTTTTTTGGTTTTTTTTTTTTTTTATAACAGTCCCTGAAAGTCCACAGATAAGCTAACAGATTTATATAACTCAGAGTGCTTTGACATAAAGAAATGTGTAAGTACTTACTGTTGCTGCAGTGGTGTTCAAACATCTGCGTGCTGGCTCTGTGTGCCATGAGATGTAAGGTGTAAGATGTAAGATGCTCAGTTTCTGTGAATGTTCATTTTTACTTGCTTAGAATCTGCCAGTTATTATTTTACAGACAGTTGTCCACAAGGACTGTGCTTGAAATCATCAGGTTTTCATATACAGCCATGCAGTCTTGGACATTTTAGTCACTTTTCACTTCGCATAAATTTGACTTGATGACTGGGGAGGTCAAAACGTACATGCAGAATTCTTAGTGCTCTGTGCCATTCAGTG
The DNA here is from genome assembly GCF_027887145.1 of Ammospiza caudacuta. Classification (NCBI taxonomy): domain Eukaryota; kingdom Metazoa; phylum Chordata; class Aves; order Passeriformes; family Passerellidae; genus Ammospiza; species Ammospiza caudacuta. Next base: position 51,245,528 of record NC_080593.1, on the reverse strand, counting down.
TCTGGAACTGGATTTGGGGAGGTTTTGTACTTATTTGGAGATGGAGGAAGAGAAATCTGAACACTCAGAGGTTTCATCTACTCTTCTTGTATGGATAGATGTCAAAGACAGAAAAAGATATTTTAATCATATCCTGTCAGTTTAAATGTAGGGCTTTTTATGCCCTGTTTTTCTGGGAAAATACATATAGTACTGCACCACACAATCACGTTAAGTACCACACAGAAAAACCTGCAAAAGCTGTTGCCGTGGTCTAGATTTTGAGCAAATAGCCTAGCAAGACATTTTCATTTTCAAAAGTCAAACCTGCCATTATATTTATGGCTTTGTTTAGATTCTTTTTTTTTTTTCTTTTTGTACATCTCCATCTAGAGTTTACAAAGAAAATAGACCTGCTGTGATGTGAACCCCAAAGGAAAGATACACTGTGTCTGTAATACACTGAAATGTCAGGAAATCATTTATTGAGCTACTGGTGCCTTTAGAGGCTGGCTATAATTTGCTTTGCTGTCTGATAATGTGTGTGTTTGTAGATCAATTATCTCAAGAGCTCTTTGGAGCCATAAGGTCATCTTTAGCATATTTGTCAGATACTTCTGTGCAGAGATGCCAAGTAGCACATTTTTCTTCCTGAACTTAGTAGAACATCTCTCAAAGTAAGTGAGCAAAGAGATTATCTGGTCATGGCAGTACTCTCAATGCTAAAGCTTTGACATACCTTTAACATATTTATATATGTATATATTGTGAACAAATTATGGAAAAAGTTTTACCTTAAAAAAAAAAGTAGCATGTGGTTTCTTTCAGATTGGTGATTGGTAATTCACTTATGAGCACCTTTATTCAAATACCAGTATTTTAATCATGACTGCATCCAGATGGACAGAAGCCTTTTGTGACACCAGCATAATTTCTCTCAGTGGTGCAAGGCTGAATAGATATTCTGGAAGGAGTCCCATCTTTTATGTTGAGAACAGGACTTGTGACTGTCAGCATAACTTGTTTTCTCTTAGGACAGTAGTATTCTTTTCTATTACCTGCTTGAAATTAAAACTTGAAATTTTTGTGGAGATATTTAAATTTAAAAGATAAGGAAAAACTGAATTTGGAGAAAAGATTGCATAATAGTCATTCCATGTGATCTAAAGACCATGGACCATATGTGAAGACCATGTAACATGAAGAACATGTTAATAGACTCTCCTGGTGCATAATTTCTGGTTTGATTTTTTTTTCCTGAAAGATTTTTGATTCAAGACTTCCAAATATTTTCAAGGGGATGGGAGAAGGGGAACAGAAAACAAAGCATATTTCTGGTTATAGAAATCTAACTTTGGAGTTTCCAGTTTCAACTCGTTCACAGTATGTTTTATGTATATTTATGGAGGCCACTGAGGGAAAAACAATATCTTGTTTTGGATCTTTAAAGCCTGATGCAGCTAACAGCTAATTTCTTTGATGTCCTTGGTGTGTTGAATTTAATTTACCAAAAGCAAACTAATATGAAATAGTAAAATCATTATTAAAGTGGAAATAAAAATAAATTATTAGAACATACCAACAGAGGAAAATAAAGCAGATAACGTCTAAGTTTCTGAGATGTTTCTCGTTTTAATTACATTAATCCTAATTGCTATTAGACTGGTGATGGGACAGTAGCAGGTAAGTTTAGAGAAGGGAAAGATATGGAAATAAGTTCATGCAATCCAAATTGATACCATACAAATGGACTTTATTTGTAAAACTACTCATTCAATGTACCTAGGAAAATATTTTCAATGTGTATTTGTAAGTTTCATAATTATGCAAGTAATTCCAATTTTTTTTAGTTTTTACTCTTTTTATCTGTTGTTTGTTTAAAACTTTAATTGCTTGTGTGTAGGGGGATAGAATATAGGAAAATAAAGATAGTGTAGAAAGTAATCTTACCCCTAAGGAGTTGCAGCTGGGCCAATTGTCAAAGATTAGCAACAGGCCTGACTTTACCAGGCCACAGCTGTAACCAACGAGAAGCAGAGTGCTATAACAGAGTGGGGTGGCTGGTTGAGAAGGGAACTGCAGTCAGTTGGTTACTTTGTGTAGAAGAAAGAGTCAGTGCTCTGAGGAGATGACCATGAGAAACACCAAGAGTGTATGAAGCTTTTGTGAGAAGGAGACAACACTATGAAACCCCTACAATAAGGTGACAACATATGTGCATGACTTTTATGTAAGTTTTGCATGAATTTTTAAGTCCTGAGAGTTCACATTCAGAAAGAATTGGCGCTGTCACCATCTGAGCAATATTTTTTTCTGGAATATTGTATTTGTCTTAACATGGAGCAGAGACGATGCTTAAAAGTTTTAATCAGGGAATTTAGATTTTTGGGAACAGAAATCCTAATCCCAAACTTGTTCTCCTTTTGGAGATGAGTGATATCACAAATTCCAAACACAGCAGGAGATTTTGTTTTATGACTAATTAAGTTCATAGTTCAACCACCCTGGTTTATCTCCTTTAATGTCAACCAAACTTCGCCTCAGAAAAAATTTGTAGCTAGATAAAAATTTAATTCCATTTGGGAATGCAAACAAGCGCAGGGAAATGGTGGTTTTCTACATGCAGGTGAAGGTAATTCTAATTTGCTCATTAAGTCAATATATCAGTTTAAATTGTCTTTGGGATTCTATTTTCAGTGATTGGGAACACTGGGAGCCAAGACATGAGTAGAATGGTCACAATGAGTGCATGAAAGCAAGAATCTTAAGATTCACCAGGATAATACTCCTGTATGTATGGGGTTTTTCTTAATTGAACCTTTCCCTTTTTTTTTCAGCTCAGATACTCTGGGTTGCTAGTGCACAAGCATACTAGGAAGCTCAGCTTTCAACATAAATTTTAAAGAGAATGAAGCATTTTTAATAAATGTAGATTTTGAGGGGTTTAGGACTTTTTGTTCATTTTTCCTTCTTACTGTTGCTTTTAATTATTTTGAAATTTCCTCTTATGCTTAGATATTTTCTGCTCATAAAAAATTACTGACTTAATCCCTGCATTGCTTAAAAAACCACTGAACATTCTGTAGTTAGGCATTGAAACAGAAATTAGATGTCTTAGATTAAAATGCCAAGCCAGTATTGTAATGAGTCATGTTTGACTTAGGCTTTTTTTTTCTTTCTAAGTGTATATTGGGCCATCATCCCTGCCTTTTTGCTTTATCTTGTTCCTATAATATCCACCTGAAAGGGCAAATCAATATACATATGCATTAAAAAAAAAAAACAAACATGTAGTTAATTAAAGCTATACGAAGTTTTAATGCCACATACATTCTTTTATCAGCAGTGCTATCTCTGCCCATTTTATCATTCCTGCTGGGGGCTTTTTAGGTACAACAAAAAATATTGCTTGTGGCTTTTTCTCATGCTGATCATGAATTCAATGGGGATCAGCTCCTGCCAGTAAAGGCTGCATATTTATGCTATTGATTTGTGAGGGAAGGAAGCTGAGGGCTGTTTGTATTGTGCTATAAAATTAATAAATAATGATTCATTAGAACAGCATCCTGCAGCTCACCAGTGAGCAGTAATTTGGTGTGAGGGTTGTATTTCTATTTTCTACTCTAAATGTGCTTGAGATACCCCAACAGGGGAGCATTGCTGTTGCAGTAGCTGTGAGCACTGTCCTAGTCTATGTCCTTTGGGATTTGCTCTCTTTTGAGGTGGGGAGGTGGAGCAACAGAAAGCAGGCAGGCAGCATGTCTCTTGGGGTACTTCACTCTCCAGCAAAACTGTGGGAAGACTTGCGCATATATGTACTGGGAATCCTGAGGTGTCAGGAGAGGGCTGAGGTGCCCTTATCTTTGTCGGATAAGTTAAGGAAATCATCTTGAGTCAATCTCATTTACCTGTGTTTTTGACCACAGGTAAAATGCACTGGAGACCATTAACCTGATATTGCTATGCAGTATGAAGTTAGGAAAAAAAAGGACGCAACAATCTCCCATCCCCAGAAAAAAACAGTGCTCCCTGTTCCAAACTATCTGATGGTGCTATAATTGCTTGTTATTCAGAAATATTTCATTCTTTGGGGACTGTTTGGGCAATGATGGCACCCATCCTTAATAGAACACTAATTCAGTTCTTCCTTAGGAAGAATTTAACTGGCATAGAGTATAAAAATCTGATCTTCAAGGCCACAACTGGGAAGTGTTCAGGAAGCATTATAAAATATATTGAAGCTGAAGGAACATTTACAGTATGTTTTAAATTTGGCTGTATTGGAAACCTATTTTAACTCATTTTTGAACCCTCATAGGATTTGTGAACATTAACACCAATGTGGTCTTCCAGAGTGTTGTGTGGTAGTTTCACTCATTTCACCAATTACTACCTCCTTTAAACACAGAAACAATAAATAGACTGAAGTATTTAAGTGGTGGCAAAGTCACATAAAGTAAATGTGAAAGCATTGATGTGCTGAAAGTGGTTTGTATTAGAATAGATTTGATATTCATACGACTGAAAGATCTTTAAGATCACCCTGACAGGGCAGAAGGGAGACCTGTTTTTAGAGGACAGTACCAACTATGGATTGAAAGGCTTTAGATATTCCAGTGGTTTTAATTCAAAGAGATGAGTTTAGATGCACAGTGTCTCATGTCAGCCTTTACATGAAATGTGCCTGCAGGCACTGGCCTTGTGGTAGACCAGAGCTAAAGTTTAAAAATTAATGAATAGAGGGAAAATGTAGTGATATACAGTAGGTGTGCATACATCAAAACTAATAGCAACACTGTGACTTGTTAAGATTGGCAGGTTCATTGTTTAAAGAATCAACCTTTGATACCTGACCAGTTTCAGCGACATTTAATTTATTTTTCAGCAATATTTTCTCTAGTCTCCTTCTAGACTATGAACAATATAACTTACACCCTTCTGAATTTCAGTGCAATTCATCCTTGCTAATTATTCCTTGCTGGTGGCTTTGGAAGATAGACAGGAGAGTGAATTGCTAGTACAGTGTGTCACTACAGAATAAACAGAGCAGAAGGAGGGAGACAGATTGTGGTGCAACAATGGCCAAATATTTACATTTTCTGCAGCAAAGCATAGCACAGAGGAGTCATCTTCTCAGCATGAGAGCTTAATCTAGAAACTGGATCTTTTCCATGTAATTGAGAGACTACCACTGATAGGGAAGGTGACCACCTTCACTTTCCTGTTTTATTCGTAAAATATTTGGGGTTTGGATTTTTCATTCTGTCATTTCTGCAGGTTTTCAAGAATCTGATTCCTGTGATGAGCCGACAGTTTGGAGAGTAGATAGGAACTTCACAGAAGCCCTACATGCTTTTCTTAATGAGAAAAAAAGACTGCTTTGAATTTTGCAGTGTAGTGGAGTAAGCTATGTTGATGAGGCATTGATGGAAAAGAAAGGTTGGGAAAATTGCCAATGGAATTTCAGGTACTGGTACAGATAAACTAAATTTGATATGAAAGGGACAGCAAAGAGAAATATAAAAAAGGAAGGAAGGAACAAAATTACTGCTATATAAATGTATTTCATACCTTCTCTCTTTTGAACTGTTATCTTCTAACTGCACAATGCCCTATATTAAAATTTTACTCTTGCTCTTCCATGGAACTTTTTGCTAATTCATGCTATTTCCTAGATGAGGCCTTTTATATCCACTGGGATTTCAGCTGGGACTTTGATAAACATTTGTGTGAACTATCTGAAGTCACTCAAAGGATGATATGTATAGAAATGTTCAGTATGTAAAAAAAAAAAAAAAAGTATTCTAGTTTCTACTTTCAATTCATAATGTCCTGTGAGAGTAGTCCTGATAAGGTCCAAAACCTTAACTGCAAGCTACACTAGAAATCTGAGAAAACCTTCGAGGATTTAAGAGACATCAGCTTTCCTCAGTGTGGGCAGAGGAAGTAATAGTGCTGTCAGTATGTGATGGGCTTCTGGAGAAATATCATGAGTCAGAGAGAAATGTAGCCCAGATCCAGTGAAATATGTTGCTTTCTTGGCTTATATTCAAAGTCTGGTAGAAAACATCTTGACATAATCCTGTTATTTCTTTGAGAATAAAAACATTTCTGCTGTTGCTGTGAGTGTGTTCATCTCTGGAGACCTCTGCCAAAAAAAAAAGAGTCCGTCTCCCCATTGGTTCAGCCTGGAACATTCACCTTTACCCACATAAGGCACTTGGAAATATAGCAGCTGTGATAAGGGACAGAGTGTACTAATGCAGAAATATTCAGCCGCTCTCAGCAGGAAGTGTCTTGTCAATACTGGCAATAAGTAATGTGCTAAAGATTTACTGTCAGGTGGCTGTCTTGACCACAGCAGGGTGGAAACTTGGAGCAGGAGGATGGCTGTTCATTCTTAGGTCACCCGTGTTTACTTTGATGAATGTGTGTAGTATCCTTGGTCTGGATTGTTGCACTGAATTGGGGGGAGGCTGTAGCAACTGATAAACCCAGAAAAAGTATTTTCCACTGTTAACAGAGAAAATAGCAGTTAAATAATTAGACATAGGAGGTATCAGCACTATTATTTTCATTTTTCCTCAGGTTTCTAGCAGAGTGCCCTGCATTAAACAGAAAAAGTTCCGGTCATGCTGTTTGCAGTAGATAAAAATTGATTGAACAGAATGCTTGCCCCATGGTAATTTTGATCTTGTATTTATTTTTATAAATTAAAATTTATGTCATTCATTTTGAGGTTATGCAGTTACTAATTTATTTTTCTGCAAAGAAAAATTACATCAGTTTTCTTATGTAGTGCTTTTGAACAACTTTTAAAATTATGAGGAGAAAATATGTCTTCCACAGCTTATCTGGTATTAGAAATTTGCTTATTTTAAAGTGCGTTAAGACAGGCTGCAAGTTAGTAATCATAGATTCATAGGATATTTTGGGTTAGAGGGCCATGAAGTCTAACACTCCTGCTATGAGCAGGGGCATTTTAAAATAGCTCAGGTTGCTCAGAGCTTCATCTAACCTGATCTTCAATGTATCCAGGGAAAGGGCACCTTGAAATAGATCAGATTGCTGAGAACCCCAATCAAACCTTGAATGTTTCCAGGGCACCTGCCACCTTTCTGGGCAACCTGTTCCTGCATTTTATTACTCATAGCAAGGAATCTCTTCCTTGTATCCAGAATAACTCTATCCTCTTTTAGGGTAGTGCCTTGTTGAATTTGAAGCCACTTCCACTTTTCCAGTCACTACATACCCCGGTAAAAAAATGTGTGTAGATCTTTTGTAGGCTCCTCTGTAGTCTCCTTCCTGTGCTGGAAGGCAGATATGTTTCCCCAGTGCCTTTTCTAGGCTGAACAACACTGGCTCTCCCAGCCTGTTCTAACAACAGAGGTGCTCCTGTCTTCTGATCATTGTGGTCTCCTCTGGATTCCAACAGGTCCATCTCCTTCTTATATTCAGCATCCAGGTGGAGCCTCATAAGAATGGAGCAAAAGGGCAGTAGGGCAGTGTGTAAACACTAACTTCTTTCACAGAAAGAACTTTCATGTGTACCTTATTTTTTTAAAATACAGAGTAACTACAGAAACATGGAAGACTTCCTCTCCCATGTCCCTAAGTACATTTGCTTATAAATCCACACTGACTACTTCCAATCATGTTTTTCTACCACCTATGTTTGGAAATGCTTTCTAGAAGGACTAGTTGACCTTCCTCACCACCTTCCCAGGGAGTGAGGCATGGCTGACTTACCTGTAGCTGCCTGGATCTTTCTTCTTACGCTTAACAGACTCAATTGGCCAATTGAATAAAAGCATTGAATTTTGCCTTGAGTTTTATCCATAAAGAACAATTATTAGAATTTGATGGTGTAGATGCAAACTTTTCATTAATTGGAAATATGTCTTCATGCTAGTATTATTTTGTTATTTAGAGCATTGGGGGGCTAATTCTTACTTTGCTCAAAAAAGTTCAGAAATAAAATCTAATAAATGTCTATCTTTGTTCTATTCTGCTAGACATTATATTACTTTTAGTGTCATTTTAGTGCCATTTACAGAACAGCCATTTTACAAGGAATCTTCTGGCCAGTTACCTTAGTGTCCTGAGTTTCAAAGTGCCTCCAAGCTGCCCCAAACACCAGAAAGGTTTTGTGAAAGCCTTGAAGCAGTGTGGTACACCAAGGGACAGTTTTAATAATTCCTTCTAATTGATAAATGGTTACGTGAGTCTCTATGTCCTCTAAGATAGCTATGCCCCCTCTGCATTTCTGACCTATATCTGTCACTATTTTAATAATAAATTCCATATCAGTGGTTGCTCCTAAGCAAAAGGTGCATATAAAGAAAATCCTCTCTCCTAAATTACCTGATTTTCACTTTTTAATCATATGTGCATTTTGCTAACCATTTTTCTAAACCTAGATTCCTTTCAAAGTGGAAGGGTTCAAAAAGGAAAACATCGATAATCTTGAAGTTTCAGGGTCAAAATCAGATTATACTTCAGAGTATGTGTGTTTCAGTTCCTTCTCTGTCTGTGGTACTTAAAAATGCAATGAACCCTGGGTCTTGACCTGTCTTAGAAAAACTGTATTGCTGTAGCTATTAAAAAAGATTTTCAAGACTTTTTTTTTAATTTCAGAATTTTTAAATATACTTTTAAAAATGTCATTCTGATATTATAAGTGAATAAACAAATGAGAGAAACTTGCTTTTCAGTAAATAGCAAGGGTGTGATAGACATTTCCTGACAGCATGAAATGAAGGACAGACCACTTTTCTTGACCACTTCGGTCATTAATTCAAGCAGTTGTCTGGGAAGCATGCCACATGCCAGATACTTTCTAGATATGGTACATGCAGGAAATTTTCTGGAAATAGAGATTCATGTCACTCTTGATGTTTGATTTTGAAGGGATCTTCTTTTGAAATGGAGAGTGATTCCTTTGTCTCCTTTTTCATATGAGCTTTTTGGAAAAAAAACCAGAAGTATTTCATAGGCACTATAAGTTCAACTATGACTGGACTACAAAGAGTTAATAGCACTGTATCAATCTTGAGGTATGTGGGAAACTTTTGCACTGCCATCTAGATGTTTGTTTTCTTTTTTAATTTAGATCATTAAACAGGTTGAAATGCTGTCTGCATTCATCTGTGAGGAAAGAGAAATCGTCTGTCCTTCAGCCTTCCCACAGACACAAATACTCAATAGTGGCAGTAAATAATTCAATTAAATACAGTGCAACACAGTGTAGTTGCCCTAAAAATTATGAGAACTGGTTCAAAGTGGAAGAAAAGGAGTTAATTCATAGCAGACCAGACGTTCTTCGTTCTATTTTTACCTGCTGGTTGTAAGATAATACATGACTGTATTCCAAAAGGAGCAGGAGACAAGCAGGGATATTTTGTTCCTTTCTGAGTAGGAGATACAGGAAAAAATGAAAGTCATAGCTTAATCTTAAAATTTGTTTGCAAAAGACTTGGAAAACCAGGAAATGAAACTTCAATTTCTTGTTTTCTTTCTGAACATTGCTATGGTTGCAATAGCAGCCAGAGCCAAGGAGAGCTTAATCTCTGAGAAACCAGATAATGCCCTTAGCTGAATAGCCACTCTGAAGGTGTGGAGAAAGAAATGTGAAGCAGTTTTTTGCCTTTCTATTTTATGGCCACAAATACACACTAATTCTTAGTTTCTGGATTTTCATGTTTCTCCCATTTCATTAAGTGCTCAACACGATTTTTTTCTTTTAATTTATTTGTCTTTTAGACAATTTTAGAGTAACAATGTGCACGGCAGAAAGCGGTGTAGCCCCTGTGAAAGCAGAGGAATTCTCAGACTCACTGTGATCAGGTGTCTTTCACCACTGCTCCTGCTATCACAGAAATTGCCAGCAGGCACACCTGGAGAGACACAGCCCTCACTTCAGCAGGGGGTTAAAAGTAGAGGGAAAGCTTAGAAAGGGAATGAATGTGTTCTTGATCTGATAGTGCTGTGCTATGCTGCAGCCAGAAGACTGGAGAGTAGGAAAAACTCAGGAGTTTGAGGCCAGGATGGCTTCAGGTTTCTGATTGATTTTTGTGGTCTGGGTTGTTTGGGTTGCTGTGCGTGCTGCTCTGATTCCTAATGGGGCACTCAGGATCCTCACTCTGGAGGAGAATAAAAAGTAAAACCATGATGTTTGTATTTTTGAGGGAGTTCTTTTTACTTTGAAGGTGGAACTTTTGTTGCATCTCACTTTGGTAGAGGGAATTTGGACCCAAGTCATGTAAGCCTTTAAAGATTTCCAACTTGAATCTCATGGTTATATAAATATTTAAGAACCTAAAATCTTTCTGTTACATGTTGTTTCTGTTTCTTTACTGCTAGGAGTGGCTCCCTTGGTGAGGGGCTGTTGGTCAGGATGTGGGACAGGAAGCCTGTTCTGCTCTTTCCTCTGCAGGACAGAGGCAGAGGTGTATTGCCCATGCTGTTGGTTCTGCCGCTTGGTAAGCAGCAGCCAAATGCAGCTGTGAAAGATTTGTTGGAAGGAAGGTAGGAGAAATAAAGGAAATGAGTGGCACAAAGAAGCATTTTGGTTATTGAGCAAGGATTTGTGGTGGGTGGTTGCAAACTCACGCTCTACTAAACTCTAGGCACTGATGATCTGTGAGTAGCTCCCATCAAGGGGATGAATTGTAAAACACTATAAATAATTATGGTCTACTGCCTGTGTTGATTTAACAGCCTGTAAGGTTTGCCAAGAAAGAGTTGATAATATGTTTTTCTAGCGAGTGTGAAAGGCCATGGTGCCTTTATGTGCAACGAGGGACCTATGACCTACAAAATGTGTGACAAATTTGTATCTCCAGAGTTTCAGTTTTGCTGAGGAAAATAGATGCTTCTAGCCAAGCAGCTTCAGATATAACAGCCCAAATGTGAAACTGAGGTGGACTCATTAACTCCTTGACTTTGTTAGTGTCTTCATACAGTATATTTAGGAGTGTGAGGTTTTTTCCCACTCTGTGTGAGCTGTGATAAAACTGTAAATTTGAAGGCTTCTTGGTAGCATTGAATGTTCAGTGATTCTTGGCTGAAAGAGGGGAAAGGCAAAGGAGCAGGAAGCAGAACAGGGAGTGTTTTGAATTAGGATGGGAAAGAAAAATGTAACAATAAGATTATTCTGCCTTGACTTCACACCTTTGTCATAGCTAGGAGTTGATGAAGAGAATGGTTTTGATATGTGCTTAATTTGGGAAGAAAGACACCATATTTTTAATGCTTTTGACCAGGAGTGTCATTTTAAACTTTTTAAATTGGTGATCTTTACTGAGAGGGATGCTGCTCATGTCTCAAATAGCAAGAAATATTTGTGATATTAGATGTGAAATTAGAGACACAAGATTTGGTGTTTTTATCAGCCTTGTGATATTCAAGCACACAACTTCTGCCTTCTGTCTCCTTTGTGTACAGTTTGAAAAATGCAGCTCCAAGCTGTAAAAGAAAAGCAAAATAAATGGGGGGAGGGTAAGATGGAGACAGGAGGTTTTCTATCTTGGACTTGAGAAGCCGACCTACTAAGGTCTAAGTTGATCTAGCCAAGTTCCTTTGGCTGCTTTCCTTCTGAAATGCAGAAGATGAAAAAGAAGGAAATATCAGCAATATCACACAAAATACAGTCACGGTATAATCCAATTCAATAAAGAGATTTCTTTTTGTATTTCTTTCAATCTCTTCTGATACACGATTCTGTAAGTCAAAAAAGTGTGAAGTTACTTTGTGAGATAATTGCAATGGAAGACAATGCTTTTGGTTACTTGAATGTATTTTATTCTACAAGTAGTGAAACAAACCTAGTTACAACCAATGTGTAGTAGTTACATTCTCCTGTATCTGGGAGAATGGGTCTAAAGAGAATATATGTAGTTTTAATTCTTAAATTTAAGCAATTGGTGGTGATCTGTATCAAATTCAAGATCTTTATCATTGAGTTTACTGACTCTGTGCTCACTTAGCTATTGTGCCCTGACTGACTGAAAGTGTATAATGAGAAGATTACTAATCTGGGAAGAATAAATCATGCTGGAAGTAGGGAAAACAAACCAGTGTTTCACTAGGATCATGTCAAATATTTCTCTTGGTACTACTCTTTAACCCAGGTAATGCTTTTCTATACATTCATCTTTCTAATACCCATCTGGGTGTGTGTGTGTTTCAGCGGCCCAAATTTTCTTGAAAAGCTCTTTGGCTTTATGTTATTTCCTCTTCAATTAGAAAGTAAACACGTAAAATTGAAATATACCATAACTTAAGCCCTAAAGCAGAGTTTTCTATTGTACTGACAGGAGAATTTAAGTAGTGTCCTGGGATAATTATCAGATTGAAGAGATTTCCAGTCAAATAGAGGGACAGAACAGGAGTTATAACTATATGGTTGTGCCTGAAATGAGTGGATCAGAGGGAATAAAGATTTCTTTGTGTTGTACTGTCATTAGGAAACAGTCTTCCTGTTTTAGAAGCTCAGTTGGGAGCGAAGTTGATTGGTGATGATTATGAAAGTTGTGACTGTGCTTTGTGCTTGAATCAGAGATGGCTTCGGGATGAAATAAGAGCTAAATCAAATCATTGGTTGCATAAGTGTAATCTTGAGACTTGGAGAGCCTTCTCATCAACTCAAGGTGAAAAATTTAGTACCAGTTTGCTAATCTGAGTGGTGGGTAAATGAACAGGAAGCAGGAGTATTATATAATAAAGGTCTTGATTTGAGGGTTTGGCTTTGTTGGTGTTTATTTGTTTGGGGGACTTTGGATGTGCATGTGTGATAACAGTAATTTTTTTCAAGTTCGTATATAGAATTTTGTTTCCCTATAAATGGAAAGCAAAAATACCACTTAAAATATCATATAAATAGGATTTACTTTTATTTAGAACTTAGACATAATGGGGCTTCTGGAACAAAATTTCAAATCAGTGTAATGGAAATCTATCCCTTCGGAGTTGGTAATAGCTTCACAGCTGGAGAAGGACATCAGAAAAGGGAAAGAACTCTGTGCAGTACTTTCCTTAGAGCGAAACAGATGGAAAATTCATTTGATTGAATATGTGAACTTGCAAGACAGTGAATGAGACTTGACAGCTTCAACATGCAGATCTATAGAAGAAAAAGCATGAGCTACTGTATTTTGAAATAAGAAACTTATTCTTTGGGCTTTGTTACAGTTGAAGAGTAGTTTAATTGAGAGATTTTTTTCCCAGCTATTTTCTTGCTAAGTCAATGTTGAGGAATTTTCAAAACAGAAATTTATATTTGAAGTAAGGATCATTTTGTCATGAACAAAATGATTTTTCATCAGTTAAAATATTCATTATGATCTTTAAACCTAAATTAACTGAGGAAACATCTCTTTACTTGACTCAGTGGGATAATAGAAGTAAAATCAGAAGGGGTTTTGAGGGGTTTTTCTGTGTTTTTTAAAGTTATTGTTGGTTTGGGGGTTTTTAGGTTTTTGGGGTGATTTTTTGCTTGTTATTTTGGGGGGTTTTTTTAACAGAATTTGCCAAATTAAATATGGTGGGAGTTATTTTAGGATTTGTCACACTTTTTATTCTGGCTATAAGAAAAGAGAGGTTCCTGCCATTTTGTGAGCCTTTTTAAATGAATGTGCACCTCCCTTCTATTCAGTCAGAATGAGACAAGTACATGTTAAATTGACTTTCCTAATAAAATGTAATCGTGCAAAATTGCTATATGGAGGTTAAGGATACAATAAAACAAGAAAACCCCAACAAAATCTCACCAGCCATCATTGTTCAACTTAACATACTCAAAGACTTCATGTTTGTTAGTGGGGTGTGGGGTTTTTTGCTTGCCTTTTTTAAAAAAAAGCAACAGCTGATTTTGCTATTTTAACCCTTAAAATTGATCTGCAGTATGAAGATAAACTTTTAGGTAAATGAAATGGGGTACCCAGGGAGGTGGCGCCGTCACCAACCCTGGACATGTCCAAGAAATTACTGGACATGGAACTTAGTGCTCTGGTCTAGCTGACAAGGTAGAGATCAGTCAAAAGTTGGACTACATGATTTTGGATATCCTTTCCAAGATTAATAATTCTTTGATTCTGTAAAATTCCTCTTCGAGCATCTCATTTTCTTACGCATAGGTCATAAAACTGATCTTCATTAAATTTAGACCACAAGTAATATAGGCAATGATTTTTTTAAATCTTTATTCCTGTATGGTGAACCGATGACTTTTTAGGACAAGACATGAAAATATTAAAGTGCTTAATTATGTAATTTTTGTGGGTTTTTTTTTTTGTTTTAAAAAACGAGTGTTGCTTTTGCTATTTTATAATTATCTCTAGAAGGTCCTTTAGTTGAGATGCTTTGAGAGAGTCATTCTAATTGACATAGTGATTGGTGACTTTGCACATTTATGAAGAAAAGCATACCTTTCAAGGAAATGCAGTTGTATCCTGGTTCTCTTGTAGGACTGGTAGCAGGGGAAGGTAACTGGCTTTTTTATTTGATAAAGGATCTTAGGAGTGGTACTCATAGTAATATACTTCACTCTTATGAACACTGCTCTCTGGAACCTTACCACGGGTTTGCAAAAAGAATTTTTCTGTCTTGTGTCAAGTATAGCACCTCCAGGACAGAATTTGTGTAACTCTACAGGAAATTGAAAACAGCAGTTCATTAACTCTTCCTTGCAAATATTCCAAACTATGACCAGGTCTGAAAATCTTTTAAGGAAAGTGAGTTTTAATGTTTTGCCCTAAAATTATTCTGTCAAACAAACTTTGAAAAACCAATCACAAAAGCTTTTTCCTACTTGCCCTCACTTGCCAACTCATCCTGTGGGGTGTTTTTGTTTGTTTGTGGTTTTTAGAGGTTTGTTTTGTTAGTTTTTTTGGTTGGATTTTTGTTTTGGTTTGTGTTGGTTTTTTTTCCCCTAGCAGTCTACTGGAATGAAATGGACTAAATTTGGGCCAACTGCTCTGCTTGAGTTATTCCAGTGACTTTTCGTCTTTTTCTACATTGGTCCTGCACATAAGTTCTTTTGAGGTTTTTTGGTTGCTTGCTTGATTTGGTATGATTTGGGGTTATTTTAGATGCCTGTTCTAGGTTTTAAAGTGATTTGTATAAGTACCCTCTGCTATTGAGGTGTATTCTGCAGCTTTTTTTTTTTTATTTTGCATAATTTTACACTTTTGGGTGTAATTTTTTATTAATTTAGTTTAGTATATCTCAAGAAACTTGACTCTGTAGTTAACATAAAATCATATTTCACGTATGTGAACACAAAAATATAAACCACTTTCCCCTATTCTATGCTCGATGCAGTTCAAGGTACTTTGAAAATAACTTTCAGAGTAACAAATAAGTGGTTAGAAACAATTGCTGATTTTAAATTACTTCCATACCCTAAAGTGTGGAGTAGTTTTTTAAAATGTAGAGTGTGGGGCAGTTTTTTTTAGAAGTAGTTTTTTTTCAAATGTAAATCTCTTGGACATTTCACAACTTTTCACATAATGGTGCTTATTCAGAAAATTATTGCATAGTAACTTAATCTGAGAGTTATATTAATATATCATTAAAGTAAATTTATATCCTTATTAAAGTGCAATAGGTTAATTATATCTAAAGAACACAAGAGGCTATATCTGAATACATCCTTTTGAGTCTGAAAAGAGAGGTTGCATGGTATGTCACTTCCCCATTAAACTTAGCTTCTTTTAATTTTTGTTAGAGTAAAATCAGGGCAAATGCCCATTTGCTTTCTTCTGTCAGATCAGCTTCTGCTGCTTTGCATTTGTCACAGAGCTCAAGCATAAATAAAGCCATGGGCAAAGGACTTGGGTTCTCTCTACTGGTTCATGCATCAAGTCCCAACTCCAGGTCTGCCCTTTCCAAGGTTTCTTGAGTTTAGTGGATAGATCTTTGGCCAGTGGTAATGGCTATGGCTCCCCAGGTGGTGCCCAGGCACTTGCTGGATTACAGTTTCAGCAAAGGCTCAATTCATAATAGCCTGTTCTGAAATCTCTCAGACAACCTTTCCCTTCCCAGAATGGGTAGTTCAAGTTCAGAAGCTATGTTGAGAAAAGCAGTGAAATGTTTAAGTGTCTGCTTCAGCTTTTTTGACATTTGAGTGTAAAAGTGCCCCAAAAAAAAAGGTATTCTTAGAAGATTTATAGTATTTTCTGGTTTTCTTTCACGAAGAAAAATTTAAAGGTTGTCTTCCCCAGAATTCAGCACACACTTTCAATCCTGGAAAAAGAGTGAAATGGAGAAAGAGAGAGGAGGATAGGTGCTTACCTCACTTTTTAGAGGGGGAAAGTACATTTGCAGTCTTATTTTGATAGGGTTTTTTGTGTAGCTTTTCCAGTCTCCAAGGAAAAGGAGAAATTACCAATTTCACCACATTACTATTTTCAAGTAGAGACAAGAATGTTCAAGCTGGTGTTGCGTTGGATGTAATAGGGTCTTTAAAAGGTCTTTCTTGCTTTGTATGTGTCAATTCCAGTAGACCAAAATCTTCAATTGGAGACTAAATCTTCTTTTCTGCTCTGCAAGTATAGCTCTTTTCATAGGCTAAAGACAATTCTGTCCATTAACTGATTAGGGAATTATGCTATGAGAAGTATTTGCTCCTCTTTTTCATCTATTCCTGGTGAGCAATAAATGGCACTAATATTAAATTTCAATTTATGGTATTATTTTGCAAGCACGATGCGTCATTTCTGCACAATAGACTTCACGCTCAGAAAAACTTGCCCAGAATGTTAGTCTCGCTGCGTTCACCACCTGAAAGGTTGGTCTGATTCTTGCTATAATTATGCATTCTCTAAAATTAATATTTATGTATTAAATGTGAGTGTCTACAATGTGCTTCTGAGTTTCTTTAGACCTTAGGACATTTGCTTCCAGTGATTTCTTTATCTGGAAATGTCACTTCTCATTCATCTGGTGATAGATTAATATTTTTTTCTTTCTGTTGAGAATCTGTTTTGCACTTGTTTGATAGTAAACCTTTCCAAACAAAACCACTGTAACTTTGATAAGTATTCATGAGAAACTGTACTTAGAACTTTTTCAAATCTTCAAAATCTCATATGTCCATGGTATTGCTTTTTTTCTCCCCACCCTTTAATTAAATCAAAGGAAATTATCACCTTTTTCTAGATCATTTTTTCTCATAAAAATGTCTTTTCTGATTTAACTGTTTCTCCTTTTTGTTTTCTTGTTTGTGCTGATTGTCTTTAACCTCCAGCTCTAGACATAGTCAGCTTGGTGCTATTAATTAGTAGACGTCTGCTGCTAACATAAAACAAATGCATGGATTAGAAGTATTCTAAACAATTAAAGTCTAAATGCATAGCTATCACTTTGACTTTACAGAAGGACTAGCATAAGAAAGCCTGCCTTTAAGAAAGGATATGAGGAGATGCTTCCCAACAAAGGAGGAATGAATTACAAGGATAATCTTGATAGTCAAGGCCAGGAATGTAAATGTGTATTGTACTTGCCACAGTTTTTAAAATGACAGCAAGGTCATTTCTGATTTACTTGGGCTACTTTACTAACAGTTTGTGTGTGTATGCATCTGCAATATGCATGAGATTTCGCTTACCTGATTGTAGAAAACAGGCTGGAATATGAGGGCTAGGAATTAATAGACTTTTTCTTATGAAGTCAAGTGGCTGCTCTAAAAGATGATTGCCATAAGAAAATGTAATTGTGGCCTTTTATTATTCTGCAATTTTTCATCATATGTAGAAGCAGGATATAATCTTTCCCCTCGTGTGTTGAGATTAATCAAATCTGACATTGCAGAATTACGTCATGCCCTCCACAGTCAATTTTTCAGCACTTCTGTAGTTTTTATACAGCTCTCTATAGTTTCACACTAACCCTGTCCATTAGCTCTTAATATAGTCTTGTGACTTTGCAAAGATTTCATATTTCTTGTTTGCTTAAAGGAATTTCTGGCTCTGACCAATAGGTTATTTTTGAGTCCATCAGTATGCTAATCTCAACCAAAAGATTGTAGCCCTCATACTTTGTTCCTCCAGATGTTTGAATGCTATTTCCTGTTGAGTCCGTGAAACAAATGTCTGTACTAAGGGAACAAGGTTGTTGCTGAGATCTGCATCTAATTTTCTCCCCACCTGGTGATATAACTAGAGTATGCTCTGCGAGCTTGGTCCCTCAGTGAGGGGGTTTTGTCCTTGTTTTAACATGACCATGTTCATCACTGACTTGTGTGTCTGCCTCTGGCATTTGAATTAAATGCTCACAGTAGCTGCAGCTATGAGAAGATATTGGTGGACCATTTTCGATTCTAGCCTCTGGGATGGCAGCTACCAGCTCCATACCATATGAGACTTCAGAAAGGGTTGGATTCATGGAGGATTCAAGTCCTCCTGCAAACATGACTGCTCTTTTCTACAATATGTCTAATCTTAGATGGTTTTTCATTGAAGATTTAATTAAACTTTAGCATAGTAACCAAATATTTTCAATGTGTTTCATATTCAGAGTACATTTTTACTTTGTTTAATCTCCATGACTAATACCACCTTACTGTAAGTCACTGCAGATAGTGCTTTTATCTTCCCTGTGTTCTGCTCTGTGGGCCCAAGTCAGCATCTCATACTTCCTGTGTTATAATTTGTGGGTTTTATTGGCCAAGTCTTGGTTGGATAATAAAAGTTATCTTGGTATAATCTTTGTTGCTTGATTGCTGCTCTCCCCAGGCTGGTGAAGCCAGTGCTAAAAGCCACCGGGCCTTGGACAGTCGCTGAGGAGACTTTGAGTTGTTGCATCTGACTCTGTACCTGTCTTGTACCAACCTTTACTTTGTGGGCACACTGTTGCTCCCTTGAAAGCACAGTTGTGTAGTATTTCATACTGATATGAGCCTCTTAAAAGCAGCACAGCAGACATCACATTCATAAGCATGAAACTAATCATTTAACCAGTTACTTTTGCTTATTCTCATGGTACAAGTTTCTTTCCTATAAGCATTTACAAATGTACAACATTGGCATAGGAAGTGCAAGAACTTGTCATGCAAGTTAGAAAGTAGGCTTTTCTGTGAGTGCAATGTCATCTGTATTGGGTACAGAAACGTCTCCTAAAAAAAAGGAAAAATATAATTAAAGAGAAGCCTCTTTATTGTGGTTTAAAAAACCCTCAACTTTCATCAATTGAACTTATTTATTTTTAGTAAGTTTTGCAGACACTATTTGCACTCTTTCAATATTTATTAACTAATAAATCTCATAGAAATTGTTATGTTATCACCCATTAATTTTTTTTATTGTCTGTAGATACCACTTCAGTTTATCAAAGCTATGAACACAAGAACTGGAAAGTCAGCAAATTTGGATCCAATTAGAACTAGACACCTTTCAATCCCTCTCAGTTTTAAATAGAAAAAGATTACAGAAAGAAGGGGATTAGAGGGAGGGAGGAGATCATCTGTCACTCTCCATGTCACATAAAAAGGACTAACAACATTTAACAAATTTCACAGGGATAAAAGACTATGAACTTGCTTATCTATGAAACATTCCCACCTAGTGTTTACTTGTAATGCCTCTCAAAATGAATGCATAAAGGAACTTAATTCCTGAGAAAAGTAAAGGCATAATGCCAAAAAGGGCATCAACTTTCTCTTCATTTCCAGTAGCAATGCAATGCAGAGATATTACAGAGGCTCTAATCCAGGAGGGTAAACAAAGCCCTTGCTCAATATTAATTAAAAGGCTTCAGAATGCAAGGAGTCTTAGACACTTACAAAAGAAAATTTTAATTGGATTAACTACTGAACAAATTTCAAGTTTAGATTCTTTGTCTTTAAGAGGAAAAATAGGAAAGGTTCATTTGCAATGGAATAATTATATGATATAATTATGTTAAAGAATGCAATCATGTGTTGACTGTATGTAGAATCTTTGGATAAAAGCAGCTTGTGCATGGTATTGGCTGACCAGTAAGTACAATACTTAATTGTGGCTTACACTGAATTGTTTGGGAGTGTGAGCAAGGGGATTTGATTTTTCTATGGCATCTCTTAAAACTGTTAATAGCACAAGCCAAAGTTAGTGGTTGTGGTTAGCAAAATGACACTGAAACAAATGTGCACCCTGTAGTATCTGTTTTTCTGTCTTTTTTTCCAGAGTAGATTTAGCTAAATCCAGGGAAATCTCTACTGTCAAATGAAATAGATTAATCTTCACTATGAATTTGGAATCATATCTGAGAAACAAAAAAGCTTTATTTAATAGGATTAAAATTATGTTATTGACATTAGGATTAACGATTTATTTGCATCACAGAATATCTCTCTTGCATAAATATTTATTATAGCTTGAAAGCAGTTGCTAGCTTGGGATTTAAATGTGATGTAACTACTGCATTCATTTTTTCACAACCAAAAACAACAAGGTTTTTCTGTTCTTATTGTTGTACTGCCACAACTGTTTCTTCATACCTTTCATTCTAGCCTTGATGCCTCCACTTTGTCTTTAACTTTTCTATTTATATATTTCTGCAGAAATAGCATATCTACATTAGTGTTATTTTTAATATTTTTTTCACCTCTAGCAACATAAAATCAAAAAGGTACAGTTTTACTGGAAACATTGAGAGGGGAGAAGTTTTAAGCTGACATGCTAAAAGAAAATGCTGTACAGACTCTTCTACACTGTAGCAGTATGAGGTTTTCATTATTTTATTCTGTCATGAATCCCAGGTAATAAAAATCATTTCAGGTGCAATAAAAAATCTCTCATGCAACCAGAGCTGTGGTTTAGTGTATGTAAGAGCTATAAAGATACCCTCTGCTGGAAAAGAAATGTTGTACGAGGGATATTTCTGTTAATGTTTCTTCTGTGTTCACTTTGTCTCATAAATTAATATTGCTCCTTTATGCTACTACTACGCTATTCTTTTCCTTTGCTACTGCAGATAATAAATTATGCAGTATATTTCTGTACAAATTCTGATATGCTTTCTCTTTTTTTTTATTGGTACATAGATATTTGTGGAAGTGGGGAGAGAAAAAGAATGCAATATGATGAGTTCCTGTTCAGTGTAAAAGGTGAAGGAGAGATCAGTCTGACATTGGTAGCTGCTGAGTTTTGAGACATGCCTTTGCCTTTCCAAAAGACATTTTGCTGAGCATCTACAGGACTGATTGAAAGCTTTCGTTTATGGAGGGAAGGATGACAGTGTTTTGAAATGGGTTTATGATGGTTTTTTCAGTCTACATCTGAGACACCTGCTTGTGTACAGTTTTGGCCGGGTACCAAAATAACTATTGGAAATATTCTGAATAATGTCGCTAAAACCGACGTGATGGTGAATGGTGTCTAGTAAGAAGTCAGAATTTTATCTTCTAATTTAGAGGAAAGATGTTACTGAAAACAGGGAGGAAGTCATAAACTTGGGCTGTAACTGAGCCCTTTCCTCAAATTGGAAGGGACCATACATTCCCATTAGGGGTGGCTTGCTGAGGAGGAAGGTCTCTGTAAGTGGCAAAAGATCTATCTTACATGTCTGAGGGGTTTTCATGCTCATGCCTGGATTTCTGTTGCGAAGTACAGTGTCAGTACTGGATCAAACTAAAGAGAAACTTGGTTAAGTTAGCACCCAAGCTATGCTACAAATGATTTTCAGCATGATCACATACTCTTCTTATTCTCTTTATTCTCTTAAGGGATTAGTCAAAGATTTTTCCAGAAATCTGGAAAAACCAAGTGATGAGCTAGGCATACAGCAGCATAGGTAATAGTCTGACTGTTAGAGTTGAAATATGTGATCTCAGGGCTCTAAATTCCTTATTCAAAGAAATCCAAAGAAGCCGGAATAAAGTACAGCTCTTTCTGTGGAATTACTTGAACTTCAGTTTCTTCCAACTTAGCGGAGTTTCTTTTTACAGGGTGACTGACAGCAAGTTAGCAGCAGTCATAGCCTCCTTTAGTTGCCAAAAGTGTCATCTTGAACTTGAACCACCCATCAGTTGACATAACTGATGGCTGAATGTGAAATATTTTCTTAATTTTAAAATATCCAGTTCAAAGACTGACGAGAATGTTTGATTTAAAAAGTGTCAGCAAGCATTTTGAGCCAGATGGAGATATCAATTGCCTAATTATTCTTAGAAATGAAACTATGTGTGAATATAAGCTGGAATCATTAACATTAAAGGTTATGATTGTCAAGTACTGTCATAAGGTTTCTGTATCACTTGCCTGTCACTTAAAATATGTGCAATGGATCTTTTGGTGGGACTCCATAGAGTGCTATTTGCCATATGTTATTTCTCTGTGGGTAGGATGAAGTAAACTTTTACTTATTTTATATAAATGCTTGTCACTAAATCTAACCTGATCCCTTGAGAGCTGGGAAACCCTTTCTCAGTTCAGAGGAGCAGATATGCAAACTCCAACCTGCCTCCTGTGGCTGAACTGCTGTAGGGATGAAGCCAATTTGTCAAGAATGTGGGGTTTCAGAACCATTTTATGTACTTGAGGTGCTCCAGAAGTCAGGCAAAGAAACTGCCTGTTGCTCAAATTTCATGTTACCCTGGGAGGCTTCATGGGCTTGGCCAGCACAGCTGAGCCTTGTCAGGCATTGCTGGGAGCCATCTCCTTCCTCTTGCTTAGGCCTAATTAAAATGTTTCTTCTCATAACCATTAAATGACAGTTTTACAAGACAACAGGAATTTGTATGCCTGAATACCCTCTTCTCTAGACACTAGACAGCAGCAGGACAGAAGCCAAGGTGATACATGAATGCTTTCAGACGAAGTTACACCAGTAGTGTTGGTGAAGACTGCTGCTGGAGAGCATTCTCAAAGCTCTTGCTATTCAGTGGGATTAATCCATCTGACAGTAATGCACATTTTATTCTACTTGATTATTTTTTTCCATAGGTTTCCACTCTGAATTCTCAGTAGCTTTTTTGTTCGCTTGCATTAGTCTTTTATGTCAAAGCATTTTCTCATTTGTTATCCAGGGAAATATTAAAAATAGCACAGTTCTGGCTAGCAGAGCAACCATACATTATTGAATTCATAATGCAGGCTTGAAATATAGCCTGGGAGAAGGAATTTATCTCAGTCAGACTATTCTTACTTACAGATGTGATGCTAATGATTATGCTGTCTGCAATTTCTCTTAAATTATAAACATTATTGGTGATGAATTAATTTATTGTCATTGTAAATTGTAATGGGTATTTGCAGGTATGTCTATTGGAAAGATATTGCAATTTTTTTATTGTTTTAATGCCTTTTAATATTAATTCTTCTGAGTTAGAAAGTTATAAAGTCTAAAGAGTTGTGGCATATGTAACATAATGCCAGATTTACTTTAATGCAAAATGTGGAGCAAGTTAGTTGCATTAATGCTGCGAGTGTTTCTTGGAGGGCTGTCTGTTTAAAGTGCAGCCTGCAGTTTAATAACAAAAAAGAGCTGGGGGGAGCAGAGGAAGTTGGTGCTGATCACAACCTAAAACATCACAGAGTGGTTTAAAAATGGACCAGTACAAGCTCTTGCATGGAAAGGAGGATGGGAATGTACAATCACAGAGAAAGCTTTTATTTGGTGCCAGGGTGTTGGAAGGAGAGTCATGGGGGACTTTGGAATGGGGCCAACAGAGTTTTTGTGATTCATATCTTTGACTCTTTGATCTGTGATTTGCTCATTGTAACAGCTAATTCACCTCTAAGAAAGATTAAATGAAATTAAATGAAATTAAATAACAGCCAAAACTGAAAATGGGAAAATGGGCAAGACATGGTCAGTTCAAGTCTCTGGGAATTTAAGTTTAGGTGGCAAAGCCTGGATTAGTAGTGTCAGTATTTCGTGTTGAAGCTGTTCTGCGTGTATCTTCTTCCCATGATGACCACAACTCAGGTGAACAAAACTACAGAAAGGCTTTACTCTTTATTGTTTTGGTTTTGTTTTATGATCTGTTGAAATAAAGATAACAAGGGAACATGTAGAATTCTCCAATTTTGATTCTTTGGTAAAATAGAACCTAATTAGATTAAATACATATTTCAAGAAATCTGATCCATGAAGGAAACAAGACAGAATTGCTAGTAAAATTTGTTTGGATTTTGTGACCACAGGTGAGAGAAATCCTTCACAGCAGCAGGAGAACACAAAAGAGCCACAACCCGTCTAGATTGCTGCCTTTTGCTGTGATCCTATCAGATCTCATGACACTGCTGTTGTGGGAGATATGAAAGGCTTTAGAGAGCTGGATATTGGAAAAAGCTTGTTCTTTCTAAGGAAATGGCTCACTCTTCAATCTGTAGTAAAGAACCTGAAGAGTCACTGAGCATCTCTAGGTAACCTCTTGTGAATCTGGCATAGACTTGAGGCTCACATCATTTTAGGGCTTCTGGTAGTCCCAGCAGTACTCTAGTGCAATTTTGCTTTTAATTAGAAATTATAGAACCCTTTGTCAAAGCCTAATTTTTGTGGAAAACATAACTACCCATTTTCAGTGGGAAAGTTTGGGCCAGGTCCTTGCCTTAAGCAATTCCATTCTGCTTGGTTAGTATAATAGGTAAATCAACACCATCGTCTTTGTTGAAACTCTCAAAAACATCCAGCTTTTTTTCCAAAATAGATGACCTATAAAACTTGTGAATCCCTAAGAGAGTGAGGGTCTGAAGACTTCTGGTAGACACAGCATGAAAAATTTTGTGTTGATAGGGAGGCTGGGCAACTCTCAACATCTACTTGAGAATCAAGGAGAAGCAACCAGACTCTGGTGGAAAAATGTATGTTTAAAGCAATAAAAAAATGCATATATCTCCCTAAAATGAACCAAAACTAAGAAGGGAGAAAGCCCCACCACTGATATCTAACTTTGGGCAAGGGTCCCAGTGTAATGGCAACTTATAGCCCTACCCTTGCTAGTCCTTCAGAGAAAATTGATGCTGTTGGTCACAGGACCCAGGTGAGCACTGGTAGGGTGAGCTTACATTAGATGAAGAGGTAAAGATTTGAAAGTATTTTAACTGTAATATAAATTCTTTTTACACACTGGATAATTCAAGCTATTCAGCTGTCAAAATATTACATATTATGAAACTTTTATGAAATGCTGTTATCTTTCACACATACCAGCGTTTTGTAACCGTTCTATTAAAATCTGTGTTTTTTTAAAATTCATTTACCAAAAATTTCATGTTGAGATGCTGCGTAATATTAGTACATAACTGAGTTTTCAGTTAGGTGGTAACAATTTGTCCCTGTAACTGGATCACTATTATCTTTACTGCTCACACAGTGTGCATGTGACAGGGAACAAACTCTGCCTCTGTCATATAATTACAGGAAATAAATTATGTTCTATGATCTGATATACTTGTCAGATCATAGACCTTGATCACTTAAAGTTGCTTTGCTCTGCACATTATTGCTCTGCATTTTTGGTTTTGTGAATATCACTTTCTAGTGGACCAGTGGTGCACATCTGAGGCTGCTATACAGAGCTCCCTGTGAACAATATACATACCTGCAGAACTTTTGAATGTCCTTTGGAGCCTAAGAAATCTGTCAGCCACAATGAAACCGAGTGTCTTAATTTCTCAGGCAAGCAATCTGTCAGCTGTGAAATGAAGCTCCTTGATGCAGCTTGTGAATTCAAACATTGTGTGCTCATACATTGTAACACCCAGCTGGTGATGGCCCTTTCAGTGCTGGCAGGAACTTAAGAGATTTTTGCGCTGGTCTCCAGAAAGAAGCATTTTTGCTCAGGTCAGCTCCTTTTCCAGGACACAGTGGCATGGGGCCAGGTCACGGCTTCAGGGGAATCTACTAACTGCATAAGCAAATCTTATGTGTTTTTGCTTATGTTAGTTATTATACCTAGTGTTATTATACCTCCCTGCTCCCTTTCTTTTAATGGCTTTGTATCTTACAACTTTCATTTCTTTCCCCCAAAAGTATTGCAGGTACACTGAATCAACTGACTGAAGGGACAAAGGGAAAGAAGCAAAGGTGATAAAGTTGTTTGAGCTGCTTTACTCCTATGTGAAGGACAGTTACTAGCTAAAAAATAACACATTATTGTGGATGACCCTGGTATCTTAATGAAAATCATTGCAGATAAGCATAATTCTCTTAGTTTGAAGCTACTTAAATGTTAGATGTCAGATCTAACAGTCTTTGCCAGCTTTATTCCTAAATAAGTACACTTTGAGTTAAGCTCTATAAGTAAGAATTAACCTAGAAATTTGTCACTGGCATTATAACCTCTAAAAAGCCTAAATTCTAATGTGCAAATAAACAAAAGCTGATGAAAAGTTTGTGAAATGAACTTTTATGACATGTTAATTGAGTAAGAGAGCACAGAAACTACCCATAACTGTTAAGTGAAGATGCCTGCATAGTGCCTGTAAGACTCCAATGAAACCACAGGTGTGCATCATCATTATTATTTATTTATTTTGCCAGATAGGCAAGTAATCTTGAGTTACATACTATGTTTCTTCTTATAAAAAATTTTTCCTCACAGAAAGTACTCAGAAGGCGTGATTGTTTGTTGTTGTTTTGGTGGAGTTTTTGTTTGTTTTTGTGGGTTTTTTTGTTTTGTTTTTTGTTGTTGTTTTTAATTAAATCTGGGAATACAAATGGAGGTGTTTTTAAATACTATACCAATATTGTATCCTTTCTTTTTTCTGTATGTAAACACCCTCTTGTCTTGCATAGAGAATTCTGAGAGTATGTAAGCTAGGACTGGATTGGAAAAAAGATGCCGCTGGTATACTGGATGAGAACTCTTTTGTGAACTGTTTCAATGCAAACACAGAGCTGTAATATATTGGTGTTCACTCACTCAAGTCACTGCTTTTTCCATGCAGCTGTTAATGCCTCAACAATGAAGCTCAATTATTTTTTTTAAAGAAGAACTTGAGAAGACTACCTTAAAAACTTTTTTTAAAAGACTGTATTAATCATAACTGCTTTGGGGTTATAAAAATCTCTCAAGTCATAGTGGAATTGCATATTCTCATCTGTTACAGAGAAGTTTTTAGCTCTTCTAATTCCTTTTATAGTGAGAAAGGAAAATGTTTGTAACTGAGCTAAATAACTTGAAAAAGATGCTAATAAGGGAAACATAATTTTGGAATTAACCCTTAGAAAAAGGAGTGCAATCTATCAGGTTACACGAAGCCTTATTAATTTAAAGAGATGTATGAATGCAGGTACAGCAGTTGCCCAGTGGCCCGTGCTGACAGCTAGTGATACAAAGAGGCTATTTGGATTATATGTGCATCAGTAGCTTTGATTTATGGCACTTGTTTACCTTGCAGAAACCTGAAGGGTTTCTGAGAGAAAAACAAACTTGTGACTCTCATACCTGATACCCATCTTTACATTATCCCCTGGAGTGATGCATTTGCAGAAGAACATAGACTCCCATCATCCAAACATACCCATAACTACCTAATTAAAAAGGAGATTTAAAAAATAATTAGTTGTTTCTAACCACCTATAAAATACAAAGTTATAAGAATTTAGTAGCTAGTGGAATTTGGTTAAAATCACTCAATCCTTCCTAAAATGTGTCTTTCAAAGATACAACCCCAATGTCAATATCATGGTACAGATGTGACAGTGCATGTGAGAAATGCTCAAGATGAGGGGATTTCCTTCTTGTTTCATCACGAACATTGGGTATTTGCAAATTAATTTCACTTCAGAGTAGCACAGTTCTGGGGTGGATGCTTGCTGCTACCAGGTCAGCATTGCTCCTGATTTGCTTTGAGTCTCATTTTATTTGTCCTTGGAAAAAATAAGTGGTGGGGGGAAGAAAAATGTAGACTACATCTTTAGTCCTTAGGAAGTTTCATCATTTCACATTTATGGCCAGTGATGACATCAAAGCAGTGCCAGCTGTGCTAAACAATGTGTGATATTATCTAATTCAGTGGCACAGGTTCTACTTCTATTTACAGGAGGCAAAAGCTTGCTGCTTTCTTGCCATGCGACTGTTTGTGTGTTGTTCTACATTTTGTAACTCCTGACAGGACAGCTGTGTGCCTGCCCTACACACAGTGGAGTGTCTGCTTTCTGCTGCCTACCCTGAAGCTCTGATGCTGAGTGTGCCCTCCGACCACTTCAGGGCTGATTTTTGAGTGCATTTGCACCAGCTCTGCCTAGTTTTCCTCTTTTTCAGACATTTGGGAAAGAAACGTCTCTCCAGCTTTGTAGAGGGAGAGAATATAAGAAAATAAAGGTAGTGTAGAAAGTAATCTTATCCCTAAGGAGTTGCAGCTGGGCCAATTATCAAAGATTAGCAGCAGGCCTGACTTTACCAGGCCACAGCTGTAACCAACGAGAAGCAGAGTGCTATAACAGAGTGGGGTGGCTGCTTGAGAAGGGAACTGCAGTCAGTTGGCTGCTTTGTGAAGAAGAAAGAGTCAGTGCTCTGAGGAGATGCCCATGAGAAACACCAAGAAGGTATGGGACTTTTGTGATAAGGAGACAACAGTACGGAACCCCTGCAATAAGGTGGCAACACAGCTTCTTTTTGTAAGGATTGGGAAAACTCTACTTATCTGCCTGCCATACCTGATAAGACAACAATACTGGACAGAAAGGTCTTGTTAATGGATTAGTGAATTGGGAATTTATGAAAAAATCTTGGAAACACAGATTTTAATTTTGTAATAGATATTATTTCATGGAGAATCTATCTATATGTTTTTAGAATTAAATGAAACATTAAGCAATTATTACTTTGAGGTTTAGAAGGGTTTTTTTTAATAGTGTGAATATTTTAAAATAGCTTTGGCATTTTTGAGTAGAGTCCATTTATAAAATGTTTTGTTTGTATACTCTTAATAATAAGGAGTTCGGGTTGATTTTTTCTCCTTTTTTTAAATTCCCTGTGGGTACACATTTAGTTATGAGGAAGCCTCTTTTAAAAGTAGAATGAAAACTTGAACTGGATGATGCTACTATTTATTTTTAATTATTAACACTATTAAAAAGCCCAGTACTTGTTCTAGACACTGAAAAGGGTTGAAGGCCATGAGAGCTGTGGAGGTTGATTAAAGCATGGCATTCCCTAAGGCAATAAGGCAGGCTCTCCTGGCCTAGAGGCAAAAGGAAGAAAATTAAGATTGCATCAAACATAGCATAAAACTAAAGTAAATGAGAACAAAAATAATAAATCTACATGGAAAGGCAGTTCTGTCTCTTCACAGGCAGCTGTATTTATTAATTAGTAGTCTATCATTTGCACTACATTTCAATCAATAGCCTCACCTCTCTGACATTTCATTTACTTAGTTATTAAAGTGATGTGATTCATCAGGCTTGTGATGCCCTTTTGTGTGTCAGGCTACCCAAGAAGTGTAGGCTGCAGGGTGGGCTGCCACTCCAGTGTTTAACAGCATAAATTTGGCAGAAATCTTCACTTTCATTTAGTGATTCACATGGTGCCAACAATAGCAACATATGTATAGAATATTAAATACTGAGCAGCAGTCATGGCAGCAAAAGTAAGTTTAGTACCCACATGGTACCAGGGCAGAGTTACTTTCTTGGCTAGTATGAATGCATCCTGGCACTGATGCATTACAGAGTTATCTAAACACCTGCAGTATAAACACTGTGACAAACATTAACTCGGCAGAGTTGTCTCATCCAAAATGAATTTTGAGGACTTACTGCTTCGCTTTAGTATTGCCATGGCATCATTTGACCATGGGAATTAATTTTATGGAAAAAAAAATAGATGTGCACAGAGAAAGAAGCTTTAACCTGTCATTGTATCCAATTTAAATGTAATATCGCATACACCAATACAGTTGTGATTCCTTTACAAGAAGGGGAAAAAGGGTGGTTTCTTTCCAATTATTGCTTGGAAAAAGTAGGTCAGTAAGATCCAGGACTTGGACTTGGTCATCTTGTTGGCCTCTTTCCACCTCTGCCTGTTTTGTGATTCCTTGATGCTATGAACTGAATGCTGAGCTTCCCAATGTGTGGCAATTACTTTAAAATAGAACAGATTAAAGGTGACTTCATTCTTTTCCCCCAGCACCCACTGCTTGATTTTCTTCCTAGTATCTTTTCTCTAAAATTTACTGAGAAAATTGAAAACAAATTTTCATTTTATGTAAAATGTGTTCTAATGGGGTACAGAGTGAGAAATGGAAAGGCAGGATCAAGAGTTTAAGGAATTGGAATAGACTGCTCTTTTGTACTGCTATTTAGAGAATATTTAGCTGTTTCCTTACTATTCCATATAGTGCTTATTTTAAATATGTACAAGCAGTTGGAGGACTAATAAACCACCTGCGCACTAAGAAATGCCTTTCTTATCCCTCCATTACAGGAAACTTTCTCTACATTTACTTTACTCAGAGGAAGGAAATCAGACCACTTAGTTTGGCAGTGCTGCTGGAATTGGATCTAATACTCATTTAGGACTGCTTTCTTGGCCCACAACTATAGGTAGGAAAACTGCAATAATAGGTGTAGGAACCATCTTGCTGCTTCTCAGCATTGACTTTCAGCTTCCAAAATGCATCTCTTGCTCTCCCTTGCCCTTTCTTTTCTTGCATTCCTTGTTCTGTAGAGCCAATGAGAAGAGTTGTAGCATGCCCGGTCCACCCCCTTGTTATCCTGAGGAGTTTACAGCAACTTTTCTTCAGAAAATTATTTTTGGATATTTAAACTTAGAGGCGAAGGTATGTCGTGCCTGATTTTTCTAAAAAACCCCAACAAATCAAGATGAATACAGAAGTTTATAGGAAAATCTATCTTACCCCTGATCCTCCTGCTCCATTATTCTTTGACTTAGTTTTTGACACAATGATAGGTATTAGAAAAACTATCTGCACTTTGTAGATCCTTGTCATAGTTAGCTTGTGTCTACAAGCACATGAGCGTGTCTGCTTTGTCACTGTGGGCACTCTTGAAAATTCATAATCTTGCGATGTTTTGGTTATTTTAACAGAACTGTAGTTGTGTAATGAAAGCTGTAGTTGCTATTTCCTTAACTAAAACTGCTCTGCATCTTCAGGGCTGATTTTTGGAAAAATCTTTGGATTAAAAATTATTTCAAGACTTTTGCTCTTTTTAATCTCAATGTATATCTAATTGTAAAATACACCAACAAAAATCTTGACATTTAGCAACTTTTATAATTTTATATGTTGTGTGCTAAACTCTAGATGAAAATACTCAAGTCTTTCTACACCTTTGCCTGATTCTTGTTATACTGCAGAGGAATCCAGGGGATATTTTGATACCATAGGGAGAGAAACTAAAATATTTTGTTATTGATGAAATGCCTAATTGTTCTTACTTTGCTGGGAATAAATGCCCCCATAATATTCCTTCTTTTCATGTTTAATTTATTGTTTGATAGTTAATTACCTGCTTGCATTTGTCCCCATAGGGACCTCACAATCTGAATAAAAGTTAATAACGCTTTTTGCATTGGAATCTCTTTTCCTTTTGTTCTTCTCCACCTGAACTTGCTTTGAAGTCTTCCTGTAGCAGTGTCTATACTATGGAGGAGTTGTGTTTATTTTATTTCCTATTCAAATGTATTTCTTTTCCTATTCAAATGTCTCACCCCTTGATAAGAAGGGAATCTTTTCTTTGTTTACTTTTCCCTCTAGTATTAATGATATAATTGATCTTTAAGTCACAACCTCAGAATATGTTCTCAGAATTGAAGACAGGAATGCCTTGCTTTCTAGTATTTTTTCCCTCCAGAAATTATCATTTTATAGATCCATGAAAAAGTTTATCTTTCAGGTGATTTTTATTTGTGATACAGAGTTTATGAAGAATCTTCTGCTTTGTTGGGGCCTTTTTGTTTTTCTTTTATCATGTTGTTTTTCAGCATCTGCCTTCTTTCGGTATTTTGCTTCAGTTTGGATTAAAGTTGCTGATTCAAGGGAGAGCTATAACCAACCCTATTCTTGTTTTTTCCCCCAACAATTTAACATAAAAGCGAAGAGCTGAGCTATATTTTTTCACTACTTCTTGTGAATGCTGAACGTAGAAAAAGCAGCTTTACCTAGCCATAAATTATGTCCAGCTGTGGACACAGCTTTTTCAAGGGGAATTTGGGAGGGGAGGTTGTGGGAGAGCAGTCATTGTGTTAGCTTGCTTGTGCATTTAGATCTCCTGTTCCAATTGTTTAATGCACAGTTCAATTCTCATTAGCTAATTTTGACTATCAGAAGTGAGTGCAAGAGCAGTTCTGAAAAGCTTCTGCCTGATAGGCACACCTCCCTATAAAAATTATTGGGGATTTCACATGTGTTATTTTAGGCCTAAAGGATTAAAATATTTTTGTTTTAAAATGTAAGTGGACAAGGACAGGGTTGTTGCTCTAAACTTGCCAATGTGAATTTCTCCATAATGGCATGTCCTTGATCTCCAGCATGGTAAGGCAAGAAAACTAGTTCATTCAGACCTGCAAATTTCTGCTGAAACTGTCAGGAGAAGACAAAATTAGTGCTGAGTGTGACAAGACACTCCTTGAAATGTGACTGAAGCCAGCAAGTTACTCTGTTACACTGTGAAGATCAAGGTGCTTGTGTCAGTGATGGCCATGTTTTTTGCAGATTGCATCTTGTTCTCCTATGTCTACTAAAAAAGGAAGTGTTATGCACTCCATCAATTCTTTATCCATTTATTTATGATTTATTAAATTTTAAGTGGTTTAAGTAAGGCTTTACTGTGTGATGGATCCTTCAGAGCTTCCCAGACTGTCTGCCTTGGTGGAATAGATCACTGCTTACATTTAAAACTTTTTTCTCAGATGTTACTCTCCATTTGAAGCAAATAACTACTGACAGTAGGTACCACGGACATGAAATAACTTCCATCAATTTCTTAAGATTTAAGGAAGATATAACTGCCTCTCACTCCTTTTCAGAGCTAAGCAAGCCTCTTTTACTCAGTCACCCCACACAGACCATATTTTCTTCGTCCCCTTTGTATTCAGTGTTCTGCCCTGAACTGTCATTCTCATGTCTCACATCTCCTTGAGGCATGGTCCCACAGTGAGATACAGCAGTATTGTTCAAACCTTGCCAGTTGAGGGGACAGAGAAATGGCTACAATCCTTCTGGTCATGTATGCCATCTGGATTTGGTTTTATACCTGATAGGATGAAAATTCTAATTCCTACACATCCTGTGATATTTTTGCTTTCTGGCCAACTGACTTTGTGCTGCTGATTAATCCTCCAAATATAGATGTGTGTTTATATATGTTTATGTATATATATACACATATAGGTGTATATATACATGTATATATATTTATGTATATATACATATATGTGCATTTATGTGTATATATATATACACACATATATATGTATGCTCTTACACCTTTCTTATTTTTTAGATAATTTCTTCACTTAAATACAAATCTTGTTTCCCTCCCACTGATTTGCTGAAGCTGGCTTTATAGCACCTCTGAATTTAATATCAACCTTTTGCTCTTTATTATTGTTACTGTTGGTGATGGTGTTGCATATCCCTATTATAGATAAAAACTGAAATTATTAGTAAATGTAATCCCTTACAAAAAAACATCATCTACCATATCCAATCACTTGTAAGGCCTTAGATTTTATTAATTTCAATAAGCTAATTAAATATTTAATAAGAAACAATAAAACAATTAAAATAGGTTAGGTATGAGCATAATAACTATCTGATGGTTAGGAACAGAAAAGCCATTAAAATGGCTAGAAAGATATTTTAACATAATTTTTATATATCCTGGAAAGGTGCTGTGTTTTATGTAAATATAATATGAAAATGTACTTTTCTCCTGAGAACTACAGGGAAGTATAAATGGATGCAGTGAAATTCAATTTCTTTGAATGAAAAGTGGCAGTCTGGCTATTCTATATTTCCCTAAATGACAATAGTATATGAAGTTTTTTGTAAGGTATTATATTGACTCATGATTTCAACTTTATAATATTAAAATATAGGTGCATAAACATAATAAGATAGATGAGATAGAATATACTTTTATTTACAATATATGTATTTAACTATTGATAATAACATCCAAGGAGAAAAGAGAGAATCTTAAATTGAAAGACTCATTTACTTAAACGGTCTTCAGACCCCAGCTACCTCTGGTCTCGAAGGAGACAGGATAATTAATCAGTCTCAGGAAATATGAAGTGTTATTTCTAGAATTTTTAGCTGCTTTTGTTCAGTCTTTCCAATATTCTTGCCTTACTTATTATGTGTTATCCTTGGTATATGTGCTGTGAACCATATTCTACTTTCCAAATTCACTTAAAATAGAAGACTTTGCATTATATCTTGCTTTGTTACAGAAATTGCTGAACTCCATAGTTAGTCTCATCGTGCTTTATGCTATATAACCCATTTACATGATGCAGATGTTATTTCATAACAGGGACTTCCTCATCTGATTACTGAGAATAATCATAGATGTAAATTCCAAGTGTCAGCAAAAACCTGCTTAATAACCCATAGTGGTCCCAGTAAGTAAATGCTTAGTCTGCTTATTTCCAATTGCACTATAACATCCAACCATATGGGATTCTTGTGCAAGAAATTGTTTAGGATCAGACTTCCAGGCTGACTTTTCAATAAGTAGAGTGCTACAGACTCTGATGTTGAGGCACTGGTGCAAAAAGACACACTGATTCCTTTTTGAGGATGTTTTAGGTGGAGATAAATCACTTGTTAATAAACACCAGGATGACATGTCTAGAAGTTTTTGCTTCAAGAAGATGCTTGAATAGCAAGTACCAAAAAAAAAAGAAAAAAAAAAATTGCATATTGGAAGCAAAGTTCTCCCTTTGTTTTTTACTCCTTCTGGAAATATCCCACTGGTTTGTAGCAATATCACTTGCCAAACATTTTGTCAGGCACTCTATTTCCCTGTGGCTTTGATACTAAAACTAAAGAGTTGTACTGATGGCTGAGTAAATTTGTGCTACTAAGGCCATAAAAATTCTACCAGCAAGCTTCACTCGGCCCACTCTGAGCTGCTTCCAGGGCTACCTGGGCTAGAAAACCTTTGTTAAGTAGGAGGTTGTAGGTTGACTCACCTTGTTCTGTGTATCCATGGCACAACCGACAGGGATGAGACTAGTCATGGAACTGGAGCTACCTGAGCAGTCCCACCCTGGGAAAGCAGAGAGCGTGTGAGTTTAGCTCTCAGTAAGTGACATGAGAGACTTTGTGTCTTGTCCTGATGGCAGGGTTTGATATACTTCTCTGAAGTTTGAATTCTACCTCTGAAATGGGCTGCAAGGCTTTTTGAACTCATGCTCACAGCCCTTTGACAGAGAACAAAAGGTGCCTTCAAGCTGCGCAGCTGAGTAAATGGCGTGTGCTTATGTCAGGTCTGCCACCCCAGAATATGTAACAGCTTGTTTGATAGTGAGTAGAACATTATTTTTCATACAATTTTAACTCAGATGCTTCAAAATACACTTTAGATAATCATCTTAGCTCAGTCTATGAAACAATGCTCTCCTCCCAAATATTTGCATGCCTCAACTGAACAGTAAATTCGTAGTCTTCTGGAAAAATGTAAATTTTTTTCTTTTTAATATGGATTTCATTTTGATCCTACAAAATACTATGTGGATGTGAAGGAATATGTTTCTAATCAGAATAGGTGTTCATTGACCTTTAAGATCACAGCCAAGAAGATTACTCCTGGTGAATTTAAGTACTTATTAATTCACATGTCCCAGAGGTAATTACTATATTGGAAAAAAACTTCTACCAAGTTTTTGGATGAGGCAATGTTTATTTCTATTAGGGAATGATGTTTCTGTTACTGTGGCTTTGGACATGAGTAGTGGGAGGGGGATTTAAAAACAACTCCTCTTACCTTGTTTTCCTATGTCAATAGTTTATGATAGATACATGGGGATTAAACTGAAACAATTCTAGAAGAAGCGCAGTCAGAAAAGCAGTGCCTTCCCATCCAATGACCTTTACAATTTAAAGGATGAAAAGATACATTATGCACAAATATTTTGTTATCCTGGGAACAAAGTGCTCGTAACTGAACCCTGGTGGTGCAGCCTGAATACAAATGAACCTTCTAATTGAGCTGGTTTGATCTTTCTTAAACTATAGTCCAAGTCAATAATATAGTGTTACTGAAAGAAGCAGTCCTCTCATTAGAGGTGGCATAGCATGACAGAGAGTATCCCTCCATGGCATCTATTCTGTCATCGATTATGCACTGCTAATCAGTGAACCGTGGCACTAAAATCAAAGGTCTGCCTTCTGCTGTCAGCTGCTTATTTGCCAGTTTTTTTTCTTTAGACTCTTTTCTTGACTGAAATCAAAATTTTACCTATACAAAACGCAATCTTAGGCTCATCCTATTTTATTAGGTTTTGGCTTTTTTGGGGGCTTTTGTCTGGTTATTTTTGGATTGCGGTTGGGTTTGCTGTGGTGGGTTTTTTGTTTTTTTTTTTGGTTTTTTTTTTTTTTTTTTTGTGTGTGTTTTTTTTTTTTTTCTTGTCAGAGGGTTATTTGTTTTTTTCTTCCTCAGGGCAAGAATGACAAAAAAAATTGCAAGTGATGATTGTCATAATAGTGTTGCTTGATATGACGTAGTCATAAGATGGTGTGAAGTCAGTGTAGAATAAAATAGAATTACTTTCTCTGATATGATCAGGAAGGGTAAAGAAGAAAAATTACACTTTTTTTATTCCTGTGCCTTGACAAAAAAATTCTTATTTCCTTCTTCAAAGCGTTGCATTAGAAATCCCTTTCAACTGGGAAACTGCTTTTGTGTGAGAAATGCAGATAACAGTTCTGACTGAAAACTGAAATTGAGATTACATTCATGAAGTCATATTCCTTATAGTCATTCAGAAAGCAAGATTTGTGGTATGTGTCTCTTGCTAAAGCACATGACACCAAGGTGTCCTGTGTTGCATTTGCTGGCTTGATTTCTGTTGTGTAAAATCCCTATTTTAATAAGACATGGATGTGACCACAGATCCTGTGCCTGAGAGCTGTTCTCCAACCCATTGAACAGAAGTTGCTAAGTGACAGAGGTGCTGAAGTGATTTCTCCTCTGAATAGGAGAGAGAAATGACTGCTACTACAAGTTTTATGACACCCTTTGATTATTTAGCTACCTTTAGGAAGTTGTGTACATTTAGTTATTTCCTTGATCTTTGAGAATAAGGAAAACTACTTGGTTTGTTACTTGTTCCCCCATGTATTATGTGGTTCTAATAATCTGTGTAAATGTCTTCAAAAACTAAATGTGTCTGATAATATTTCCTACCCCTCCATAATTATTTATAAGGCAAAGCAATAAAATTCCTCCTCCCTTGTTTTGCTAACCTGTAGTAGTAGGGCTGTGCTCTCCTGAGCAACTGCTGCATTTTACTCCTCCCATGGCTCTGCTTTGCTGGGGACAGAGAGGGTGCTTATGTATAAATAACATGCATGATCATTTAGTAAAGACTGGGATTCTGGATAAAAGCAGACTTATAAATGCAGATTTGTTATCAACAGGCAACACATTTTATAAGGTAGTGGTGTGCCAAATCAGAACATAGTTCTAATTTAAATAAACCTTACTAAAGCATTCTGACATGTTAATTCAAAGTTGAAATGGAGCTCTGGTGCTTTAACAGCTTTTTATAACAAGCAAATTCAGTGTTTCTAGAGAATATCTTACTTTGGACTACAACTGAAATTCAACCGCATGCTTTACTTCCTGTACATTTCCAGTAAACCTTGCAGAAATGGTATAATGGGATTAAAGTAAACTGTGGGTGGTTTTTGTTGTTGTTTTGTTTTTTTTTGCTTTCCTATGCTGAATTTTATACAGTTGTGTGAAACTGGAGGTGTTTTTTGCTTGCCAGAGCTTTAAGTATCCAGCTGAATGACTATTTGTCTCAAATATCCTATTAAGAATAAAAAAATCTGAAATCGGAACTAGAGTGTTTGCTATCCCACTGCCTATTTTTGGTGGTTTTCTTTAGGGAAAATAAATAAATAAAAAAAAACCACAAACTTAGTTGATGAGAATCTTATTAAATCTGAGCTCTAGTTAATGTTTCTACAATATGCTGCATAAATTAAACATTGATCCTGGTTATATTTGATTGCTCTTGGTGGCAATGCTACTAGAAATTAAAACTACAAAAGAAGCATACTAAACCTTATTAAGAAGGTACAATTTTTACTGGTTTTGGACTATAATTATACTTAAATCAGGCTCATCTTTAATCTCATTTACTTTTCAATCTGCTTTTTTTGTAGTTTGTTCCAATTCAGCCTTGTTTCCTCCCCTTTTTTGAAGACTTGTTGGCAGCAAAGAGGTGGAATTAGCTCATTCTTCTGGAGTAATTAAAATACTGCATATTACAGCTGTCATGGATAAGTCAAGGTGAATGAAATGAAATTGAATTGGCTGGTTTGCATGGCAAGTCTCTAATTTTTAATTGAAGTGTTTGAGTTCTGTTTGTTCCAAATGGTAGGCTGAGCACTAAATGTAGGTACTGGGCTGGGACATTAGTATTTTTGATAAGATCACTGAGGCTTTTATCCCAAAGGTCTTTTCCATGCTTGCCTTTGCAACCATTTATGCATAAAATCTCTTCAGGCCTCATGAAAATACCTAATTTTGCTGCTACAAACTCTGCTATTAAAGAGTCTAAATTTCGGCTTTTTTTTTTTTCTTCTCTTTTCAGTCATATTTAGGCAAATCTTGAAACATGGTATTTAGCTTCCTCAGATAAGCCACCACGTAATTTGTCTACTTTTGCCATTATGAATTGTGAAGTCTATTGAGGAATAGCTTATGTCAGTAACATCAAATTTCATTGCCAGGACAAGGATAGGCGTCTTTCTGTAATTTGGAAGGTAAGTGGAGCTGTTCTTGTTCTGACAAAGGTGGCTATTGATGACTGCTGGTGCTGAGAATTGATAGCCTACCAAAGGACAGGCCATTTGTAGGTGTCCGGTGTTTAGGGACAATTATGATTTGAGCAAAAGTGCAGATGGAGTGTTATAAAGACAATGTCACTCTTTAGCCTTGATGGTTGAAGGGCTCTGCTTTGGAGCAGTCTGTCTCATAATACCATAAATCATAAATGATCTGGAGAGGGTCTCTTGTTCTTGGTGTATAGGTATAAACAGTGCTGTACCCTGACATATAAAATTTCTGGCACCTGAGACTTAAAATGTCTGTTTGTGGATTCTAGCTATGAAAGGGTTGTTTAAACATTTTCTTCAAAAATACCCTGTTTGGTTTTGTTGTTAATTTTTCTGTTAAATTACAGACAAAAAGTTACAAACAGCTCTTTCACTAACCAGCTAATTAGGAACTTCTAAAGAACTTAAGGATTTGGATTTTTTCTATTCTTTTCTTTCATTGTCAAAATAAATTAACCCAGATGGATTAACATGTGGGTCGTAGCAAAACAGATGATTTGTAAATGCATTAGAATTGAAAGACCCAGAAAGAGCAAAAGTTTTCATTGCCCTTTGAAAACCAAAGACATGGCAAAAAAAACAATAAACTCTAAGATTATTTAAAAGGAAAAAAAGGTAATTTAAGGGTGTTGAAGGCTTTTCTATTCTCTAGCATTCATTACCTATTGAAAATGATAGTTTTTAAATATGAAGCATTTCTCTGCTTGATAAAGACAACAGTTTTTACAGATAGTATAAAGGCATGCTAGAATATACTGTCTTCAAAGTATTTTGATATAGATATGCTCAGTTTTTGGGGAATTTCTTCCTTTCTCTATTTCCATTTGCAGCCATCATTTCACTTCTGACTGAGTTTGGGCTCCCAATAAGGGGAAGCTCTGCCTTTGATTAGAAGAGTTCCACAGTTCAAGTTTCTGTCTTTCTTGTGCTTCTTAAAGTATTAATAATCACACAAATATTCATAGATTGGTGTAGTGGGATAGAATGTAAGAAAACAAGATGGTATAGAAAGATAGAATGTAAGAGAAAAGATGGTATAGAAAGTAATCTTACCCCTTCAGGAGTTGCAGCTGGGCCAATTGTCAAAGATTAGCAACAGGCCTGGCTTTACCAGGCCACAGCTGTAACCAACGAGAAGCAGAGTGCTATAACAGAGTGGGGTGGCTGGTTGAGAAGGGAACTGCAGTCAGTTGGCTGCTTTGTGAAGAAGAAAGAGTCAGTGCTCTGAGGAGATGTCCATGAGAAAACACCAAGAAGGTATGGAACTTTTGTGATAAGGAGACAACAGTATGGAACCCCTGCAATAAGATGACAACAGGTTGGTGCTCTTGAGCTTGAGATGGTCTTTGTTTAATTTTTAGCTCTTACTCTTAATAGTCCCAGTGGCTGCTCACTTTCTGAAACCCCTATATTGATTCCATCAAATCAAAACAAACATTTGTTTTCCTTAAATAAAGAAGTAAAACTGTTGACTCTTATAGAGTGCAGAGATTTATGGACCTTTCAAAGTACATTTATTAAGTCATTTTCTCTTATGACTGTAACTTATTTCCACTGAGGTTCTCTGTTTCGTTGATTCAAATCACGTGCAAGTTTCTTTCACTAAAATGTCTCTGCTTCCCTTTTCTCTTTAATCAGTTTTGTGCCTTTGCTTTCTACTCTAGTTTGAGCACATAACATATCTCATTGACTCTTTTATTATTATAATTCTCCTCACCCCCTTTTCCTCAACACTTCTCCTCCCATTTGATTCATTTCTGGGGATTATTTTACTGATAACCACTTCTGATTTGATTTATGAATTTTTCAGTCCAGCTTTCCAGAACTATGTTTAAAACAAATGTTGTTTTTCACTTTGACTTTCATATGCAGCTATTTTGGCATTGGTCTTCTGACTGGTACTTAATCACCAAGTGCAGTGTTTCATGGTGCGTTTTTCTTCTTTTTCTTCCCAACGGTACCCTAAGAAGCTTCACTTGCCCCATGTTGTGGCTTGTGAGCACTGCTGGGTTTATTAAATTGCTATTGGTACAGAGACCATGGAACAAAAAAATCCATACTCACCTTGCTCATGCTTCCTCTAACATATTTTTAAATTCTTCTTTCTGAAGTCTTCTTTGGTGCTAGCTGACAGCTTTCACCATTATGTAAAATACAGTGCCTAATAAGAGAAACATCACATGAAATGGCATTACAGATTACAGTACTGTGTGGGCAAAAAGAATGTAGAATTATGTATATTTTTAGAAAAAAATTACTAATATAAAAATTTAGTTTGCAGTGTTTTGTTGGATTATAAATTTTTTGGCCATGTAAATTACTTGCTACTAAACACTGAATTGGTGTCTAACTTCTATGAAAGTTGAGCTCTACTAAGGTTTTCATTAAAATAGTTTTATAATTCCTTGGCTTGAACAAGTGTATCACTAGAGGGAGCTTTTACTGATTATATATGTGCCTGCTGTCAAGGGCAAAAACTGGTTCTTTCAGCTGCCTGTAATGAGTGCATAAAATGGATAAAGTGTCAGTGAATTATGTCTTTTTGAAATTTTATTTTTGATTTATGAAAGCTAATGATCTGGGGAGAAATCCTGGCTCTGGCTTTCAAACTGTACACTAAGTTCTTGTCCTTAATAGCTCTTGATAGAGTTGTTTTTTCTTTCTCTTTTGCTGTCTTATCCTTTAACTTTTTACCCATTTTTGTAACTTTTCTTATTCTCTTTGCCAGACTTCTAGTTAATAATACTTTATCCATATCAGCCTTTTTGCATATCTTACAAGAGACAAAGGTCTTAATGTTCTTGTGACTCAGTTATCAGGTTTTTTTTTTTAGAAAACAATCGTGGTGAAGCTCAACTATCTGTCTTGTGAGTCCCAAGTACTTTAGGTCATCTTTGGCCAATGGAGCAATCTTGTGGCTTAATTCTGTCATAATTATAAGGAAAAATAGGCCAGCTGGGAATCCTTTTGCAGTTGTAGCGCACTTGCAAATATGCCCTGTTAGTCTCTACTGTGTCCTCTCTATAGAGAATGTGAATCTTAATGCTCAGTTGGTTTGGGGGTTTTTATTGTGCTTTTCAAACACAATTATGTCAGCAGATATTTTATCATACCAGGCATTCCTGGAAGTAATGTACTGAACTGTATGGGATAGTTAATACATTGTAAGTTTTAACTTTTTGGGGGTTTTCCAACCCCTATGCATCAATATTTTATTTTTCTGTTGATAACTCATCCCTCACTTTTCAGTGATCTTCTTTTGCTTTGCTTGCAAGAGTATCATCTGTGACAAAATCACATCATGCTGTTGAAACAGCAGAGTGGTTTCATAAGACTTAATAAATATGAATTATTATTTAGTGCCTCTAAACTTAAAGGGTATAACTGTGTTAATGGTAATATTCTGAGCTTATTAGTTCAATTATTGTTGGTCTGCTTCCTGCTCACACCAGTTCTGCCTTCCATTTTCCATTACACAGAAGCAATTTTCTTTTATCCACGGGCAGTGCAACAAATTCTCATAAAGACTGATCAGAACTGAAAAGAAGAAGGATCATGAACTAATTGCTACGTAACCATGCCTGAAAACTGCAATATTGGCACTAGCTCAAATGTGCTCTCATTACACTTCAGATAAACTGCTGTCTTCCCCTGAAGCCAATTGCAATTCTTTGGTTTTGCAGTTGGAATTCGGTGCTCTTCATGTCCGTCATTCAATACAGCTGCAGAGAGCACTATCCCAAACATGCAGCATTCCTGTTCAAAAGCTTAGTCCAGAAGCTGACAGCAAATCAGTCTGGCTTTTCTGCAACAGGGAAATATCTCCAAGTATTTCCCTCATGCAATTGTTGAAGAGGTGTTGTGTTTTGGGGGACACCTGTTGAGGCTTGACATTTTCTCTTGATAAAATAGAACCATGGAAGTTGGGCTGTTTCCCATATTGTTTTACTTTAACTTGAAATTTCTGTGTGAAATGCTGCACAGAATTTGTGTCTCAGTCAATATACTATCACATTTGGTCACAGAAGGAAATTGACTGGTGGAGACTGATTTACTTCACTTGAAATTTCAATCCCAAGGTCTAATTTTTTCAAGTACAACAGTCTGCAGCCAGGACTATCAAAAGGCCACAGAAAACAATAAATCTCTTTATATGTTTACATAATTTTTAATTATTTTATAGCTATTTTGTTTTCTATTACCCCTAAACACAAATGCATGGAAATACCTAGAAGGAACAGCAAAGTCTTCCCATTATAAAAAAAAAAAATCTTGTTTTATATGGGGATAGCAAAAAATCTGACATTTTAATGGCAAAAGTTTTTACTGGGGGTTTTGACATATGTTTACCCAACAGTCCCTAGGGCTCTTCAGAACATATTTCTATAACCATTTCAAATTTTGAACAAATTTGGAACAGAGGTGACTGAGCACGCTGTAACTGGTGTGTTTTTTGCCATCTTGGAGTTCTGGAATAGGTGTGTGTTTTGTTCTTGGCATTCCTTCTAAGGGTGCAATAAATTTCCAAAGTGCCATACAACTATTATTTTTTGGGGTTAAAAAATGGGTACAGAGGTTTAATGAATTGCAATCTGTCACCTAAAGATTATTTTTTGTAGACAATAACCTGAATACTGCTCCATGGTAAGTATTTTGCTCCCTGGTAAGCATTTTCTTCCCTAAACATTAATGGAATGTTAAGTGGATTTTCAGGTGAGTAGAACAGTTTTTGTCAGTGGCACTTAGTTTTGATTTTTCTGTGTCTAATTGCTGCCTATACTGAAATACAGTATGTTTCTTCCCTAAACGTTTTGAACACGTGTGTTTTGCCATTATCAACACTTGAAAAGGGAGTATTAATGTTGATGATGAGATATTAGCTGAGAAATAAAAAGAATTCAAGAAACGTGTCTCATAAATAGTTGTCTCACAGAGTATCAAGTGAACAGATTAGTAACTGTATTTTAATATCTCATTAGAAACAGAACAGGTAATCATGAGAAATTTTTGCACTACTGTGATACAGAGCATAATTCAGTGCATACAAATTGTGAATAATATAAAAGAAAGTATACCAGTGTATTTTTAAGTCTGTTTTTATTTGAAAAAAAGAGGCTTTTTTTTTTTTTTTCCTTTTAAGTACCCTTAACAAAGAATTAGCAACAGGGGGAGTAAAACAGAGATATGAAGAAATGATTTGACATTTCAGTAGAGAACACTGTTAATGAAGACAGATTTGAGGTCAAGATACTGCAATAGTCGTGCAATACCTTTTCATTCTGTGAATAATACAAAATGCTTTTATATCATCTATTCAGATAGGACCATACTATCTTTTCTTTCTTGAGATAACTAAGGAACATAGTTGATGGCTTATTTAATGATGATTTTTCTTTAAATTCTTGCCTGTGGAAAGTTCTAGCAGCCTTTTCTTGTTCTATTTTTCTACTACTCTTTTTAAATCTATTCTTCATAGTACCACATGTGGAAAGTCTAAGCATGAAGATTAATTCATAGGTCTTCATTTATGATTTCTAAGCTTCACATATCACATTAAGGGCCTTGAAGTTGAAATTATTTGTAGGAATTTTGGCATAAAAGTCATACCACAATTTTGTAGTCTTTGAGCAACCTGTGAAAACAAACTTGAAAATAAATGTAGTCATTTTCATAAATGGATAATATGTATGGATATGCAGTTATAATTTCACAGAATCAGTGGGCCTTTGTTTATTTATTTATTTCCTGGGTTGATTGTTTCTTTTTTCCTACTTGATTGCAAGCCATCCTAGTGTATCCATGAGATTGGCCATGAAATTCACTGCCAGTTTTACTTAAATGTTTATTGCTAACTTCATTTTTCTGTATAACAGAAGTTGAGGGAAAATTGCAAACTTTTATTTATAATAATGAAAATCAGAATTTTATTGCCCTATTTGAGGTAGTTCCT
Source organism: Ammospiza caudacuta (assembly GCF_027887145.1). Lineage (NCBI taxonomy): Eukaryota > Metazoa > Chordata > Aves > Passeriformes > Passerellidae > Ammospiza > Ammospiza caudacuta. Next base: position 51,200,624 of record NC_080593.1, on the reverse strand, counting down.
ATATTTTTCTCAGTAATTTTACTGGTACATACATGCAGCAAAAAAAACACCTATGTCCGTGTGCTTCAAAATGCATTTTATCAGCCAAACTAAAAGAAGATGCATGGATGCTGGAAAAGGCTCATTAATCAAACAGATGTAGTTTCAGTAATTACGAAATCTCCCTATTAAGCAGAAGCACTAAGTCATTAAAATATCCTCACCGGCCTTTTGGCTAAGATCAAGCATAGAATATCGTCTCATTAGGATAATGGATTTCAATAAAATGATATTCCATTATTCTCCATAAGGGAACAAAATGAAACTTTTTGGTTAACTGCAATCACTAAATCATTCATTATATCTTCCTCCAATCTTGTTCATTCATTTATAAGAGAAAATTAATTCTTCACAAACTCAGCCTACTATCCTGGCAAACTGCATTGAGCATAGAAGTTAACTTTGTAAATTAAATTAAAGGTGGCTTAATGAAAGTAATCCAGAAAGTAAAGTGAGCAAAAGTAAAGAAGTATATAATTTTCCTTTTTTTTTGATTGTTTTTTTCAGTTCAGGGAGATATTAATAGATATGAATTCTGTTTCTTTTTAATTTCAGGAGAATTTATTGAGGAAAATTAGAGGTTCATTGCATAAATTATTTTAATTTTTTCACTGTCTTTTTTTGCTTGAATTTCAGTTATATTATTTTCTATTTGTTTTCAAAACTCTTTGAATTAATTTTTTCTGTTAACAAAAGATCTTAATTATATGCATGTGATTTTGACATATCATTTATGGATTCAGAAGTAGGAGAGAATGAAACAAACTTGAAAAGCACCATTTTACTTGGCATATGATCTTACAAATTTTATTATAGAAGATTTTCCTTATCCTGACTGGCTGTTCTTCATTCATAGCTGAATGAAAGGATTAAAACATTTTGCTTTGTGCTTCAAGCTTTTTGCTGGTCTTTACTTTACTACTTCTTATCCAGAATTAGTCAGTGTAATCTAGTCATCTGTAAAAGGACAAGGTGTGGTGACTTCAGTGCATTGAGTAAGTCATTTGAGGTTTGATGAAAATTTACAAATCCTGTTACAGGCCAACGTGTGAAGACTGTCTTATTGCAAAGCTGCATTATCACTGTGTATGTGGTGATTGACAGCGCAGTACATTTAAACTTTCCTGCACACCTTTCTAAATGTAGACGTGAAGAGAACTTACATCTGGGCAGTGAGGTTTATGCTGTTGCTGCTGATGCATGTACGCCAGGAATGGCAATTTAACAGATGTAGAATAGCGTGTGAATTCAGGGTAGCTGCCATGTTTACTATGAAAAGTTCACATCACAAGTTGCTTGACATAGAAAGGAGTAGGAAATCCTCCAATTCTGCCATTGGTTTCAGGCATTGGTGCCAGATATTGGTGCCAGATTTGAGCCCAAGCTCAAATTTGAACTCGTGCTTCCTAGGACAGGCAAGTAAAAATTGTTCCCTGTGAGGTCTTTGCTCTCCTGACAGCTATTTATGCAGTTCTTCTGTGCTTGTTAAAGGGCAAACTGAGCTAAACTCAGGCTTTGTCAGTGTTTTTTGTTTACTGAAAGAACAGCATAATTGGATTCCTTTGGTATCATGTCCCTATTTCTTCCCTAGAGGAGCAACGTTGTCTGGATCACAGAATGGTTTGGATTGAAAGATACTTTAACAATCACCTAGTCCCTACCTCCCGTCCACAGGCAGGGATACTTTCCACTAGGATCTCAAGTTTCCTTTCATTGGGGTCCCAAGTGTCTGTGTCAAGGAGAGATGATATCCAGACCTTGCCAGGTTTGTTCCGGATGTGAATAGTGTGCTGAGGACAGGCTGCTACAACTTGAAGCAGAGGGCTTCAAATTTAACTTTACAAATTTAACTTCAAATTTAAATTTACAAATTAATTTAGTGTTCTTTATTTCTCCTCAAATAGATCTGTAAAAACCCCAACATTTAGTGCTTTTACACTGCATTTAGTCAATACCACTGGTGTGAATGTCTGTGGTGTCTCTGACAAGCAGCACAGTCAGAGCTCTCTGGTATCTGACTAACTTCTTGGTGGTTGACCCTGGCCAGCTGCCAGGCATACCCACCTCTCTGGGGAGAAAATAAGAAGATGGTTGTGGGTCAAAATAAACACAGAGAGATCACTTGCCTCATAGGCAAAACATATTTGACTTGGGAAAACAAGTTCATTTTATTGCCAGTTAAAATAGACCTCTATTTTATGTTGCAAAGAAATGAAGCCCAACAATGTAAAACGCCTTCCCGCTTACATCAGTCCCTACTTTTTTTCCAGTTTCAATTTCACTCTTTCACCTCTTGACTCAGTAGTGGAGGGGGATGGGAAATGGTGGGGTCATTGTCTTCTCTGCTGCACCTGGTCTTTCTGTTCCTCTGCTCTAGTGTGGGCTCCTCTCCATGGGATGTGGACCCTCCAGAGGAATCTGGCAGCCAGAATCTTCCTGTCCCTCTTCCTGTACTCCCCTTGGGGCTCACAAGGCCATTTCTCACTCTTTTTTGCCTCACTTCTGGCCAGTGTTTTGATGGCCACAGAATCAGCAGACCCCTGCCAAACCTGGGCACCTCCAATTGGTATGACTGGAAAGTCCTACAGGTGATCCTGCCTTGCAGTATTTGTGTATGGATATGGACTTTCCAGTGTATTTACAGGAGGCATTCTTCACTTTGAACATAATGAGAGTTCATGACCTAGACAAAGGTAGTAAACTGTCATGTTAGGAACTTAATATTCAGATATCTGATTAAAATTGGAGGGAATGGGCTATAATTATTAGACACCTTCATTTTTCACATATGCTAATTTAACAGTGCTGTGTTCCTTTGTTGACGTGTTAAACATGCAGTAATAATAAGGTTGTACCAACAATAATTATCACATTGTCTTGGCCTTAAAAATGCCTCAGCTGTAGCTGAGCATGATAATGAAGATACAATAATAGATGCTGCTGCAGTCAATACTGTTTGCATTTGATAAATAGAAAAACCTAACATCTTATATGTAAAGAATGCTGTGTGAACAGCAGGATAAGCTGAGTAGCTAAGGCCATTGTAAAACATTTTGGCCTGAATTTCTACAGAACATTAAAATAAGGTAGGTGTGGTTATTTAAATCAGGAAGAGAAATGCAGTATGCACACCATACCTAAAAATATCTCTTATAAAACCCATATATATGGCATCTTTCTAGCCAGATTTTAAGATTAATTACATTACAATTCTCTTTAATGAATGCTTCTTAATTCAAGAGTTTCTGATGAGACAAAAAAGTACATGGGGTAGACTTAAGGGCTTTAAATAAAAGGGAGGACGTGAAGCTACCTGGAGTTGTAGTAGTTTTACAATGAAAGGGAATTTGTCATATCAATCCTACTCTTGATTAATCGTTTTAAAATCGTTTTTGATGTACAGTATTTCAGAACTGGTTTTCCTACTTTGCAATTTCTTCTCTTCTGTTTCCATCCAAAGCTTTCTTCCTCTTGTCCCAATAATTCACCAGACAAGCACGAGCAAGGCATAGCTGTATTTTGCTATGGATGGAATTTTTTTTTTTTTTTTTTGAGGATGCTTAGTTACCAAAGATAGGTGAAATTTACCTGGGGTGATGCAAAGACTGGATGTAGGAGAAGTGCAGTACCATCCTTCCACCCTTTCTTTTCACTCTTTTTTAGTATGACAGAACCATTAAGGTCTGAATTATCAACACTGAACAGTACAGGAAGCCTCTGTCCTTTGACTTGAACTTTGTAATCTGGGTAGAAAGTTTATTTTCAGTTAAGTCGTTCTTTGGAAATGTTCATATTGTTTGTTTATTTTATACTGAGCAATACATACACATTTTTAGTTTTTTGTGGGAGGAGGCTGGAAAGAAGCAAAATTCATTTAACTACAAGGTTCTTTATACTATTTAGGAATCTGTTATGTTGTACATTTCCTGTGGTGTTCTTAGGGCAGGGAAACTAAAGACAAAATCCTTTTCTTTCTGTAGCAGTGCTTCAAGAAAGCAGCCAGAAAATATAAACTAATTTAAACTAATATTTTGGATCTCAAAATATTGAGGTCTTCTGTATCTCTTGTGTTTGCATCTCATCATTTTACTTATTTTGCTCAGGTATTCTGGGAAATACCAGTAGGTGTTGTTGTGCCTTTTTGATCGAATATGAGCCTATTGCCAAAACAAAACCCAGAAACAACTGTGCAATGATTGATTATTATCTGTTCCTCTCTTCTGCTCTTTTCAAGCCAAATGATAAAAATTGTTTGCGAATGTTAGACCTATGACTAGTTTTGATTCCCTAGAACTGAAAGGAAAAGTACAAAATCAGAAGCAGACCACATAGTAACTTGTTTTGTAAAATTGTATCTACAACTGGATCCCCACATATCATGTAGTAATGACATCTTCTGAAAAAGTCTGAGCTACTCTAAAATTTGGATATGTATTTTCCTGATAAATTCCATGGTTTATGCACTTGAATCTCACTTAAAGTTGCTTGAATTCTGCATCTGATTTTGATATCGCATCCTATGCTCCTGTTAAGGATTAATAACAGCTGACCCTGGCTTTCTTTGCATTGGAATTTAATTCCTTTTTAAGAAGAACATAGAAAGACCTGAAAGACCCCAAATCTGTATCTACTCCCACTGATTTTAAAACCATCATAGATCCTTACCACCCTCTGCAAGATTTTATTGCCTCCTATGAATCTTGAACAGCTAGAGTTTGAGCACACCACATTTTCTGGAATTAAAAACTGTCTCATCTCAAAACTGGAGATTGCACTTTTGACTGGTAGTTCCCACTTTAGCTGTCCTATGTTAGAAAATAATTGACTTTTCATTCATACAGATTTTTTAAATGTTTGCAATTTTCTTCTGCTGGCATTAAGTCACTTAGTTTAAACATTGACTTTAATCTCTGGATTCTAGAAAATTATGAATCCAAGCAGATGGGCAAGGAGTTTGATTGTGATGCTAGTTGCCCTGACCTGTGTCAGAAACAGGAATCCTATAAATATTTTACATCTGGGAATCAAATAGTCTCGTCTATCCAACTTGCCAGTCTATCAGAAAGAAAAATGTTCTATTCAGCTTCAGATATACAAACTTAGGAAAATCTTCATATCTTTATTTCATAATGGTGAGATATTTTTTTAGTCTCTAGGGAAATAAACAGTCATTCTACCTTTAATTATTAAATGTTAGATGCTTTCAAACCTCAGGGAATATGGTAAAACACATCCACAAAATGTGTGCTTTGAAGCTCCAGTCCTGAACTGATTTGTACCTTGTGCTGTTGCCTGTGTGCTTAAGGATGCTGAACACATTGGAATCAACTTTCAGATTTTTTTTGCCAGCATATGAAAACACTTGTTAGCCTACTCTGATTTACATATCTCTTTTCTTCAAGGTATTAGTGCAAGAAATTCGGGCCTCTAGTGCCAAAATTCACAGCCATGTTCTATAATTGGTTTGAGTTTCCCAGTATGTATAACAAGGCTCAGAGAATGCTGTGTCTTACAGGCTAGCTGTACTGCAGCTTGCTCTTTTTAATCTGCAATACAGAGAGTTCATAAATCTAAACTATGGTAACATTTTTCTATTATCAAATGGCTCTCGATTTGTTTTGTTGTTGTTCTTATTTTCCTAGCCACAGTTCTAGCCAGGATTTGGGGTCTAAAAAAAGCTGCAAAAGATATCAGCATGGTTTGGAAGCTTATCTTCAGGTTTTGTGAAGTCATATCATGACCAACATGATTTAAACTCAATATGTCATATGTAACATATGCATTACATTAATGCAAGAGTAAGGAAAAAGATCAAAAGTATTTCTTCCTTCACCTGCAAAAATACCTTTTCAGAATACTTTGTTAATGCTTTGGTGAAATCAATATATTATGACAATTTATTTTCTTTGGTAACTTGATACTTCTTCAGAAATGTGGGAAAGAGTACATTTTAACAAAAGAGTTAGCAAAATGGAATCAGAATCCCTCCCATGCACCAGGGACAGGAATTGAGAAAGCACATATTTTAGTCTTAGTTGGAGGTGAAAATCTTCATGGAAGAGGCAGAAAACAAAGTTAGATCTTATTTGTGTTTTGCACAGAGGAAAAGAATAATCTGTCAGTATAATATGGTTACATTCATACATCACACACCTTTTGGCTTTTGCTTCTCTCGTCACTTCGAATATTAGACAACTGATAAACAGTGGACTAATAGCTTCTGCTATAAATATGACATATCTGTTTTCTCTAGAGGGGATATGAAGGTAAACATCAATGGACAAACACGGAATTAATAATCCTTTTGAATAAAGCCCTGATTTTAAGTGATGTTTGCTTTATGCCGTGCAAGTTGCGAGGCAATTCACTGCTGTGTTTTGCATAACCTGCTAATTTCGATTTTGCTCCTCATCTAACCAAATTGGAATGTGCTTTGCATGCTTAATGGTATTAAATATTTTGCCTGACTGGTAGGAGCAGAGTTTGCTCCCTAGCCATTGCAGGGAAAGTCTAGTTTTCTGGTAAGGCCTTCAGACAGGAATCCTCAGCTTTTGCTCTGAGTTGACTTTTTCACAAGACTTTTGTTAAGCCTCTTAACCAATATGTGGGTAGGTAGATAGCCTCATTACAGATTATTAAATATTTCTAACATAATTCTTGAAAACTAATTTATATACATTGTATACACAAAAATATCTATTTTTCTGTACCTGTGATACATTGGTTTGAGAATTAATGTTTGGCTTTCTGTGGAAGAGCTTTTATTGTTGAAGTGTCAAGCAATTTTAAAGTCACTGTTTGCTTTGATCTTGCTTAAATTAGGTAAAGCCTAGAATAACATCTCTGAATTCAGAACAATTATATTGGTAAAGAGCTGCTAAAAGTAAAGAGATCATCACAATAAGTAGGAATTTGAGGAAAAAAAGAGCATATTTTGTTTTTGCTAGAGATAAAAGCTTAGAGACAGAAACCTGCTAGACCAATGATGAAAAGTAAAAGCTGTTTAGAAAACATTAGTTGTTACCCACTAGTTGTTAACCATTAGTATTTTATCTCTAGGTTCTAAAAAACAAACAAATTAAATAAGGAAACGAAAACCCCAAAACACCCACAAAAAAACACAAAACAACAACTCCCCCCAAAAAACCCAAACAAACAAACCCAGTTTCCATCCATAAACAAAAAACACTAGTTGATATAAAGTTGAATGAGAAGGAACATAGGTGAAGTAATTAATGAAATTAGTCTAACTTAAATGAGACTTAATGAAATAAATTGTGAAGATTTTATTATTTTTCTTTTTCTTGATTTTTTTCATCATTATCGGTTCTTCCGCCTGGAACTCTAAAACTTCACATGACCTGACTCCAGGTTTCTTCATACTTAACTCAGGTATCAGTCTGTAAAAAATCACTTTTACCTGTAAAGGCACCTAAGCTGGAGCTTTGTTTGCTGTAAAAACCTTTCAAAATGCTCAGGTGTTTTCAGTAGTGAAAAGGTGAAGAACTATATTTGCATGCCAGAAGGTTAATAACTGAAGAAGGACCTGAGGGTTGGGTATGCAAAAATATGGAGATATTCATGAGTTTTACTTTGCATAGAGTTGATAGTCTGCTTTTGTTTATGCACTGAAGACAATTTAATGACAGTCCAAGCATGCAACCAGACTGACGGACTTTCAGTTATTCCAGGTGCCGTTGACCTTAGTAGTGGAGATTTTTTTAAATGAGCAAAAAAGATGCAGGTTGCTCATACAACTTTGAGTTTCACAGGGTGCAAAACAGCTTACGAATGTGTTCATAAAAGACAAAAGGGTGGGAACATTTGATGAATTCCCAATGGACTGTGGACTCTAAAATAGGCCAGAGGCAATCCAGATGTGCTGTTGCTTTAGAGTGATGTAAAAACTTCCACTATCCACTCTCCTCCAACAAAAAACAAAACCAAAAAACAACCCCAAGACAAACCACAACCTGCAGCCAGAACCAGCTGCCTAAGTTGTCTTACCGTAGGTAAGAAAGAGCATACTTTTCTAAAATAATTTAAAACTGAATTTTACTAAACAATAAAATAATGCACACATTTAATTCTGATGTGCCATGTTCTTTCTGAATGTAAAATACTAAATAAAATATGCATTTTGGTAAATGAAGAATTTAGAGTTATACTTTTCTGAAAAATTGAATTTGGCAAATTTTTGATACAGTTTTCTATTTTTCCTTTGTGTGAAATTGAAATTTTTACAAATTTTAATTTCAGGAGGCTGCTTTGTATACATTTATACTTAAAATTATTCCATACTGAATAATTTAATTAAACAATAAATCCTAATATCTCTGGGTAAGTTCTAAGTCACAGTAATTAATGATGCTAGCTTTAACCTGTTTCTCATTTTCAGTGGTTAAAGACAGAAGCTTGGAGAGTACTGTGGTTTATGTTGGATACCACTTGATGATAGCAATACATCCAGAAATGTCTCATAATAGTCATACAGTACATTGCTCATTGATACAATTCTTATGAAATTTTAATTTCCTATATTTCCCAGGTATGTTTTAAAATCCTTATTAAAAATTCCTCAAACCTAGAAAGTTTTGTTACCTATTAATAGCTTGGGCCTTATGATGGAACAGGATAGTAGTTTGTAGTAATCAAAATTTGTAGCCATACCATGACCTTTCAGATTAATCAGTCATTGGCTTCTCTAAAAGCTGGTCAATTTTTCAGAAAAAAATTGGTATCAGAAATGAAGTTCAAGTAGAAAGATCCTTTGGAACGTCTTGTAAAGTACAGTCTTTGGGCATCCACATGCAGTTTTAGAAATGGTTCTGGTGGTGTATTCAGTATTGCCCAGAGACAAATTTCTGATTCAGAACCAGAACAAAGAAGGTCTCACTGCCTGTCCACTGTTCTGAGCAAAGTAAGCACCACAAAATAAAGCATTACCTGAGACTTGTTCCTTTCCTTACAGAGCTCTAGAGAAAGACCTCAAAACATGAACACTTAATGCTTAAGGTTTGTGTGAAGACCACCAAATTAGTGTAACTAATGGCTCTTTTTCCCACCTTGGAGGGGGAAAAAGAGCTGCTACATTTTCTTCCTTTCCAGCAGCAGCTAACCTTTTGAGCAGCAATGGATTACCTCTATTGGTGGTATGCAACTTGAAGTGGAATATAAAACATCCCAGGCGATCAGTATGAGCTGCTCTAGTCTTTTAGATTACAGCTGAGCTCGAGCAATACTTGCAGAGAAGCTTCAGGGACACTTGGGCTCATTTGCTCATGAAGTTGAACATGAATTTGACTCCCTAACAGTCCATCAAGGCTGTTGTGTGAAATGTCAGTCATGTGGACAATCTGCCATCCTCTGCAGTATGGAAAATAGATGGGACAGAAGAGGGTAAAAAAACTGAGCTTCTACTCTAGCAGCCATCAACCCTATTTACTATCTATATAAAGAGGCCCAGGAAACTTGGGGAGGAGTAAACTTAGCTTGTTATCCTAAGAAAGAGAAAAAGCAAGCAGCAGTATATGGTGGGTTGTCTTTGAATGGTATTCCAACACAATGCAACATGCAAAAGGCAGATTTTTTTGTTAGAACAACCCCAAATGTACCAAAAGCTTGTACCTTTGGCAAATACCTGACAGGCAAGTAGTTCCTTTCCCCATAAGAGGAGGTTGTCTTTGATAAACTCTTCACTGATTTCTTTCTGCCTTAAGTACTTGAGAGCATGAGGTATGCCCTACCTGGCTTTTTTCAGCCCTTACCTGCATTCCTGTCTCACGTGATCTGAAGTTTGGATAGAGGCATATCGTACTGGGCAGCAGGGTTGTGCCACAGGGCAAAGGTTGAAATGAAACTTTGACAGCCTGTGCTCAATGACAACCACTCTTAAGATTGGTTTTTAAAGGGGCTGCCATTGATGATGAGCTGCTTTGAAGTACCTCCTGCTTTTTGGCTTGCATCATTTTAAAAGTTCATTTGAAACAGTGCATAAAATATTCTAGCAGCTTGTGCTTATTTATTCCTACTCTTTGGGGAGACACAGGCTTGTGAATTAAACTTGGTATATTCTAGCATTCATTTTGGACTATAAAACCTACCTGTGCTATATGGAACATGAGGCTGTTTTAGCATAATAATACACTGCAATCCAAACCAGCTGCATTAATATTCCTATTGGTTGTCATGGGAGATATGCCAGATCCCATGTGTACTTACCCACGTTTCAGAGTGCCCTTGCAATCTCATGACTGCTTTTCAGAAGTGCTTGGTGGCTGGCTCTTCCTCCTCAGTACACTACAGTAAAATTATGTATTCAAATTGGAGGAGAAAAACGTGTTTAAGTGAACTAGCATTTAGCACACAGTACAAATTAAACCCAGATGACATGATTCTCTCCCATGCTCCCTAACATTTATCTTGAAATTCATATTTAAAGCAGGAGTCTTTTGCAAGTAAAGATTGAAATTGTTTATAACATTTTTCCCCCCTGCATTTGACAGGCATTCTTATATAATTAATGAGTTGGATATACCGTCAATAGTTCAGATTTTGTTGTTTGTATTGTAAATTTTCTGTTTGTCTAGTGTAAAAGAAAGCTGATGAGGACTTTTAGTTAGAGAGTCAGGGCTTTGTATATTTCTGGGCTATGACATTTTTTTTCAGTGCTAATACAGATTGAGTCATCTCTTTCATCTTCTGCTAGTGATTTATATGTTTTTTTTAATTCAGAATACAATATTGACATAGCAGTCATTTGCCTTTTTGAATCTAAGTTGTTCAGCTTTTGAGTTCTTCTTTTCTGACATAAACATATGGAGCTTTTTTACTAAAGTTTTTGTTGGTGGCATGTTTATTTCTTAGATCTATCCTTCAGCAAAATTGTTGTCCTAGATTACAATTTGATAGGAAATCTTGACTGAAGATTTTAAAACGGGGGGGGGGGAAATTGTGGATTTGGTGTTTATTTAAAGGCATGTTCCTCCATGCACACTGGAACATATGATGTTAAAAGCTTTCTTATTCAAAAGCGTACTTTCTGATGAGTTATGGTTATCAGTATCCAAATATTTTTCATTTTTAAAACCAGTTTACACACACAGCTGTATTTTTACTTTGCTGACAAATTCTTTGCAAGAGCTTCTGGGAGACCTTCTGATGCAGGTCCAGATTATTTATAAAAACTACCTGTAGCTATAAATGTATATTGTTCCCATTTCTTAGCATTTTTAGATAGTTTGTATGCATTCCAACCGACTGCTAGATACAAATGTCAAGAAGACACAAATGAACTGAAGATTGTTTTTTTTTTTCATCTACTCGGACTACTTTGATAAGATATGTCAGCAACTTTACAGGTGACCTGTTTATTGATCAGGAAACTTTTGAACAGACTTCTGTGAAGTGAAGCATCAAGGTATTTTACTCTGCTTTGCCCATCAAAAATCATTGAAGTGACTGCTATAGTGAGGATAAACTTTAATAACCTATGGGGTTGATAAGAGAGTTTGTGTGTGTATGGTCTACTTTGTGCTGCAGTCAACAGCTGTCCCTTCAAATACTGTGGCCCCTATTTCCCAAATAGTTCATAGACTAGTAAGTGGGAATTAAAGCAATTGCAGGCAAAATAGGCCCTTTTTTAGTTTATCCAGCATGGTAGGTAGGATATAAAAATAAGCTGTGAATAGACTGTAAAACAGGAAAGAATGGGCAGATATATTTTCTTTGTTTTGTTGGCTGTAACCACCAGAAATATGACAGGCTGCAGGGTTAGGGCAAGAGAGCCATCTCATCTGTTATCTGGTTTCCAATAGCCAGGAGCCTGAGAAAACATGTAAGAACAGAGCAAGTGCACAGCATGATCTTTATTAAGTATTGAGGAATTTGAAGACTGGGGATTGCTGATGTTTCTCATTTGTGTTTAATGGTATTAGGTGGCCTCCATTCCATTGCTCTAATTGTTATGATCTTAAGAAGAGTTGGTTTTGATGGACATATACTTGTTATTTCCTTCTGAATAAGGAAGTCAGAGTAGCAAATATCATCATTCCTATGACAAAGTTATCAGTTCTCTTGATCCAAACAGAATAGAGTGGAGTGAAAGTGTCTTTTTGCTTCAGAAAGTTAACATTTAAATGGACCTGAGCTGCCTTGGCCGTTAATATATCACTGAGATAAATGGTATGGAGGAGAGTTTATTCCTTTGCTGCAGCAATGCTGGCAGGAGAGTGTGCTCTGTAATTGATTAACAGGGCACAGTGCATTGACTTATATGGGGAAGGCTATTATATCTCAGTAACAGGAAGGTATATATGATTCTGCTAAGTAAAAAATTGAATTCTGCAGGAAGTAACTAAAACTGCTGGAAGAACAAAAGGTTCCCAAGGCTTGGGGTTTTTTCTCTCTTAAATCTGTGGTAAAACAGTATTTCATATTCTGGTGGAAATTTAAATAGTGCAATATATTTAGTGAAACTTTCATACAGAATTAGAAATATTAGTTTGTGTAAGCAGTCTTTTAACTTTTATTCTGTTGGACCTAAAGTTGGGAGTGAATGATGAGATGCAATAACTTTTTAAAGTCTATTAATTTGAAATATAGTCCTTCCCTGTAATTCATACACATTTATGGTGAATTTCACATATTTTAAAACCTAAATGAGCAGGCAGATTGAGAGGTTTGGTTTTTTAGAACAATGAGAAAGTGAGAGGTTTTTTCTTATTACTTGGTATGTCTAAATAGACATTGGAGAGGATTACTGTTCTAAACAATAATGAAGGCAAATAGTATCAACTCAGGGTTTTTTCCTAGCCCCCACCACAGTATTGATGATTACAATCAAATTAACAAATCAGAAGGCTCAGATTAAATATTTCAGAAACACACATACATCACATGAAGCATATTCATGACTGTCTGTAAAAATTGTGACCACAGTGGCAAATAGAGGGATGCCTCCTCTATTTTTTTTTTTTTTACGAAGTCATGCTTCTCTGTCTTATTCTTTTGAATCTAAGAGTATGAGTTAGTGAAACAGAGATAAGGCAGACTTTCAATGATTTAGAAACTGACATTCATTCCAAACAAATTTCCCATATTTTCTTGTGTGCTGTCAAATTAAAAGGAGGGTGTTTTCTTGATAGCTACTGGAACCAGTAAAAGCTCTGAAGTTCAGATGAATTTCTATTGTTGAGAGAGGCTTTTTTCATCTGTCATGTTTTTTCTGAGCCCAGTGTTAAAAATCTGACTTTACTTCTGTTGAGAAATTAAGTTTGCCAATATTTTTAAAAGAACTTTTAAAATATTTGTTTATGTTTTAAGATAAATATTTTATTTCACAATTTTTTAGACTATAGTAAGCAGAGCCTCCCATTATATTAGTAATAAATCAAATTGCATAAGTTGAACACAATTTTTGTAAATAAGTTTTTACCATTCTAACATTTTTCCAGGAAGATGCAGATTTTTCTTCCCACCCCAGTTTCAAGCCATGGGTGGCAGAAAATTGTAGAAACCTAACAATTAACTTTGCAAAATATATTTAAAACCCCTCAGGAAACAGAAGAAAGGTACATGTTTAATCTTAGCTTTCATTACTGATGAGAACATGATTTTTTTTCCCTTAAGGGTAAATATCATGTAATATAAACAAATGAAAATTATATAAAAATATTGTGTTATGAACTTTTAAAACCTTCTGATTGTGTGGTTTTTTCTTTTAAATATTTCCTTCAGCTTTTACCTAGACAACAGGATTAATGGCAAATGCCTTCAATTACCTTCTACCTAGGTAGCACAGAAAAAGAAGCGTCAGCACAAGCAGTTTGCAAGCTGAAAAGCTATCATGATCTACAGAAACTAAACCAATAGATGAAAAAAATGCTCAAGAAAAACTTTGTCAAATAGTTCTGCATTTACGTGATTATGGCACTTAGGACAAAAGCTGGCAGTTGTGGCAGTCTGCTGCTCACTCCTCTCCTTAGCTCGAACCTTGTACCACTTTGGCCGAAACAAAAGCAGCCTGGCACCCGGAATGTGGAAGCTCAGGTGTGTGCAGCCCTGGTGTGCTGCTGCAGGGGTGGGCTGTGAGGAGCACCTGGCTGCAGGTTTCTGACCAAATGTGCTGCTCTGCTGCCGCCAGAGCAGAGCGAGAGGGAAATCGATCATTCTGCTTTGTGGTATGAACAGTGATGTTTCAAACCATTAATCTTGCCTTGTCAAAATTCCATCATTAAATACTGTGGTAGTGAACTTGAAAGTCATTGGAATTATCCTTTAATTCAGTTCAAAGCAGCTGCCCTTTACTCTTGCTTGTGCTTGTGTGGATCTTTTTCCCTTAATGTTTGTTAACATGGACATTTGTGAAGGACACTTATTTTCTTTTTAAATGTCAAAATACTGATTCCTGAATGAATGTTCTTTTGTGTTTCTGCACTTCAGTTTCTATTCCTGTGAAAGTAATTTTATTTTTCACTACATGAGACTGTATGTGTTAGGAGAATTGCATTATATATTACTTGATTCACTCAGAATCCTCTTTTTTCCCTCCTAGAGTTCTTTAGAAGGTAGGATTAATTTCATCTCCATGTGTGATCCAGTCTGATCAAACAACTGGTTTTTAATTGTACCAAAACTAGGTGTTGTGGCTGAGCATTAAATATGCTGCTTATGCATATTTAGACCTATTGTAGACCACATATGGTGACCTAATGCTTTATAGATACATAAATTGAAGGTATTTCCACTTACATCAGAGACTGTACTGCAGTGCATGTGTTTAAAAAGATTAGTTAGGCTTTCTGGTGTAGGATTAGGCTTTTTTTAGTTTTACTTGTGATATAAATGAGTATCTTAAGTTACACATTTCTCCCATCTGTTGAAACATCCCCAAAAATCTCACAAAAGGCAGTACATTAATTAAGTATTTGAAAAATCCTAAGCCATTTCTCTTCATTCTAATTTATATAATACAAAAGAAGGAGATTTGATTTACAACTTTTTCTTCATTAGGAAGGCTACGATACTGATTATGATTTTTTTCCATTTTAGATGCTAATACCAAGTTAATTTTCTTTATAGCGGGGTAAAATGGAAGTGAAGTACTCAAATGAATTATAGAGATTAGCTAGTATAGTTTTTTTTCAGTGAATCTGTTGTATCTGATAATTCATAAGCATTCATTAATGTTCCCTAATTTATTTTCTTTTTTTTATATCAGATTTATCAGCACTTCTATTACAGAAATGAAAATGTGTATCTTATTTACTTCTTAGAAAGCTGTCATGATAATACTTTTCTTTAGCACTAGATTTTTGTCACCAAAACATCCCAGATATTTCATGGTAGGCTTTTTTGTTCAACTGCTGTATCTCCAAGGAGGGTGATGGCTTATGGTTAGATATTACCATTATCTCATTTTCTCAGTGGTTAAAATCTTTATTTTCTCATGTCAATGTATGTGTTTGTGGTTTGTTGTGGGTTTTCTTGTGGTTTTGAGGTGAGTTTTTGTTTGGTTTGTGGTTGTAGGGGATTTTTTGTTGAAAAGCTGTGATGTAGCTACATGCGTTCCACGTGTACAAAAATAAAAAGGATGTGTTATCACCCAGAGGGAAAATAAAGGCACACTGTCACTTAGTACACATGAATAATTAAAAGCATAAAGTGAATCTGTTTCCTTGTGTTTCAGAAAAGTGTGATGAACCTCTGGTCTCAGCATTACCACATTCCTCCTTCAGCAGTTCATCATCCATGACGAGCAGCTATGTGCCAGGGTACGCCAAGTTAAACAAGCGAGGAGGTAAGGGACGTTCTCAGCATTAATGTTTGGATATTTCAAAAAGTGATGAATTATATTTTTAATGCGAAAATGTGTTTTATGTGGAATGCTATTGCTTACTCTTGTTTGAACAGACTGTTTTTATGAACTGAATTAATTTCTCTTTCATTATATGGGAGACTAATTTCACTGCAGGGAGAAGGGCACTGCCAGTAATGTGTAGCAGCATGGGCCACATGCCTGATGTCAATGGGCTCATACAGTACAGCTGCATCATTGACTTCACATAAAAGGGTTTGGGTACCACTGGGTATCACATAAAGGTGGTTGGGCACCTCTCTGCTTTGGGTACTTGCAAGGTCATGGTTGGAGCAAAAATAAACAGCTTTGATGTGATTGATGTGACTTAAGTTGATATAACTTGTTCCCACCTCAGCAATGGCTGCTGTCATTCAGGCTTTTTTCTATCACCACAGGGACTTTGGCTTTTGCATATATATCTGTCATGCAATGAGTGTCTGTAATATTTCTCTGTTCAGACTTAGTGGTTGGAAGAACAGTGGTGCATAAATTCCATGGCCTACCTGGTTTAATGATACTGAGGCACCATCCCCTGTCCACAAAGAGTGCTGGTAGCACTGCCAGCTCTGCCAGTTGTCTGGAGGTCATCGTGTAGGAAGGAGTGAGCTGGGTCTAATGTCAAGCCAGGAAGCATAATCTGTAATTGGGGAAGAATATAGGGTAGGTCCAGGCATAGATATTCCTATGATGTGGCTCAGGTAGTGCCTGGAGGCTGAAATGGGATCCCCAGGCTCACTGGCAGGGTGAGTGGGTTCTCCACTGGGTAATGTAATTATGACCTGTTGGTACTCTCAGAGCCCTGACACTGTTCTTGGTTTACTGGTCTGCAACTGTTCTTTGATCGCTTTATTTCCTTCTTTTTTTTTTTTTTTTTTTTTTGTTTTTTGGGGGTTTTTTTTGTTTGTTTGTTTGTGTGTTTGGTTTTTTCTTAGCTCTCTAAAATCAGCTTTGGCCAGGGCCCAGAGTTACTTTCTTTTAACAACTAGCAATTGACACAGTGAGTTACTTATAGTCCTGCTTCCTCTGATGTCAGCCGGTGCCTGTACATTTAATACCTCTGCTGTCATCTACCCTACATTTTTAAAAATATCAGTTCATCCTCTGCAGAATAGTTATGATAGGTACAGAAATATATCAGAATTGTTATACTGGTAAACCCTAGCCTGTGCAATCACACAGATAAGTTAAATTTAAAACAGATCAGGTTATGTTACTGGTTGTTAAAAAATTGCTATTGCGAGAGAGCTAAACAGAAGCCAAAGACCAGCTTAGAGAAAATATGACTGATGAATTCTAGTGCTACAGGCCTGCAGATCTGATGCAAAGACTGTGGCCAGACAGGAGTATTGGCAATTTCTTTGGTTTTAGGCCTGCAGACCAGTAGATAACACAGTTTGCTGCTTCTGAATGAGAATAAATGTTGTTTTATGCTGGTCCCAGGCTTTTATTTCAGTGCTCCATGCATTTTGGTACATGCCTTTTGCAGTCCTGAGGATTTCTGTGGCAGTGTATCAGATGAAAGGAGTGGTGCTTCAATTCTAAAATACTGCTCATTGTTTAGGTTGAATTCTGTTGTGTGATTATAGTTATATCTATTTCCTGATCTAAGTTTAAAAAAAGACACTAGAACCACTTTAATAAAACACAACTTAACATCAGCTTTGCTGGGCAAATCTTCCTTTGTTTTTAGATGAGTATTTCTCCTTTCAGTTTACAAGACTACTTATTCTGTTCTAAGTGAAAGGCAGATTGACATTTGCAATTTAATTTTTTCTTTTAATTATATTTACCTTTCCCTTTCTTACCCTTAAGATCAGTACAGTGCAGTTTCTTTTAATGACGTTTCTTTACTGATATGGATTAGTGTTGTCATTAATCAAACATTGGCTTTATTTCCTCATTGGAAATTTAGTTGCACCTCTTTCTTAAATAGCAGTTTCATCTCTGTGTAAATAGCAACTTTACTAGATTGTTATTATCTATCTTTTAGTATCTATGGAGCATAGCACAAATACTTTTCAAAACTGAGGCTCTATGTACATGAACAAATATCTTTTTTCCAATCCTAGCGGAAGTAGAAGTACTGCAGAATTCAGGAGCATGTTTAACACAGGAACTTGTCTGTCTGTGTTTATGCTTTTGCAAGTGATGGAAAATAGCTCAGTTTTAATACTGAGCTATTTTACAACTTCACGGAATTACAGATATTGCTAATCAAACCAGTAATAAGTGAATCCAATTTTTTTTTCTCTCTAAGGAGTCATTATCAGCTAATAGATTCCCAGATCAAATGTGCTATTTAAACCACGCTATGCTCAAGTCATTAAATGGAAAGAACCCCCCTCCTCTAGCCCCCCGACCCCTTAAATTAAAGAAATGCACATTTGAAAATTCTACTCTCCAACCCAATTATTTTTCTTTCCTGTATTCATGGCACTTCACTCCAGACTGGCAAAACACTTTATTTGAATAGATGGGATATTTTATTCCATTGATTAAGGCACTGATTCCCTGAACAGCCACATCATGTTATTAAGGAGGCTGGAGTTGTCACTGTAGTTGTTGTGGTTCAGTTTCCTACTATAAACGTTGCAATTGGAAGGATGCATGCCAAAAAGAATTTAATATTTTCAGCATTTTTTAGGAGGCTTCAAAGGCAGAAACATCCATGAATTTACTCTAATGTTTGAAAACACTTCATTTACAAATCCTGTAACTAGAGATTTAGGCAAATAAAATTAAGTATTTGTGGAATAGCATTGATCTGGGAGCTGCCAGGGTGGGTTTCTGTGTCAGTTTGTGAAAATATTCGGCATTTTCCACATCTCTCTACTTAGACCCCTGTAAGCCTTCAGTGACTTGGGGGTTAGTATCTATACTTATTTCAAATGAAGTGCAGATTTTATGGACAGAAATTTGATTAGAAATGTTAAAATACTCTCCAAATCAATTTACTTAGTGGTCCTTCTGCATTGCTGCTTGTTCCTGTTCTGAACCTTATTTCTTGTTAAACAAGGAGAAATATCCTGTATTTTCTTGAGGTGGGGGTGGGGTGGAAAAGGTTATTTTTCATTATAGGAAAAAATGCTGATTGTAGAAACAAATATTTAGTGGTTGCCTACAGGTCTGTCAGTGTCTTGCAAATTTATACCTACACATATTAAATTTTCCTTGTTCCCACAATTTCCATGTCAGTGAGTAAGAATCTTTGATTTATATAATCATTACAACTGTGAATCTGTATTTCTTTTATCACAAAGAGCCAAAAACCGGGGGGAACAATGCAAGCGTGCATTTTATACCAGCTCTCTCATTCAAGGACCCCCAAAGTCTGTCTCATGGTGTCCCATCCTTCTTTTGCCTTCCTGGGTGCTTTTAGTCATAGCAGCTGGTAAAAGCAACCTAAATAGTTTCATTTTATTATCATGGAAAGAGGTAGGGAAAATGTAGACAAATTTGTTGCTTTTCTTTGTGAGCAACTATACTACTACTAGATATGCTACTATTTATCAACAGATTTAACTGGAGTTAATGCTGGATAAAGCAAGTGCTGCTATTCCCATCAGGCCTGCTAAGACAAGGGGGTGAAGATCCTTTGAAATTCAGCTGTGACAAAATTTCTGTGGAGTGAGAAGGATGCAATAAATTTCGTAGTGAATGTAGGTTTGGCTTATGGTGGCTCCTGAGTTATGTTAAAGGCTTATAAGCAAAGACTTATACTTAAGAATTTAAACAGTACTGAATTAGCAACTGTTCAGACAAAGTTGGATGTAGTCAGTTTCTATCAAATTATCCTTTTGGTAGTAAGATAATATTTAATTTTAAACAACTAAATCTTAGTGCTCTGTATCATAGTGTTGGCATATTTTTCGTTTGAGTTTTAAAGTTATCTGCTGTGCTGTTTAGTGCTAGTATAACAAAGGTACAAATTATTTTTGACATGTCTGTAACTTATGTGAGGGGAACGGCTTTTCTTTTTTTTGTGTCTGTCACTATCATTTTAATCTATATATATATATGCAAACATTGGGAAATATTTTAATGCTATAAAATCCTAAAACTTTTTGCTTTGAATGGATTTCTTAAGAAAAATAATTTTGAGTTTTCTGTCAATTATTAGCTCAAATTCTCCTCCTGTGTAAACCAAGCAATTCCAAGTATGTTAAAGGATTCAGTGTACAATTTGGAGAATATGGGGAAGTGTTAACTTTGAAAAAATTTAATTCTACTTTCTAAAATGACTGGTACTGGGGTCAACCCAATTGGCACATAAATAAATGCCATTAAGTCATTGACAGATCAAATTTTAACTGGAATCTAGTTAGTAGGCTATCTAAAAAGATTACAGGTCCTTCCATTTCTGTCATACTTCTTCTCCTACAAAAGTCTGAATTGCTGCCATCTTAGTAGCTAAAGTGGCAGCAGAGAATAGGAGAGCTTTCAATGAGTTCATTCTATAGCTTTTTAATATCCATCCTCAGTAACTTTTTCATATGTGATGTCAAGGTGAAAAGGTCTAACATCTTTTGACCTGCCATCAATAGGATCAAGGGACTGCATCTCATCATGAGAAGGATTCTTAGCACATGTTTGATATAATGTATTCTCAATCTTCCTTTTAATGATTCCCAAGCTGTTGGACCCTATACTTCTCACTAGTACAAGAATTAATGCTGCCTATCTCATACCATTTTAATTCAGGGAAGAAACTCTACATTATTTCAACATAATGTAATGTTATATAATATAATTGGAAGCTGCTTGAAACTGAGTAGAGTCTCAGAACGTCAGAAGTAATCCCAGCAGACAGTGAAAGTATGAAGGTCATAATGAATTTCTGGATATGTGGAAATTATCTGTTGCGCAGTGGAATAAAAAAGAGGAAATTTGGTACCCAGGGGTTCTGTTTTAAGTCCAGTATTAGCAGGGAATCTGATGCTACCAATGAAAATGATAACATAAAATGAAAGAAAGTATCCGTAGAGCAGTTGATGTTCAAAAAGCAGTCTTTCTAGCACCATTGTGTAACTTGTATCTAAGCTTTCAGGTTACCTTTTAATCAGTGTGCTGACCTTGGCCTGTTAGGACAGTTATTAATGTGACTATAAAACAAGCATCAAAAATTTTAAGTGTTGACATAGCTGTGATTGTGACAAGGTTGTTTGTTTTTTTTCCTCAATGGAGTCTTAAATTCTGCGTTTTGTGTGGAAGATGCAAGAATTTATCTATAATGGGAAATGGCTCTTTTATTCCCCAAATTGTTTCCAGTAATTCAATCAGATCTATGGCAATGGTTCTACTAAAATAAATTTTAAATGGTTGTTATATCCTTGCCTTTGAAGGATTCTAGGGACACCTAGTCTAGGCTCTTTTTACCTTCACTTTTAAAGTCTCCAGTACTGTAATGAATATCACAACTTCTCCAATTCCTTATTATTATTGTATAATGGAATATAAGTAAGATTTTATGTAATTTTCCTTCTGGCATAGTGAAAGTGGAAGGGCAGTTAGCATCAGCCTGGATTGTGTAAGCAGTCTGGGCTTGTACCTTCACAGGACTTGCCAAGAATTTATTTTGGATATGAATCTTAAAGTAAGGAGGTGCTCCCTCTGAGCTAACATTTGTCCAAATGAACAGTTAGCATGGACACTGTAGAGCAACACCTTAAATACTGCAATCTCAGTGTGTTGACAACAACAACTTTTAGCTGATTAAGAATACCCTTACACAACACAACTCATTGTATTTTGACTAAAACCCACTTAGGAAAAAGTTATGGAGTTGGCAGTGGTTTGGAAGTTTTCACTGTGCAGGTTAGAGCATATATTGTCTTTTGTAAGTAGACAAGATCCTGAGAGTAATGAACAGAGGTAGCATAAGAGAACTGGTAAAATCATGGGAGTAGCATTATCCACTTAGCTTTTGTATATCTGTAAGAGAGTTCTTGCTGAGCTAAATCACTAAAATATGGTTGCCTTTTTAAAAGTAAGTGAACTGCAATTCTCTTTCTGTAAATATGTACTTTAGAGAAACACAAGTTTTACAGTCCACTTCAGAATGTTTGGTAAAACCATCTCATGGACAGTGTAGATCAAACTAGGTTTTCAGAATTCAGGACAAAGTGATAGCCCTTATTTATGAAATAATAAATTATCCAGTTAAAAATATGGAAAGTTACTTATGGTTGAAAAGGATAAGCCTCTATCAGTTCACTTATAAATAGACCCCAAAAAGCGTGTTTGTCTGGGCTATAGCATTAGTTGTGTTGCACACAGTATAAACAATATTTCTGGAATGCTTTAGAGAGAATACAAGCAACTGATGTGTTTTTTTGGGGGAGTTCTCTGTGTGGGTTGAGGGTTTTTAGGTTTTGGTTTTGTTTGTGTTTTTAAATTTTTTAAAATTCATTTCAAGACATAACTCCTTTAGGAGCACTATTACCTGTGAGAGGAAATGAAAACCTTTTCATTTTATTAGTGGCATGTCCTTTTGATGTTACTCATAATAAATTTTTTGTGTAGCATTAACTTCCATCTCTGGGTTTCTTTGTTTTTTGTTTTTTTTTTTTTCTTTTAAAATTGATAAAGAATTTGTGTTCAGCTCATTTGCATCAAAAAAAGATGTAAAATTTTCTGTCTTTATCTGCTTCACATCCTACCTTATAGTCAGTTTTGTTTATTCTTCACCTTTAACTAAATAGTTATGCACCCCACTTTGATTTGTAATGTGACCCTCAACCCACCTCAGCTCCACAAACACTTATATCCCCCTTTTGAAGGCGACTGTGATTGCCACTTGGTTGATGTCAGAAGTTGTTTTCTGTGCTTTAACAATCTGGCCTAATGGAATATTTTTCACAAATACCTATTAGATGTAGAAATTGTTCTTAAAAAAGACAAAAATATTTGCACTAGCTCTGAAAAAACATTAAAATATTTATTGCAAGAAAATAGTGAATTTTGTGAAGGTGCAGGAAAAAGAAGCATCACAAAGAGGAAAGAAAAGTGCTAGTGTATATCCAGGACAGACTCCTGTGTTGAAAAAGTAAGTTTAGAAAGGAAAGACATCAGCCTTTTAATTCCAATCCCAATCCAAGAAACAAAGTCTGTAGAGAGTGAAGCTCAAGTAATTGCATTAAAAAAGGCATCATTAGCTTATGTTAATTTGCCATAGCCCAATGAATACAGAAAGCATGACAGTTTTTTCCAGTTCATAACTAATTTGTTAATTAAAGTGTTCAGAATATTTAATTGGCTTATTTCATACATGTGTAGATGGAGAGGAGGGAAAAAAAACAACTCTGTGCTCTCCAACTTTATAATTTTTTTCTTACAGCGATCATTTGCAGAGGTAGCAGTTCCAAGCCCAGCAGATAAGGCAAATGGGCAGCTTCCTCAGGGAACAGGGATGGGGACAGCAGATCACCCTGGCTTTACCGAGCCGCTAGCTTTTTTCAGGAAAAAAAAATCAGCTTATTTCATTGTTTCTGGTGTTAATGGGCAACTGGGCTTGGCAGAAAGGTGGCTGTGCTGGTGGCAGAGAGGGGGCAGCCTCACAGAGAGCCAGACTGAATCCATTTATACAAATACACTTTTCCCATATCCTTAGAGTTCCAGTGCTGCTCTGGATGTTTATCCCCAGAGTAGCCAAATTCTGAGCTTTCAACTACTTTGAGAGTTTGACAGTTTCTCCAACAGCATTGGTACATTAAGTAAATACTTCAGAAATTTCTTCTGGTGCTCTTACTGGCTTCATCTTGAAAATGCAGACCTGGTTAGCTCTCCTGCTCTGCTCAGAATACTGCCATGGTTTAAGCTGAGCTGGAAATCAAACTTGAAAAAGAGGTTTTGGGGAGACCCTATAGCAACCTTCCAGTACCTGAAGGGAGCCTACAAGAAAGGCAGGGAGGGACTTTTTACAAGAGTACAAAATGACAAAACAGAGGGGAAATATCTCTAAACTGAAAGAAGGGATGCTTATATTGCATATTAAACAAAAATTGTTTATTGTGAAGGTGGTGAGAGATTGGAATAAGTTGCCCAGAGAAGTTGCAAATGCCTCCCCCCAAAGTGTGTAAGGCTAGGTTGGATGGAGCACTGAGCAGTGAAAGGTGTCCCTGAACATGACAGGAAGCTTGGGAACTCTATGATCTTTAAGATCCCTTCTAATCCAAACTATTCTATGATTCTATATAGAATTAAAATGATGACTTAATAAAAATGGAGATTTGTCTGAAAAATACATGGTAATGCCATATTAGAGTTTAGCTAGATGCCCCCTGAAACCAATGCCTCACAAGGAACTGGTCTGCACCAGAGTTGGCACATGGAACAAGCAAGTTGGAAAACTTCATGTTCCTCAAACATTGGGGCTGCTTTGCTTGCACAGAACAGTGGGAACATGCAGAACTAAAAAACCCCAAAATCTCAATATAGGAGAATTTGGCCAACCTCTTTTGACAGAAGAGATATACTTAAAAGCAGCAGAGACTGAGTTTAAATATCCTAGACTTGGTTTTATCTGCAAATACTTCAGAGTTATATGCAGAGCTGTGTGAGTAGAGAGCTCTGGAATTAAGGCAAAGATGTGTGGTGAGTGTACAGAAGATGCACTGTCAGCTTTTCCCAAGGTCAGTGTCTCCTGCCAGATGCTTATGAGTGTTTCACCCTCTCCTGCACACCAAACACAGGTTTGCCTTACACAGATGGGTGTAGTGCAACTGATAGATTGCTGCTCTGACCATTTGAGCCCAAGCATTGCCTTTCCCAAATCAGTCATAAACAAGCATAAATGCTGGTAGAAATGGGAGCTATTTGGCTACCATTATAACCTCCCACTACAGTTATATGCTGAAAGAGAGAAAAGAAATAATGTGATAAAATGAGGCTATTTGTTGCAGGATGGGAGAGTGCAGCTATTATTCATGTTTCAGCTTTCACAATGGGATTATTCACAAGAAAATCTGAGCTACACAGTCAGAGATGGAACATTAATACTTGTTTTCCTGTATGTAAGTTACTATATAAGTCACAAAAAATATCTCTGGATCTGGAAGAGTCTGACTTAGCATCCAATCTCATGACATAGATGTGCTGG
Source organism: Ammospiza caudacuta (assembly GCF_027887145.1). NCBI lineage: Eukaryota > Metazoa > Chordata > Aves > Passeriformes > Passerellidae > Ammospiza > Ammospiza caudacuta. The sequence goes on along the minus strand of NC_080593.1, from coordinate 51,175,629 downwards.
TGGTTTCTCTTTGTTTTTCTCACTTATAATTGTGCCAGCATAACTAAATAATTTCTTAATTACGTCAACATTTAGTTGATATAATTGTAGTGTTATAGTCACCTGATCACAATCACAAAATCAACTAGGTTTCAGAAGTCCTTTGATGTCATCAAGTCCAACCTATGACCCAGCACTACATTGTCAACTAGAGCATGGTACTAAGACCACATCCAGTCTTAAACACCACATAGACATAGATATAACTGTAGATAAAATAAAGTTATACTTTCTGTGCTGTTCTCTGCATGAAGATTTGTTGTGCTAGAGTTCAACTAAGGACCAAGCAATGCTGAGAAAAAAATGTTAAGAGCGATTTATCCCTTTCCTCCTGCTATCTGCACTGGCTTTTGTCTTCTGAAATAATCCATTTTTGGCTCTACTATGTAGCTCACATAGGAAAATATTGTTCTACATTGAACATCTTTGGGGGTTTGTCAGCCAGCTAAGAAATAAATGAATATCAGCAATGAACTAATTTCTTTCAGAGCTCTAAACTTTTCTGACTGCTTCTAGGACAGATTTTTATTTCATTTAGGACAGACATATGTTCTTTATTACAAAATTTGTTTGAATGGTCAATTTTCCAAGTGACTCAGTGTTAGATAAATTGTCTCTGCTGTGAATCATGGATCTGTATAATGTGATAAGCAATGGGGAAAAAGAATTAAAAGCTAGCTTGCTTGAAATCTGCTTTTTGAAAAGTTGTCTTTTAGATGTCTTTGCTTTTCAGTATTGACTACCATCAAATTTAGCATTCCTACTGGGCTTTTAGAATCTCAACTCCCAGCGAGCTAATTTTGCTTTAGTTAAGAAAGTTGTCAGAAATTATTTGATTTTTGTAAGGATCAAAGGGTCCTCTGGTATTTAAAAATAGGCACTTGATCATGTCTATAATTACATAATATTTATAGATCAGGAATAAGTTATCTTATAGGTATCCCTGTCTTCCTTGTTTTTGCTAGTATAGACTGGATGATGTTATGATGACTCAATTTTGAAGGAATAATCAGTTTGTTTATCTTTTTACCACATTACTCAATGTGGTAAAAAGATAAGTAAACAGAATTATTACTTAGTGAAACAAGACAGTGTGCTTTGGCTGAGGTGGAGAGCTTGGATATTGCACAGTGCTGTATTGAGACAACTTCAGCTGACATTCTGCAGAATGTAGAACATGTTAGAAACTGGATTTTTCCTTTAATAAACAAGTCAAAATCTTTGATATATAGAGTGGGAGATGGTACTTGAACTACTTTGCTTTCTTCAGTGTCAAGAAGTTGTTTCTACAGTAGAGAATAAAATTCCCAACAAAAGCCAGTGCTGGAATATTTGTTTTGCTGACTGTAGAAGCCGGTCAGGAACATCTCCCATAAATTTTTTGAATACATTGAGGTGATTGTTTCTTATACATATTAGTTTCCAGGTGGGATTTTTTTTTTTCTAGGAGAGGGAGATGTTCTTTCTTTTATAATTGTGATTAACTAGTTTCTAAATTGGGCCAAAGTGGTGCTCAGCTATCAAGAAGAAAAAGTTGAATGCTAAGTTTAAAAAATATAAGGTTTTGAGAGATCAGAGAAGCTGCTAATTACGAGTCTAATTATTATGAGCAACATCTAAAAGTTGCTTTAATAAACTTTTAGTTTCTAGGCAAAGCCAAATTCTGTATATTATGCATGGAATATATGATATGAAGCACAGTGGTGATATGCTTTAGCTTTTTCCTCTCTTGAAACAGCAAATAATGTGTAATTCAGCCGAGGCAGTAACCAACACATTGACCAGCAATGGCTGTTCTGTGAGCCATGTCCAAAAGCACATGGAAAGAAGTTCTATACCTGGAGATCAAAGCAGGGACACAAAAAACTGGGTAGCTATTGGCAAAAGTTGCTTTTCAACATTTTGGTTCTCAAGTTTCCACTAGATTTTAATTAAGGAATTGTGTTGAGCCATTCCCAGGGAATGTCTTTTCTGCAGTTGGAGCAAAGGCTGGAGCACCTTGCTTATAAATAGGTGGTAATGGGCACCCTTTGAGAAAAAGCTGCTAGTTTGCCAGCTCACTGGGTGTGATATGGCAATTCCTGTGCTCTTATCTTGTTCCCTTACAGCTAGTCCCTCCTTAAGGCTGGAGTCACAATGACAGGGTTTGCTGGGGAAATCTACAGGCTTATCCAATTTTATGGATGATTGCAACACTTTCAGCCTCTCAGACTCATCTACAAAGGCAAGGAAGTTTGAAAGAACAGGGGAAGTTGATGGCAAATAGGAAAAAAGGCAGGAGAGACCTCAAAATAAATTGATTTAACCTATTGGCATAGCTCCAGAGCTTGTTGAAAAATAAGAATTGGGATTTTAAAGTTAAAAGTACAAACAAATTCCTAAGAGAGCAGAGATAAGAAAACGACATAAAATAATGCTTTGGTTTGACAAGAGCATTGGGTGTTATCAGAATCATTAAGCTGTATCATTTCTCATCACTTGAAAAGAGCTGTCCCCTTTTCTCTCCATCTTCTATTCCCTGAAAAGTTTTACTCATTTTAAGGCCTTTGTCAATGACAAGCTTTTCTTTTTCTTGTTTAGAAGGTTGCCACGTTTTTAGCTAGTGCATAACAGCAAAAATAGATTGTCTCCATAGTCTAACATGCCTCATGAAACACAGCTGAATGCTTAACTGTAAAAGTGCTTACAACTATTTCAGAGACTTGCCATATATCACATTACAAGCAAGTAAATTGAAGGCTGTAATCATGGCTTTTATCTTGCAAATTTGCCCTAAGAGCTCTAAAGAGGTCTAAGCATTACAGCTAAGGAACAGGATGCTTCTGATCAGAGTAACAAAAAGCATTGTGAGATTTCAGCCTTCTGTCAAGGTCCTAGAAGGTATATACAGAAATCAATTTAATTATGTAATTTATTATCTATAACAGTTTAAAATTGACTGGTTTATTTCCAAAATTTTCAATTAAATATAGGCATTATTTTTTCATAACACTGGGAGCTCATTCTTAGTATTTTTCAGAAAGCCTTTGCCCAGCAGAGGTGGTATACTGCTTCTTCCTTGTGTATCAGAAAAATGCTGTTAATTCTATCTTATAATACAGAAATCTACAAAACCCATAATGGTGTCCTAAAAGATGCTGAGAGCATAATTTAAAATAGATGGTTATACTGAGATATAGAAAATAACTGGAAATATAATATAGGCTGCTTTTATGGATGATTTTAAACTATCAGCATTACCAACAAAAGCATATATTTTCAAATGCATTGAATGTGGAGTCTATAAAAGACTTAATTCAAACAATTATGCCTAGATTTAGTTTTGATGTTGATTAATAGTAGTAGTATTAGTAAATATTGACAGAGTTTTAAATAATTGGTATATGCAACTTTCTGACAAAATTATATTTAAAATATGCTCCCACTTCCTACTCCACACAAAGGAAAACTAAAGATTTTAAAGATGAAAAAATTTTTAAGTGTTCTGGCAAATTGAATAGGAATGAGCTAAACTGTAGAGGATTATATGAAATTGGAAAGAGGAGAAAAGATAGATTTGTAAAGGCATATTGGAAAACTGAGCCCCTAAATTTCATTAATTTTCCAGGCTAGTCTCGAACAGAAATCCCGTTGTGTTCTCAGTGTTAATGGACAGTGTGTCAGTCTTTTTTCATTAGAATTTACATGGAAAACATAAGTTAGGAATAGCATGCATTCAGATCTGCTCAAACAAAGCTACATTGATATACAGTGGCTACAGAGCTAATTGAGAAAACCGCTCTCAACAAATTAGGACACTCTTTAAAGTGTAGCTGTCACAGCACTGTCTGCTTCAAATTGAAAGGATACATTGCACTGCAGATAGTGCTAGAGAAGGAAGATTATGTAAAAAACAGGATCATTTGTGTTTGTTCCTAAAGGGACCCTCAGGCCAGAGAGTTCGTAAATGCCTTTCCTGGATTTTATTAAGCTAATGTACCATGTCTGCATTTGATTTCTTTTTATTCCCAGAGGGATTATATTGTTCTTTTTAACTATGTTTGCTTGAAAGTATATAATGTGCTTCTACAATATAGAGTTGAGCATCTGAGCATCAAATTTTCTTTGCCAGATAGATAAAGCTGTAAAATGAAGTTCACCAATTTATCGAAGAATTCCTTTGAAAGAGCTCATGCCAAATAAAAGAGGTAAACTCCAAATGATGAAGCTAACATTTTATAACAATTATCTCCCTATAAAAAGAAGGATTTTTTCATGAACTATTTTTGGTCGTTGTTGGTGATTTGACACAGTCAATTAAAACCCCCAGAACTGCCCAGTAATTCAGTTTAATAGTAATTCAGTTTAAAGTTTGGGGATGGGGAAGGTGTATAAAGACACTTGTACTTTGTAGATACATAAAACAAAATCCCTTCTCTGGATGAGGAGCTCAAGGACTTGTACTTTTTCACAAAGCTTGTCCACATGGGAAGGATTCTTTCACAAGTGAGAATATTTTAGCAGCTTGTTTGCATTTGATGCTGGATGGTAATTTAACTTTGCCAAAAAGATAAGTAAATACCAGTATTGCAATATTGGTACCTTCTGGGTCACAACCATTTCCATGACCTCAAATTACATTAACAGTTATTCATGGCTAATGGAAAGTGGCATCACATCATAAAGGTACAGATCACCAAGAAACTTTTTTAAAGGTTGTAGCACATTAAAAAGCTGATGGCTGTGGCAGAAGCATTGTTAAGTTTGTGACAGTGTGCAGTGTTCACCAGCCTGATTAAAAAATGTTTAATAAAAATTGTTGTGTTTTTGGAATTCTCGAACGTACATGGAGATTTTGCAGATGCTCGATTCCTGAGGCTTGTCACTTCAGAAACTCAGCTTTAGTGTTGAAGAAACTTGTCACTGCAGATTTGGCATGATAGAATGCAACGCAATATGTTCTGACTTGCATGTAATCCTTCAGCAGATGAGCGTAGCTCCAGGGATGTTGATGTGACACAAGCTACTGTTTTAGATCTTTTTTCGATGGTGTGTGACAATGCTAGCCTTAAACATGAATTTGTCAGGCAAAGTTGTACAAAACAGGAGAAAACTGGTGGCAACTAAAACTATTTCAGTTACTCTGGATTCAAGGAGTTTTGTAATAAGAGCTAGGAATGTTAAAATGTAGCCTGGATCCAAACATGCATTGTGCTAGGAGAGATGTAACTGAGAACTTCAAGTCTGTAAATAAAGATGGGTAGAAACCTTAGACCCTGAAGAATACTGTGTCCAGAATACTTCACATTGTTTTGCTGATTAAGAATCAAGTATGTTTTTTTTTTTTCTTCTTGATCTTTGATGAAGACTATTGAATCACAGTTATCTTGGCTTTCAGATTTTTAAGTGAGTTTGTAAACCCCACACTTGATCTTGCATGTTGCTGATTTCATTGTCTGGTTCCACCAGATGCGCTTGTGTCTCCTCTAAGGTCGTTGTTCAAATACTGACACTGCTCAGTACAATGAGCTGTAAGCACAATATTCAGAATTTTAGACCTTGTAGCAGAATATTGATAAAGATAGCAAAATGGAGTTGCATCTGTTATAGGGCAAGCTGAACCAGCTCTTATTTTTGTGAGTATTTTTGCACTTATGCAAGAAAATGACAGCTGAAGGAAGATGACATATTTTCTAGTCCCTTTTGGGATATGATGGGACATTTTCTAGTCCCATCACTGACTTCATTGTTTAACCATTGGTAATTGTTTTGTGATAAACTTTGCTTTTAAAACACTAGAATTTTTCTTCTTCAAATCCCTAACTTCCTTTACAAGACAAGAGTTTGAAAGCCAATTTGCTGATTTTCTGCTCTTTTTGTGCTCATTTCTACTTTTTTTTTTGAGAATGAATTAAAGAAATTCTTTGTTTCTCAGTCTCCAGGAGCTTATGGGGGTCTTTGAGTATTTTTGGAGGTTTTATGGGGCAACCCTATTACTTTTCTAAAGTATCTATTCAGAAAAAAAGGAGATTTTTTTGACCATGAGATATCAGGCAGGAAAAGATGAAAATTGAAGTCCACTTCTATGGCAGTAAGATTTCCCAAACATCAAAAATTTAAAAGAAATAATTTATAAAGTGATATGATGAATAAGCAGAGGTCAATCTCATATGGAAAATCAATGTATTATCCTGATGCAGATAATAGTTACTAGTAATGATTATGCAATACAGAGATTTTTTTTTTTAAGGTAAATTTAAAAAAGCATGTGTGCAAAATCATGAGAATTTATTAGTGAGTTGTTTTCTAGAGCAGAAATATTACCTAGCTTGGCAAATTTAGGAAGAGAATTTCAGGAAAGATTCGAGCCCCTATAGATTTGGGGTTCTTATTTAAGGAGAATAGGAAAGCTTTTAGGGAGGAGGGCTCTTCCTTTATGATCTTAATAATGTGAAATACTTTAGCCTATGTAAGGCAGTTGGATCATACAACATTTCCTCATCTCATCTATTTTCAAGGCTGAACAAGGCCTGGTCATTCAGTCTCTTCTCACAGTATGAATGTTCCAGTTCCCTCCCTTTTTGGCCTCCTCCAGTGCATTTAGGGTAGCACAGGAAAATTACGACCCCCACTTGAATGGGAAAGTGGTGTCTGGAGTTGGAAAACAAAAGCTTCAAAAACAGGAGACATCAGGAGGAGAAAAAGAGAGCAAAGAGATAACTCTTGAGTGATGCACACAAATGCACACAGCCTGGGAAAATAGAGCTGGGCCTGTCATTGAGACGTTGTGTGTCAAGGTCCAAGGAGAAGCTGGTGAGGGGTAAAGTTTTGGCAGGAAAGTATTGCAATCCACGAAATTAGAATGAGAAAGTGGGTGCCATATTCTTTGAGCAAATTAAGAACATCTCCAGGTTGGGTACCTTCATTCTCATGTAAAACTTTAATCTCTGACACCTGCTGGAAGGGAGGCACAGTGGGATGCAGCCAACCCAGTTTTCTGGAGTGTGTCAGGAATAACTTGAGGATATATTATACATTTTCATAGATCAAATTAATGTATGTTGCAGACATACATTTTTTACTGGAGTAGGATTTGTGACAAATTTGCTTTGTAAAATCTATAGCAAATAAAACTTCTGTGTTCCAAATAATACTTTGATTCTTGTAATAACAAAAAATAAATTCATTATAGTAATAAAAATTAAAAGAGAAAACTAATTGCACTGTCTTCATAAGCATTGGCTAGATCTTGTGACTCTGATTTTTTTGATGGTTAATTAACATGGCCAAATCAGAAGCTGAATATTCGGATAAGATGCTTTTAAACCCACAACTAATAGCACATATTTGTTCTCTTTCATTCTTTTCAAAAAAACCTGTATTTAAATCTATATTCTAACCATAATAGATAAAATTATCATATTTTGCTTTCTCTTCTTAAGCCATGTGGTTTTGCCTGTTTAACATTTTTATAGCACAATAATCATAGGATTCAATTTTTACAGAAGTAGTGATTTACCTACTTTAGTGCTTAGAAGCTCTTACTGCATACTTATTTCCTGGGCTTCTGCCATAAGGAAAATCCCTCTGTCTTCAGTAGGAATCATATCCATGTAACTGGAAGAAGAGAAACACTAACTGTTTGTGATAAGTGGCTTTCTTCAATATAAAAGTGAATCAGGAGAGCATGAAAAAACTTTCTTACAGTTGCACGGATGTTCCTGGACAATTTAGTTTTAGCTGAAGTACTCTTTCCTTGACCAGGCTCAGCAGATGGAAATTTTCTTGAAGACTGTTAGTAAGACTTGCTTGTTTCAGGAAAAATATGAACTTTATTCAAGAAGAGAATGATGTAACTTCTGTAAGGTCAGAGCAGCAAGCTCTGTGGGGATGAAACTTTTGGTTGTGCATTTATGGTAAAGTAGGAGAAATTACTAGCTTTAGGAATACAGTATTCCTCAGAAAGTTTCAGAGTGCTGTTTATTTTCTCAGTCGTCTTTGTGAGGCAAATGGTGTGTTACAGCAGCATACATGCACACAAACTAAAGTTACTTTTGTCCTCACTTAGGTCTTTTCTTGCCTGGGCATTGCTCCTGCCAAGTTAGCTTCTGTCTTGAATACCTTTTTTTTGTAGCTGTTTCTTAATCTGTCAACTGCAGCTCAGTACCAACAGAAATCACCTAGGTCCAATCTGCACTCTAGCTGTTTGTGGTGGTGGGATTTTTTTTCCTTTTATTGGGGGAGTGGGTCTATTCAGTTAGTCCAAACATGCAAAAGTTCCTTTTTCTTCTCAGCAGCGTTGAGTCTTGACTGACAGTGTTGAAAAAAAAAAAACACATTCACAACAAGTATTTTAATCTGTAGCCTGAAGAGCTTGAATGAAGAGTGTGGAAGAAGCAAAGAGATTAATTTCTGCCTAGGGAGCCATGTCTTCCTAAGAGTGTTAGAGGGCTAACAGAGGCAGGGGGAGAAGTGGGATTGATTTAGGACACCTGAAGTTAAATCCTGCTCTGAATCCTCCCCCAGACTATGTATGTTGAACCCTCCTACTGTAAAGCCAACATTTCCATATTCTTGTCCCTTCTGTGGGGTAAAATGTAAAAAAGAAGAGTTGAAGTGTGCATTTGGGGCTCTTAATTTATTGTACTGTAATTTTTGAAATGCTCTGCTGAATGAACTTTGAGTTCTCATTAATTTATATTGGATAAAAATCCTAGCAGAATTTCTTACCCTGATTAGTGTCTAAAATGTATCAGATTAGTTAATCCCATGAGAGTAAATTAACATTTGATGCCACTGATAAGAGCACTGATACTTTTATTTGTGTTATAACTTTTTTGCTGGCTTTTTCCTCCCCCTTGTATATTCTCACATGATTATAATGATTTTTGTATACAGTGCTATGTTTTCGCTTCAAGGAGTATAAACTCATTAGGGAATCCTCATTGTTTATTAGTAGTTTACCATAGACTTCAGGCAAATTGCTGCCCTAAAAAGTTGAATTCTACTGTGGTATAGTTCTATCTCAAAATGAACATATTATTTTGCAAATTAAAATAAAGAAGAAAATTGTTCCTCTGATGTTGTTGCAACTCTGCATATGATATCAATAAATGTTTTGCTATTAGCAAAATAAAAGGCATAATATGAGCTTTCATCACCAAAATGGATGCAGTACACAGTAATTTTTAAAAATAGAATATATTTTCTTAATGGAGAGAACGGATAAGGATTTCGGGTACTGCTAGCAATAGATGCATCAAAGAAAAATATAATTATCTTTTAACTTTGCTAAAACAGAAAATGCCACAAACGCCTTGAATCATCTGTATATTAACTTTCAAAAGTCATGTCTCAATATTTCACAATTCTATGCTCCTGCTTGCTGAAGAAAGAAGAATTAAATGCATGTACTAGGACAGATTGAGCATTGGTAGCTTATCTTCATGCATGGCATTGGTGCTATCAGAGCTCCTGTGATATCTTGAGCAAGGTATGGTGTGCAGAAACACTTGGAAACAGTGTCTATGCAATGAGGCAGCTGAGGATGAGTCCTGTCTTTACTCAGGATTGGGTCAATACCACATTGACACAAATAAGAGAGTAGTATATCTCCCTCTAACTGTTAATTTTCTAGGAAATTTGCACATGGAAAAGTCTCACAAAACTGTTTCTGGCTATTCAAAAATTTTCAGTTGAAATGTCTGATTTAACTTTTTACTTTCAGTAATTTTGCTCCTCTCTAGGAAAATTCATTATCTTGACTTATAACTTTTTGTGGAAAATTATAAAAATGCACAGTAATTTTGCCACTCCAGAAGGAAAGAATATTTCAGACTGCTTTATTAACAATTTTGATAGTTTGGGTTGAGACCAGCTTCGCATCAATTCCTGTGAAATGGGAATTCAGGTTTGAAATTTTGAGCAGATGTTAAAGTGTATAGAGGAAAATCAGGTTTAGCCTGGATAGGAAACACTAGGGAAGAGTCTTCGGCCTGAATATATTCCTGAATGGATTTTTTCTTGCCAATCTCAGAAGAAGAACCTTATAAAAACCAGCAAACTAAAAATCCCAAACCACACCAACAGCACTACAAAAAACAAACTGGTAGAAATATAAAAAAAGTAACAGAGGAAAAAGTGTGCAGTCTTCAGATTCTGCAGCAGCCCAGGAGCTGAGCCCTAGTGGGTGTTGCAAACATCAGTAGCAGCCAGCAAAGTTTGACTGTTGATAATCATTAAGGGAGCTGGACTTCAGAACTACTTTATTTAATGTCAGGAGCCCAGTAGTTTGTTTTCTTTTTCTACTTGCTGGGCTCAGACTCTTTAAGGTCCTGAAAGACCTGGAGGGAGTACACCACGAGCAGGGAATTTCAAGGGAGATTTTTTTTGTCAGAGACACAGACCTGGAGAATTGCAGTTAAAAAACATACATAGAAAACAGACAGTGAGTAGAATGAAGTAATCATGTGGCTTCTACTTGTTCACAGAGAGCATTTCACTAGTGTTGTTTGCACATCACAGGAACACCACTGGTATATACTGAAGCAGAAATATGTTCCCTATAGGATCTCACACAGCAGGTATCTGTAAGACTGGAGGTTTAGCTTTTCTTTTATGGCTGAAGACTTGTTACAGAACAAGATCTGTAAGCAAGAATTGCATCATTTAATCATTTTTCATGTGCAATAATTTGAGGGAAAAATATTAATCAAGATAAGCTAGAACACCATGATATAACTTTCAGTAATTCAGCTTTGGCTACCGTCAATTTGTGGGCTCAACTAATGGAAAAAGGAGATGACTTATGTGACTAAAGTGTTTAGGCTTCTCATTGCTATTGAAATGTTATAAATCAGGTGCTAGAATACCTTAATTCCTCTTTTTCTGACATCTCTACTAAGGAAGGATCACAGCAGATGCAAGAAACTGTCATAATGAGCTTGTATTTGTATTTTAAAGTGATATGAATGCTATTCAATCAAGGTCAGTTACTATTAGTGATCTGGCCAGCACTAAAATCTTGAATAACAAGCTATGAATCAAGGCTCAATAGCTCAGCACAGACACTGCAGAGGAAGTATTTGTTCTCCATTAACTACACACTTGCTAGCTCTTGCTGGGGATATGACCTGAGTTGTCAGGAAAACCCCAGTGCTGCAATGCATAAACATACAGTGAGAGATTTGTGTCATGGTACTTGCAAAGGTGATGTGAGGAAAGGGAGATCTCTCTACTCTCCACCTCATCTTTTGTATGCCACTGTGGTTATTTTTTATGCAAGGGATTTGTATGCCGGGGTGCAGTGATCCGTTGCCTTGCCTCGACTTTCTGCCCAAAAAAACAAGAAAACACCTCATGGAGAAGAAGCTGCTTGATGCCTTGAATACAGATGATGTGCACAGAATATTTAAATCTCGCCCCAGTTTTAAGATTCCATTAGGATGCAGTTGTGAACGAGCTTTTTTTGCATATGTAATTAGAAAGCAGAACAGATGGGAAAGGCATAGTTTAAAGTGATGTGTTCATTAAAATAACCAAAGCTGCAAAGTGTTTGTTCCCCAACAGTGAATTCAGGATATGAGACTCCTTAGGTTTCTGACTTTTTTCCCCCTACTCTGAGTCTGACAACTGTGAATGACAACAATGAGATCTCTTTTGCATCAATTTTTTGTTAGATATCACCACTGCTCCTTAGGGCAGATTGACTGTTCATTCCCTCATATGTGATATGTGCTCAGTTAAGATATACTAGGAAGCAGTGGGTATTAAGAAGCAGACACTACATCAAGGGATTTATTTTAATTGCATTTACTGTAAGAAAGATCTATTGGGATTTAAAAAATAATATACTGATTTTAATGTTCTTTTAAAAAAGATCTGTGTGGACTGTATCCTGATAACTACTGTTATCCCTTGGGTTATTTCTACTTTTAACTTTCATGTTTTTAAATGAAAATGAAATAATTTTAAGAAATATAATTAGGGGATTTTTTTACATATACGGAGCCTGTCTGCTTTTTTACTAGAAGGCAAGTCTTCTAAGATTAGTCTAACATTGTTCAATAAATATCTGCTACAGTGAATAAGGGCTGATCCTTACTCTCCTCCACGAAAATAGAATAAAAATAGTTGTTTTACAAGTCTAAAAAATGAAAACCATACCCCCTTTATAGGCTTGCATCTTTCAGCTGCTAATAAGGAAGGCTAATTTTAGGAATGATTATTGGATCTTTCCTATGTATTACCCCTGCAAAATGAGATTTATTAGATGCATTTTATAATAAACTTAGAGATTCAGGGCTTACTCTCTCCTAATTTCTTCCACCCTTCTAGAAAACTGTTTTAACTCATTGAAAAGTAGGTCAAAAATTGGATGTCATTTGCCAGTTTCTAGTAAATACGGTTTGATTTGGGGTAAATTCTAATAGTGAATTCTAGAGAAGAAGATATCTAGTTGTCATTTTTGTTCTTTTCTTCTCTCATGCTGCTACTTTCTCAGTATTTTTTTATGTTCTAAATATCAACTTTTGCTTCTCTTGAAGCTGAATGTTCATTATTTGCCCATCACTGATGTTTTGCATGGTCTCGTCTGCAAATGCATCCCTGCTGTTATGTGCTAAAAAGAAGAGCTTTTCAAAAATGCAAAAGAAAATCCCTACCCTGAAGATAGGGAATGGATTATAAATCCAAATTTAGCCAGAACAGCAGATGGATACAAGAAATAAACAAATGCATGCTGTTTATGATAAAGAAATAAATGTTTGTCCATGCCAGTATAAGGATAAGATTGTTGCAATTAGAAATGAAGCCCTGTAAGAGGCCTGAAGTGTCTTTGTTGGAGGACACTACCGAGCACATGGTAAATGTGACCCTCCCTCAAAGCAGCTTGAAATGCAAAGTCTGCAATCATCCAAGATTTCTGTAAAAGCGTAACTCTTCCCAGTGTGGCTGGACCCACTGTAGTGTTCCAGGACTGGAAGGGGCCTTAAAGATCATGTAGTTTCAATACCTTCTGCCAGACCAGAAAGCCCTCTTCAACCTGACCTTGAACACTGCCAGGAATGGGGCATCCACAGCCTCTCTGGGTAACTTGTTGCAGTGTCTCACCAGCCTCACAGTAAAGAATTTTTTCCTGATGTCTAACATAAATCTACTCTCTCTCAGTTTGAAGCCATTCCCCCTAGTCCTGTCACTACACACCCTTAGGAAAAAGTCTTTCTCCGTCTTTCTTGTATACTCCCTTCAGGCAGTATACAAGAGTACAATTAGTTCACCCCAAAGCCTTCTCTTTTCAAGGCTGAACAACCCCAACTTTCTCAGCCTGTCTTTATGGGAGATGTGCTCCAGCCCTTAGAGCATCTTGTGACTTCCTCTGGGCTTTTTCCAATAGTTCGTCATCCTTCCTTTGTTGGGGGTCTCACAGCTGGAAGCATTTTATTTTCTCTGTGTAATGTCTTTATCTATTATACAATGGACAGAGGAAGACAAGGCAAAAATGAAAACCTCCATTGACATCCTGCTTAACTGCAATAGTGACAAAGAGTGCAGGTGGATTTATGCCATTTAGGAGTTTGGGTCTCTTATATTGTTTTCTAGGTACTGTAGAAAATGGCTGCCCATATTTTCTCTGAAGTTCAGTAAATGAATGATCTCAGTATTTCAAAGATTTCTTTTTTGTCTTGATTTATCTTTTATGTAGCAGAATGACAAGCAATGTCTTGGAAAATAGCAAGGTGTCAAACAGTATTGATTTCATGCTATGGCAGTGACCTAGAAAGTGCTATTTCTCATTGAAAGATTATGTTGTGGTTTTCCCATAAAAATAAGATGATTCAAGCTCTAGGAATGTTTCAGGCTACATAATTATTAAAAAAGGCATATTTTTTTGCCTTGCTGAAAGCCTATAGAATTGTTCTATGATTAGATAAAATAATTCCCTGAATTGTAACTACCCCAAAACCTACATCTTACATCTATAATTTCCTTTCTAATTAAATTTCTGAGTAAGGATCCTCTTCTTTTTTTATTCATGTCATTGAAACTTTTTTATTACTGATTTGGAAAGAGTAAAACACTAGACTTGCCACAGTACTGGCATTTTTAATTTTGTTATTTGAAGTAAGAAGTGATGAACAGGTGAGACTAAAACAAAAATGGATTCTTCCTATGCAAATTAATGTTTCCAGTTTTCATCATGAATGGAAATGAAAGTCCCAAATTTTCAAAAGAATGATTTCTAAGTGAAACAGAAGAGACTTTCCAAAATCATCTGTGTCCCCCTTCTTATAGATCTGTAAACTCGGACAGATCCTATGACAGTTTGGATAAAAATATAAAATCTGTGAGCTTACCCCAGCTTTGCTGTTTACTGACAATTCATTGTGGGGAACGATAAGAAAGTAAGGCTAACTTATCTTGTTGGCTGTCTTTGTGTGCAATTAATGGGAGGAAACTCACTCCCCAACTTTGAATAGGGAGCTGAAATATGTACATAATTAAAAGGAAGAAATTATACATGAAAAAATAGGCCCACATTGACTTAAATTCTATATACTCCTTGAAATATATTGTGCATGTGTCATTCAGAAATAAACTATGTTTTCCATGCTGCTTTCTGTTCCACAAAATAAATTTGTGGAATAAAATGCAATAAAAACAGGAAATGTGTTGGAATATTCGTAACTTAAAAAAATTAAACCTTTGAACTTCATTAGTATTGAAGCTAATACTGTTCATTAGCAATCATTTTTATTTGGTGCAAAATCATTAACAATTTCCACTTTTACAAGTTCTTAGCATTTTGAATATAGTTTTATGTCTTCTGCATGTCATGTCTTTGTTTCAGTAGTTTGGTCGGTCTGCAGTAGGGGCAGATCAAATTACTTGTTTTGAAAATAAAACTTTATGAAATCTTTCATAGCTGCCTTTTACCAGCAACATGCTCAGGCTGGCTGTGCTTATTAAACTTATTGGCTTTTATGCATAGGAAATTTTCTTGGATGCTCGGGGATATTTGGGCCACATGCTCAGTGCTGACTTTACTGTTGCTGAACTTGGAGTTCCCTATTGACACAAGTTCCTGCACAGTCATTCTTGCTCAAGTTTAAATGAGTTGCCCTGTGTGTGGTGTAGAGTGCTATGTGGCATAAACCAGAGTATCTCATGACTCACTTGGTTCGTGTCACTGGGTCAAATATTTTGGCTGCTGATTGCGTGAATATGTTTAATCACATTAAATTCCGGAACAGCATAAAAATAAAAAATAGGAAGCAGATGTTGTTTGCAATTGAATTAATTGCACCATTATTACCTAAAAGCTCCATAAATGCTCCTTACCTTTTTAAGGGAAGTAAATTGCATTATATGCGTGTGTTTAGTATCTTTAAAACAATTTTTTAGTTCTAATCTCCTTCTAATTTTTAAGTCTATTGATTTCATTGCATATGGCCCTATTTGTTGTTCAAAGACAGTTCATGAAATAAAGGGAGCATTGTAGGAAAAAACATTTATTTAGTGCCTATTTTTCTGCCATAATAAAAAGTAAAAATAATAAATGTAATAAAATTCACGATATAGCCAAAAACTATTAAGAATTAACAGTTTTCACCAAGGTTTGAATAACAACTCTGAATAGCAGTTATTCAGCACTTTTAATACACTACTCTAGTTTCAGTATGACATAATGTTCCCTGTAATCTACTAACACGCTGTTATTTTGCTCCTTCCCTAAAGATAATTCATTATTCTTTCATAATGTGCTGGCCACAAAGTACTGTTTATTTCAAAAATAATGACATATTGTAGAAATTAGGTTTGATTTCCAAATTCCTCACTCCTTCAAAAGGCAAAATATGTAATTACCAGTAACTCTTCTATTCCCAATCTAATATCAAACCAAATTATGAATTCTGATGAAAAAGCAGGGCTTTTTTCGCAAAATATTTAATGATATGAAGAACTGTGAGCATGTGAACATTTATGGGGATCTGAGATTTTTGTATCTACTTAGATTGAATGGAGATACAAATGTATTTAAATTCTTCCTGTGAACTCAGGTGTTTTCAAGTTTTTATAGTGGGGAAATTTGTATGTAAAGGAACATTTTCTTAACTTATTTATATCGTGTACCTGAAAATAAATATTTTGTAGGAGAAAAAAGGATTCTCAAACCACTAAAGGTTACATGCATCAGCAACAAAATTAGCAAAGTAGTCATCTCCCCCAAATTACAGAGCTTGGTGAATCAAAGTGGAAGAGGACAAATTTAATTGATGCTCACAGGCTGCTTCTGATGGCTGATGGCTGATGGCTGCCCTGCCTGCACAGGGTGACCACCATTCCTTTGCCATGCTGATCTGCTCAGCAGCACAGTCAGCTGTTATGCAGCATGTTTCTCCTTCATCCTTTGGACTATTTATTTCTTTGCTTTCAGGGAAAAGCCAGGAGGCAAATCTGAAACTGAGATATTGGATAATATTGTTTGCTGCTCTTTGCAACATTGACTAAAATTCTTGTCTCTTGCTTGGGAGAAATGTTGATAGGGCAGTCTGTCTTGCAAACTAGTATTTCCATCTCATGGCCTAGATATGACTATTGTCACATCTCTTTAACTTCTCCTAAGCGTGATGTAAAAAATGCTTTGTAACTCTTCTTACATAAGAAACAATGGAGGAAAGGAATGCTAGCACTTAAATTTTAGAAACTTTTCAAAGGATTTGTAGGTGAAGACTCTTTAAAACCTACTTGAAATTTACAATGACTGTTTATCAATTACAGAAGGCCAAAGTCTTGTCTAAATAATAAGAATGTACTAAATAAATAAATTATTTATTTTTATGCTTTGAAGTATTTTCCTTTAAATGTGCTTAACAAAATCTTCTGGTTTAATTTAAATCTCTTGCATTATGGTAAAAACCACAATATCTATTTTAACCTTCATAGCATTGTAGTATGTCACACTTTTTCAACAATTGGATTGATGAAGGAAATTTTAGTGATTCACTGTTTAAATTCGTCTTTCTAAAAAATTTTAAAATGCTCACCTTTGAACCTTATTTTTCTTCGGTAGCCACAAAAGGATTGTTTTACCAAGATGGCTTTTGTACAGTGCCAACTTATTATCTTTTGCTTGCAATCAATCACAGATATGTCAGATTAATGAGGATATTAGGATAGGGAGAGAAGACATCATCTCTGCTATTACAACAATATTTATTTTCCTGGGTAGAGGAGGGAGAAAGCATCTATTGTAAATTTTGAGAATTTAACAAATTCGTTGTCATTGGTGTAGTGCTACACTTTTAATTACAATGAAAGGCAACCATATAAGGCCTCAGATCATCCTGTTGATATGATGACATTAAAATGTCCAATCACCTGCAAATGTTAACACCTGTAGCAGCTGAATGAGTTTTAGGGTTGTCTAAGACTGAGGCAATGCTGCCGCCTAATGATGGGAGTATAAAAGATGCAATATAGCAATGTTGCTTGTTTGGCAAGCAGGCAAGGCTTGTGACATCAATTGAAGACTATAAGTGAAATTAAAAGCAATAAAAATAAGCCCATGGACTAGACTACATGATTTGATGGTGTGCCAAGACATTTATTTTGTTCAAAGCTAAAAAGCAAAATAAAACCCCTGTAAATCACATCAAGTCTGTAAACATTTTGTTTTCTGTGTATTAATGTCTGTTATGATTATAAAGAGAATGATTCTCCAATTTTTCCCTATTTTGATAGATGAGGTTTTTTATTTCATGTATTTCCTAATGCTTACCATTATAATAGCTATATCATTATAATATCTATCTGAGAAATTTTATTATTCTCTGAAGAATCCTAATACAGATTTCCCCTAAATATTTTTATTTCAGAATAAGAAATTGCATTAATGTCTCAATACTACATTGATCCATGCATCACTGGCCTTCCTTATTTAGAACAGTTTAATGCAGTCTGGTGGCTGAGAAGAATATTAATGGTATTACTGTCAAGTTAATTCATAGACCCATAAAGAGCAATAACACTTGTGTAAGGCATCTGCCAATGTAATCTGTGACAGCTTGTACAACCAGCAGATCAAAACTGAATCTAGCCCTGCAATTCCTGCTCCTTTCTCAATTCTTCTGGTAAATCTTTCCGTTTTTGCTCTGTAGTGAAACATAAAGCAGAGAACTTGCTCTTATTTCTTCCCTTTATATCTGTATTACCTTTTCAACTTGAAATGTTATTGAAAAGGCATAGAAAATACAAAAAAATTTATTGATTTCCTCTGGCAAAGGAAATCATGGAAAATAGGTCAACCCTTGAAAAATCATAATTTGGCAAAAGGTAGTTTTATAAAGCATTATAAAGACATTGATTCATTAGCAGACATCCCATTAAATCATTATAATTACATAAGAAATTTCATTAGGGCAATAGATTTAATGTACTTAAATCCCATGCTAAAGGTTGCTCTCCGTTTTTGTATTTTTTTTTTTTTAATGGGAACTCATATTTCTTTTGTATGTGTTCAAATTTTTTTGATATTCCATTCCTCTCAGCTGGGCTGACTTCCAGCAATCAGCATCTTCACAACGAGTTCCCATCAAAGCAACTGCCTGAGATCTGAATCTCCCTTCTGCTTCTTCCCAACAGGTGCAGGAGGTTGGTCTCCATCAGACAGTGATCATTACCAATGGCTGCAGGTGGATTTTGGGAACAGGAAGCAGATCAGTGCTATTGCAACCCAGGGCAGGTACAGCAGCTCCGACTGGGTCACTCAATATCGGATGCTCTACAGCGATACAGGGAGAAACTGGAAACCATACCACCAGGATGGAAACATCTGGGTAAGTAATTGCTGTGAAATGGAGGTGTTGTTATGATAATATTGTCAGTGGGTTTTTTTTTGGAGTTCTATGACTTGTAGAACCCTCCATTGTTTATATCAGGACAGAGCAGAGCTTTGCTCAAAACACGGTTATTTAGGATGCAGCTGCTGTCAGGAGGGCTATCCCCAGATTAGCAAACACATTTTGGGATGACAGTATTTAGCAGAATATGCAAATTTTTTTTGGTTGCTGGTATTGCTCAATGGGTCTCTCATGCTTTGCTTCCTCTTTCCTTTTAACTAATTTTGCAGAGTGAGATGAAATAGTGGTTTTGAAAATTCTTTGGTTAAAATTTTTGAAGATAATTTCTTCTTGTGTGTACATGTGCTAGAGAGCAATTTTATCATGTATGTAGTATTTTCCATGTAGGTGCTGTGGGTATGTATTTGTTTTAGCTGGGATGGAGAGCATTTTTTTCATTAGCTAATATGGGGATGTGTTTTGGATTTGTGCTGGGAACAGCATTGCTAATTCAGGGGTGATTTCTTTACTGCTGAGCAGTGCTTGCACAGCCTGAAGGCCTTTTCTACTTCTCACCCTTCTGCAGCAAGTAGGCTGTGGGTGCAAAAGAAACTGTGAGGGAGGGACAGCCAGGATAGCTGATGCCAGCTGACCACTGGGAAATCCCTTACCACAAGGAATCACAACTCAATGTAATTCTGGGGGAAGGAGGAAGAGGGCATATTCATGTTTGGAGTGATGATATTTGTTGTCCCAGTTACACGTGATGGAGTCCTGTTTTCCTTGGGAATTGGCAGACAGCTGTCAGCCCATAGGAAGTGGTGGATGAGTTCATTTATGACTTGTTTGAGTGTGGCTTTTGCTTTTACGCATGAAAGTGGCTGTGTCTCAACCCATGAGTTTTCTCACTTTTCCTGTTCTCTCCCTCATGCCACCATGGAGGAGTGAGTGAACAGCTGTGTGGTGCTTAGCTGTTGGCTGGGGTTAAACCATGACAATGGGTATTTATGCTATAAGTATTTTAGGAAAAAAGCATATAATTTGGATTTGTTTTTACTTTTTTTCCCATGGATAAACTGCTAATTTCATTCTTGCTAAAAACACTAGCCATCCATTTTGCTGACAAAAAGATGATAGCTATTACTTAACATTTCTATACTCATAACATTTCTTTCGGATGGTATTCTTTCTCAAAAGTATACTTTGAAAGCAGAAAAATGCTATTATTCTTTCTGAAACCAAATTAAGAGATTAGCTATTATATAAAAGCAGACAAGATTTAACACAGTGATATTTTAGATTCACATTTTTGCCAGGTGCTTCTTTTATTAAGTTCTGTTATTAAAAATTAATGTAGAATATACAGCATAAGGTGAATGATTTTTTTCTGTATGAGAGAAACTCAGTTAATATGTGGAGAGTGTAGAAACAGTCATTTTTTATTACAGTATTGATTTATTGAAAAAATTTCTTCCATGTGCCAGATAGGATTCTGAAAGAGGGAGAATTTAAAGCTGGGGAGGTGGACAACCTTGAAGAGAAAAAATATTGAATTTTGTTTAGACTCCTTAGAACTTGGATATGAATATGATTCATCAGAGTATGGAACAACTTGTGCTTAGCTTGATGAATATAAAAAATTCTCTTTTAAGGCCACTTACTGTAAAAACTAAATGCTATAAATATTTTTATATTCCTACTCTAAATGTATAAAAACTTCTCCAACCACTACTGTTGAAGTCACCAAGAACAGGAGATAGCTTTGCAGCTGGCTGAGTGAATAATATATAAAGCAGAATACTTAGGCTGAGGAAAAATATGTTCTTAATAACTTTTTGTGATGCCTGGTTTGGCTGATTTAGTCACAGCTGTGATTGCTTGTTTGCAAAGCAGACCAAGTGAGGGCTTTATAGCAAGTGTTTATTCTTATACTGTCACTTAATATAAAAATATTGATAGCTTCTTCATGCAAGAACATTTCATTTTCCTCTTTATCAGCACTTATGCATGCTTAGTGGATTTAGGGGAATACTACTGGTCTGTAATTGACCATTGGCATCATTTGAAAAAGAGTGTGATGAGCCAATATTAGTAAAGTAGATTAAAAAATAAATGCTACTGTATCTCTGCTTTCTTTTAAGAGTAAAAGTAGGCTGTTTGCAAAAAATAAAAATGCCACAGTTATTGACTCTAGTTTGCCTAAAATAGTGTTGCTTTGGTGGTTAAATGATGTCTCAGCTTTGGTTTTATCTTGGAAACACTATTTATTCATTATTAGTGAATATTCATCTAAATATGTTCCCAAAACAGGGGAGGTGATGGAGAAATTCTGTGGTCCTATTGTAGTGGTAGTGTTACAAGGAGACAGACCTTCCTGATGTGAAAACAGAATGGATGGAAAATCTGCACCAATCTTCCATCTAGTGTCAATTTGTACAAGAAATTAAAAGCAGTGGTAGTAGCTGTTAGGACCAGACTAGACTACATAAGCCAAGTATCTATCATAGGCACTTTAAATTCATAAAATCAGATTGTTCCTGACTGAAATGACTGTGGTGATCTTAAATGACTCACTATGCTGGCCTTAAAAACCTTTTTAGAGAGAATCTATTCTTTACCTTTGCATCTGTTATCTTTTAAGATATTTATCCGCAGGAGAAATGCGCTATGCAGCCTTTGTTTAAAAACCCTCTTCCATCATCCCTATGACTGAATGTCATTGTTTTCTGACAACAGTAAATTTAAAATTAAACGCAAAAGCAAATTAAAAGAGTAAAAGATAAGTGCAAAGTTCAACCATATTTAAGACTAAAGCAGTTATGATATCAATTGACACTGAGGATGTGATGTGAAAAACAAAAGGAAATAAAGTTAATATATGAATTGGAGAGAGAGAAAAGGAGAAATAATTTGCAATAGGGATCTAGTCAGGAACAAAACATTATAATCTGCATAAAAGGCTGAAGTGAACTCTTCTGTATGTGTTAGTCAGGGAGGAAAAGGAGTTCTATAATTACCTCCTAAGTAGGAGAGAAATCAAAAGGCTCTCAGGAAGTCTGTGATGGGGAAAGTGCTTTCAAGGTGAATTTAGAGTAAGCTTCCCAGTTCTGTGAAATAGATTTTGTGACCCCACCCCTCCTGGGCTTTTGGATATTTTCAATTTTCATGAATTTTAATAAGATGAGTGAATGTGGCCTCTTTCCATAAAATGCCTAGCAACTAGAGAATTTTGATCACCTCTCCTACCTTCACTCTTGTAGTCTGAGAGTCTAATTTTGATAGGTCATGAGGTTTCCCTTTGTATGTCAATACACTGGGGTATTTCATGTACACAAAAAAACCCTCTCCACTTTGTTTTGGTATAGATGCTCATTTTAGTTTCTGTATCAATGCTATTTGCCTGATGAACACATACCAGGCATGATTCTACATATAATACTGTTTCTATTTGCTAACTCAGCTATAGATGATATAAATGTCTCACACTAAGCATAATGCAAATATGCTCTATAGCTATAAGACGTCTTCTGAAACATTGAGACTCAAAGTTTATGCATTAGTGGCAGAGGCCCAGCCACTGATGGGCCTTAGAACTTGATATCAGCTTTCAGTCTTCTCATCATTTTATTCTTGATGATATCAAAGTCACAGAATCAGAGAATAAGCTGGGTTGGAAGGGACCCACAAGGGTCACTGAGTCCAACTCCTGGCCCTGCACAGCACCATCCTGGTGCTGGCCCTGCACAGCACCATCCCCAAGAGCCACATCATATGCCCAAGAATATTGTCCTAATGCTTCTTGAGCTCTGTGAGGGCTGGTGCTGTGACCTCTCCCCTGGGCAGCCTGTTCCAGTGCCTGACTACCTTTTTCTAATATCTGGCCTAAATCTTCCCTGACACAACTCCAGTCTATTCCCTGGGGTCCTGTCACTGGTCACCACAGAGGAGACATGAGCATCTGCTCCTCTCTTCCCCTCATAAGAAGGTTGTAGACGGCAATGAGGTCACCCCTCAGTCTTTTCTGTGCTAAACAGGCTGAGTGACTTCAGCTGCTCCTCACAACGCTTCCCCTCAAGGCCCTTTACCATCTCAGCTGCTCTCCTTTGGACACTCTTTAACATCTTCATATCTCTCTTGTATTGTGGCACCCAAAACTGCTCCCAGCAGCTCAATGAGACAATCCCCTCCCTTGCCTGGCTGGTGATGCTGTGCCTGATGTCCCCAGGACAGGCTTGGCCCTCCTGGCTGCCAGGGCCCTGCTGGCTCACATTCCACTTGCCATTGACCAGAACCCTCTGGTCCTTTTCTGCAGTGCTGCTTTCTAGCATTTCATTGCCCAGTCTGTCCATACACCCCATGTTGTTCCATCCCAGGTACAAAATCCAGCACTTTCCTCTGATAAACTTCATGTTGTTGATAATTTCTCAGCCCTCCAATTTGTCCAAGTCTCTCAGCAGGGCCTCTCTGCCTTCGTTGGAGTCAACAGCTCGTCTCAGTTTTGTACCATCTGTGAACTTGCTTAGTGTCCCTTCTAGTCCTGTGTCCAAGTCATTTATGAAGATGTTGAAGAGCACAAGGCTAAGGATGAAGCCCTGCAGAGCTCCCCTTGAAATCCCACAGGTCACCAGTCTGATGTCACTCCATTCACTGAAACCCTTTATGCCCAACCCATAAGCCAGGTGCTCACCTGTCACATAATGCGTTTATCCAGCTGTGGACTGTACATTTTGTCCAGAGGCATACCAGAAAGTATCAAAGTTTTACAGAAAATCCAAAAATATTATGGTAATTATGAGTAAAAATAAAAGGGAAAGGTAGAGTGTAGACTCTCAGCACATGACCTCCAAATTATATTCTGTACCTGATTCTTATCTTCAGCATCAGTGGAGCTGCAAAGATGTAAATGAAAGGAGATTTTGAGATTTTGCTTTATTACAGAAAATTTAGATGTTGACAAAGTGGCTTCTGCTACAATTGAAAGCAGTTATGTATTTCTGATATTGTTGTTTTTCTTCCTGTTTAATTAGAGTGTGTTATGCATAACATCTGCTTTGCTATTATTTTTATTGTTGAAAAGATATTGAGTGAGTACATAGTTTTCACTATGAATAATGACTTTTGAAAAGGAATTTAATTTATGTACTTTCCTACTGGCTTCAAAACTTTTTTTTTTCATTTTAATACTTCTTAGTCTCTTCCCTGTTTTAGGTGAAATAGGCAGGAATCCACTGAGTTAACTGTAAAATGAACTTTGTATTTCTCTGGGAAATGAGGAATAAACTGCTGTTTAGCAATATATTCTCTTCATTTATGTGAAGAGAATTTACATGGTTCCCCTTGGTATTGAAGGAAGTTGCTACAGCACAGTGGATTTAGCTTTTACAGGAAAACAGCTCTCAGCATTTCAGAATATTTTGCTACAGGATTGAGCCAAAAGTCATTGTGAAAGAAGCTCATGTGAGTTAGATGATTAACTTTTTCAAGCTGTGCGAGACTTCAGATGTTTGATACTCTTGGGTGCCTTTGGAAATAGCAACCATCAGACAGGCCTAAAGTAGCATTTAATGACTAGATAGATATAAGGAAATCTTATGCAGCTCTACCTAGCTGAAATTATGTGAAAGACATCTGCTCAGAGTTTCTGTTCATATTGACACGCATTTCTGGTGAGATTATTCCAAGAAAAAGTTGCAAGACTTATTACGTTCCCAAGTCCCTTCCACCTGCTCTAGAGAGCAACATTTTCAGCTAACTAAAGACTTAGTGCATACATCTTAGAGTACAATGATTTGTGTGTAGCAACTACAGTTGAAGAGGAATAAATTCTAGCATCCACCCACTATGTTAGGACATGCAAGAATTATTTGCTTTGTGAAATCTGTCACTGCTTTTTCCCCTGAGAGACAACTTACATCCATAACCCCCAGCTGAATATTAATGAAGGATGATGTGAAACAGTTCTCGAGTTTGATATTTAATGCCATTTTCCTTTTTTTGTGTTTGCTTCATAATATCTTACAACTTACATCATAGAAAGATTTAATGGGTTAATGGGTTTATAGGCCTGGAAATTTTGTCCTTTTTTAAGTACTTCTATTGGATTACATTATTTTATTAAACCAATTTAGTTTACATGACATTATACTTTTTTATAGTTATGGGAACACTTGGAAAATATGAAATGTGATTAGAATGGTCTGTGACTTGCCATTTGTTGTTTCTGGGCTCTTACTAGAATATCAGACACTGTGCAGACCTATTTAAACATGGCAAAGTGGTTTGATATATTAATCAGTGCAAAAGTTTTGGCTTGTGTTTATAAGTCTTTTGGAAATGTTGTTTTTTATGTAATGACTCCCTGACTAATCCTATCTGGAAGGATTTTGAATGGTATCTTGCTGTCTCCTTAGCAATGTCTCAAGGTTACCAATGTCATAATCACTGGCTTTTAATTCTTTGCATAATTTATTACTAGAAATGTCTTTTTTCCTCTTTTTTAAAAAACTTTCCTTTCATGGTGGGGGAAGCAAGGGGGAAAATTTTCATTTTCCTCTTGCAGTTTCCTGTGTGACTTTTGTTAATTTCATTGTGCCTTACGCTGCCTGGATCCTATGCCTCTGAGGACCAGTCTCCCATAACTTTCTCTTATAAAGATTTTTCCATTCACTTGCAACAGCCAATATCACCTTTATGGGTGTATTGATAGAATGAGGAGTCATAACTCCCACCCAAGTCACTTTGTCTCAGCACTTAGTGGACATTCTTGACCTAACCTATACATTGAGGGCCTCTGACTGAAGGGGTATGGACACAGAAAAATATTTCTTTGCCTGTAGTGAACGTAAATTCTCTTCTAGACCTAATGTAATAGTCTCCATTATTATGTCAAATAAATATGATAAAGTTTTGATAGGATACCTTTAGAAATTCAGGCAGTTGCTGAAATGGAATTTTTAGAAACCCTGAAGAAAAGAAAGCTGCAGATAAGCATCAGTGCTATCCGGATGAAGCCTGTTTCCTAATCTACTCTTCTCCATGTGAAATCTGTTAAGAGAAACTGTGAAGATTTTTAAATGCATTTAGAGAAACATACTTGGGGTTATCTGAAATATCATGGCAAAATATATCTATGCCAAATGCTGTCACAGCCACAGACTGTATTTGTATTAAAATGTCAGAAGATCTGATAGCCTTTTAAATGTTGGAATACTAAGATTAACACCAAACTGGGCTAAACAGTAATGCTAGTTTAAACTACTGACTTTTTGGAAAAAATAATATATATAGATACTTATGTGTCTCTAACTAATAATGTATTTTATGTGTGAAGCTATATCCTGCCTAGAAGACTTTCTAAGTATACTTTTGCTTAGAATCTTTGAAATCATATTTTTGCAGGAAGAAAGACCTCTAATATTATTTTTAGCAGAAACATGGGGTTGTGAGTTTGCTTATAACTGTAAATAGCATCTTTTAATGGAAAATAAGCTGGCATTTGGAAATTGATTGATCAGATAGAAAGTTATTATCATTTTCAATCTAAGATGCTATTTCTGTTATTGAAAGAAAGATTCTATAGTTGTATTAGGCTATCTACAGAGGCATAAGCAGAATAATTTTTAAATTATCACAGAGTATGCCAGGTAAAGAGAAGACAAAATTCCCCCTGGTGTGGTGGCAGACAGCATCCCAGCCCTCCCCTGATTCTGTAAAAGCCATTAAAAATATTGGGATAACATATGAGAGGTATGCAGTGTAGTCTGATAGAAAGTTTCCATTCTAAATGATTATTTTCTAATCTGTTGTTTTTAGCCTGAGGACTACTTGTCTGTTTATGTTAAACCATCCAATTTTAAACACAGACATGTAAAGGCAGGCACCTAAATCCAGTTCTTAGCTCTCAGATGGCTTGGTTTTCATACACCTAAGAGCGTCATCCTCTGACAATGAACACAATGCACAGGTCCCTAAGCCAGCCCAAAAGACTACGTGGTGTATCTAATCAGCTCAGCTATGACAATAGTCATGGCTCCATGGCGTCACATCTAGGCTAACATATCTTTGTGGAGTGCATCAATAGTCACTTAAAAATCCTAGCATAGTTATCTAGGTCACCCTTAATCCCCTCCAGGAAGCCTGAACACATGCTTAGGTGATAGAACCAGAGGAGAATTTTCAAAGATTATACATTTTTACAGGTTCTCTCTAGAAACACTTTTGAATGTCTAGATTAAGTCTACTGAATATGAACAAATAAAATGGACTGTAATGATTTCCTTGTGGCTTGTCAACCCTTTTTTGTTTGGCTACAGTATATAAATATATCAAATAATTTATGAGACTCTTATAGAAGAAGGGCAACATATGACCAAAAGTTTGATTTAGGGTATTTCTATTGTTACTGGATACTGATTTTTAGTTTTCTATCATGTCTTGGATAAAAAGGGTCATACTAGGGTAGTGTAGCTGACGTCTCATTTGATAAAAGTATGGCTAGAAATAGGAATTCCAGTGATCTCCACAGATGTAAAAAAAACTCCAAACAAGTAATGATAAATGTATTTTATTTGCTTTAAGTTAAATTAGAAAATGTAGAGTTACAAAACACGAGTCTTGCTTTTTACTTAGTCATTATGTTTTGTTATGTTAAAAAACTTCTGCAGTGTCTTTGCCTTATATAATAGAATAACCAGCTCAGGGTGCTGCACCTGGGTCAGAGCAACCCTCGCTATTAACAGGGGCTGGGAGATGGACAGAAGGAGAGCTGCCCTGGGGAGAAGGCCCTGGGGGATGATGGCAGATCAGTGATTGGACATGACCCAGCCATGTGCACTCACAGCTCAGAAAACCAATTGTGTCCTGTGCTGCCTCCAAAGCAGTGTGGCCAACAGGATTCTGTCCTCTGCTCCTCTCTGGTGAGACCCCACCTGTGGGGCTGCATCAGCTCTGGGGTCCCAGCACAGGAAGGACATGGGACTGTTGGAGTAGATCTACAGGAGGACACCAAGGTGGTTAAGATGATGGAACACATCCTTTTTGAGGGGAGGTTAAAATATTTGGGTTTTTTAGTCTGGAAAAGAAAAAGCTTCAGGGTGACCTAATTGCAACCTTTTAACACCCGAAAGGAACCGACAAGAAAGATGGAGAGGGACCTTTTACAGGAGCATGTAATGACAGAATAAAGGGGAATGGCCTCAAATGGAAAGAGAGTAGGTTTAGATCAGATATTAGGAAGAAAATTCTTTACTATGAGGGTGTGAGGGACTTGGACAGGTTGTCCAGAGAAGACATGCCCCATCCTTGGGCCTGTTTAAGGGCAGGTTGGATGGAGCTCTGAGCAACCTGGTCTAGTGGAAGGTTCACAGCAGGGCAGTTGGAACTAGATGACATTTAAGGTCCCTTCTAACGCAAACCATACTGTGATTCTTTGAATACACTTCTATACACAGCTGTCAAAAATGTGATCTGTCAAAAACTTCCTTAGTTTCTTCCTAGTTTTTCCACCATGAAGCTCAAGAACAAGTTGCCCAAAGAGGTTTTGAGGGAGCTGAACCAAGCAACATGCTGAAGTTGCTTATAGCCTTTTGATTCTGGATGATGTCTGAGATTTGTCCAAACAGCTAACTGTTGAAATGAAGAGGCAAATCAATATATTCTGTGTTTAGTGCATATGGCCTTTTTTTATCTTTTTCATTTACAGCTGGCTTCAGTTTCTGTGGTGAGATGCATCATAGAATATCCTTAAGTGTTAAAAAACTTCAGATATTAGTTCTAAATTCAAAGCAAACCCCATTGGTAGCACCAATAGTTTACATTTTGTTTTCAATAGTGCATGTGAAATGTGATTTAAGTTCTGATCCACTAAATGCTCCTGTGCTCAACTTCAAATGTTGAAATTAAAGTAATGAAACTAAATGTTTAAAATTAAGCATACATCGTCAGAGAGCATATTCAAGTGTGTTGGTATAATATTTACAAAAAAAGGAGCAATGGCCTGACTGAAATTCTTTGTGGAGTACCATATGACATAATAAAAATCTTAGTTAAATGTTAGGCATGTGTAAAACAGGAAATGTTCTCAGCTTTTCTTTGCTTGGCCCTGGCAAAAATTAAACTGTGCTCAAAGCTGTGGTGCTTCAGTCTGGTGCTTATTTGATGGATTTTTTAAAAGGTTTTTGGTTCTTCCTTAATTAATTAATTTCCTTTTTAATTTATTATTAATTAATTAAACTGAAAGGTACTCCTATCAGGAGAACTCTTAGGCTGAGACAGCTACACACTGCAAATACTAAAATCCTTATACTGGGAGATGGTCACTTTACTTTTCTGTATAATATACCCTGTAAATATTTCTGTTTGGCAGAATAGATGGGTTTGTGCTGGCACATGAAAGACGTGGTTGTGCAATTCAGGTGGAACAAAGGCCTTTTGCTGTACTGCTTCTGTTGCCTGGGAGGTGTGGTATGAATGAACAGAGCATAGCTTGTAAAAGTTGTCTCTCATTTGCCCCTTGGCTGATTAGGTGTTATCTCTCTGCTGAAGATGGAGTTAATTACCTGGGAGCAAGTGATGGTTGAATCAATGAGCATTCACTTCAATGTATATTTTTGGGCTTGTCCATATGTGGAATTGTACTTTTAGCATCTGGTACTTGCTAAATGGGGAGACTGGAAACTAGGATTTGCAAAAGAAAAGGTGAGATAATGCATCCTGGGGAGCTGCCAGTTTAAGGTCAAGTTCCTGACTTTAAAATCGCACTGTTGCTCAAATAAGATCACAAAACAAATTATTTCACAAACATATGTGATTTGAAGCCCCCTTAATGCTAAAAAATTGACTCCTTCCTTTATGAAAATCACTTTCCATTCTTTTTTCCAGTATTGAAAAATAAAATAAAAAAAAAATAAAAAGAAGAAAACACCCTAATTTGTTTGGCTGTGTATAAACTGATGAGTTTTAGAGGAGAAATTCATTTTACAGGGAAATTTGACAATGCTGCTGCTGATGCACTGTGTCTGTGACTGTATAGATAACTTCAGCCTGAGGGTTCCTAATCTGACACCTTTCAGGAGTGGTAAATTGACATCAAAAATATGAAAAAGTTAGACCTGGGCTAAGAACGCTCCATTGTGCTATTTATTAAATTTTCTTCTTTCAATGTATGTTTTACTGTTTAAAAATATTTTCAGACTCCTTAAGATAGAGAATAGCACATTGCTTATTGGCAATGATCTTATTCAGAAGGGCATACAAAGAAGCCCTTTCCTTTTATGTGGAACTTAATTCCTATTGGGTTTAAGAGAAAGCATGAAGTAAAATGAAAGCAAATATGTGCTTAACATTTTCTTGAACAGTGCTGCTTTTGTATCATCATACAGACTGTACTCTTGGCAGAATTTGTAAAAATTGATTTTATATAACAATTTGTTAAAAAATAGTTGCTGTTTTAGTTGTGATAGTATTTCTATTTCCCTTTTATAATGTATGTTCTTATGTACATAGATTATGAGTTAATCTTTACTGCAATCTGTTTTAGTAAAGTGAGTGGAAATAAAAATAAACTGCAAGAGTTTTCTGAATTGCAGTACAGCAGTGTTACATATAAGAAATGTGTTCAAGTAAAGCATTGATGTGGTTTAATAGTGCTGTAACTCTAATTTCTTGTAGACAAATAGAGGAAAACTTGCTTTAATTTGTTTCCAGTCTCTCAAATGTGTCTATCACATTACTTTTACATGCATAAACTTAACTAAAATGATATCATAGGAACATACAAAGTTATAACAGGATTTTTATTTATGCAATTACAGACAAAGCTGGTTCATGCTGATCTTTAAAACCGAATGTGGAGTCGTTCTCCCAACTCTACTTGACTTCAGCACAAAATACCACAACAGGGGAATAAGTCTTGACTGTTCTAGCTATAAAGTCTTGTCTTAGCTAAATTTTAAGCTAGTTTGAATGTGCTTGGTGGCATCCTTACCAATCGTGATCAGCTGAAAATTATCATTTTTGGTTTTTAATACTGGCACAAAAGTCACTGGCTGTACTGGATACTGGGTTGTGTTAGATGATTGTTTTATTAGCATTTTTTCCAGTGTGCCTAAAGTTAAAGAAATGCTAGGGGAGCACTTTTCTTTGGATTCATCCTAATGAGACCACCCACAGGAAGAAATTCTTCCTGTTTGGAGGATTACATGCCTGGTCAAAATCTTAGGAAGTGTCAAGATAATTGTTTTGCAAACTGTTTTTTTCAGAGTATTGTTCTCACTTTGTTTTGAAAATTCAGAAAACTATGAAGCGTAATAGGTTTCTTACTCTCAGGTCCAGCCACTGAAAATACTAGGAGAAAGCTTTTGCAATGAATCATCATTATCCTAAAAATTGTTTATTTTCTTGCTTAAATTATAAACTAAGTAGATTCTAAGAAGAAGTTACTTTACAAAAAAAAAAAAATAGGAAAGTGTATATTTCTAGAAAGAATAACACACAGACTCTTTTACAAATCCAAATTTCAAAATTCCAATGTGGAATTTTCCAATTCCAAATTGCTTGTACAGAATGATTTGCAAAGAAAAATCCCTTTAAACTTCAAAACATTGACATTGACTGGATGAAGAGGAAAAATATTCTGTTCAGCTCATCACTTACTTGACCTTAGTTATTTATTTCTTTTGAAATATTTAGGAAAATGTGATCAGACTCTGATGTGTGACTTGGTTCCCTATACTTTGTTACAGTATTTCAGGGCTAAGGTAGGAAAAAATTGGTGCCAGCTGAGGATAGATTGTCTTTTTTGACAAAAACTTTTTCAGCTTTATAATCCATATAATAGATTTACTGGAAACCAAGCCCAGTTTTGTACACTTTTCCTATTCCCATCAAGCCAGCCTTTCTAATTCATGACAGATTTTACCAATGTGCCAGAGAGAGAAAAAAAGAAGGTGGTGAGGAAGAAGAGCGCTTTTGGACAAACATACTCAAGATGTGCCTCTCTAAAGCAGAGTTTTCAAAGCAATAAAGTGTTCATGTTCATAAATTCAGTAAGTCTTTAAGTGCTTAAAGATATAAGGCAAAGCTGCTGACATGGCACTGTTGTTAAATTTCTTTAGAGAAAATGAATTTTGGTTGGGAGTAACTTTAACACAGACTTAAGGCTTTTGACACTTAGAGATTATGAAAACTACACTCACACTTTTTATTTGTTTGTTTTTTGTTTTGTTTTTTTTTGTTTAGCTATAGAAAAGATGGGTCAGATGTTCTTCAGCAGAGGTAAGGGACTAGGGGTTAATATTTAGTTAATACTGAAATAGTAAAGGCAGAGGTGAAATTCTCTCAGTATATTGGGGAAAAAAGAAAATGTACCGACATTGTACCATGTTAGACAATAAGACCATGATAATTCTGCAGGTACTACACAGCTAAAACTTTACCATGTGCAGATTTAAATTAAAGAGTGAAACATGTTTGTTAGTTTAAGGAGAGAGAAGGGAGAGGTAACCTTGTCAGCCTTGAGAGTTTCATCAGTAGAAACAAGCCAGGAAAGAAAGAATTCTTTGTGCATGAAAGCAGATGTTAATGACAGGTCTCAGGCTGAACTCTCCAAGAGCTTTCTGACATGTTCATGCTGTCTTTCTAAGGTAAAAAAACAAGACACTAAATCCTCCCAAAAAACTGAGAGCAAACTAGATCAATAACAAGAGTTTGTTTTTAACAATCTTACTAGACAACCTATTGATTAGATCTTTTCCCCATATTTCGTTCAAGTGTGTGCCTAGTGGAACGGTTTTATTATTGTTTTTGTTGTTTAGAATGAAGTTTCTGACAGGCATGTTAGTTTGAATGGCTTTCAGATTTATTATTCTATCATTATTTTCAAGGTTATATTGAAAACTATTAAATACTTCTCCCTTCCCTTATGAAGACCCAAAGGAGGTAGCCCCAGACTTGTGTCATTTCAGAATAGAATTCCTTTGAGCACCAAACACACAAGAGCTCTACAATGCAGTTTCTGCCCAGAAATTACATACTGATAAAACAAAGTCTCTGTCCTTTTTGGGACTTCTCTGTCACGATACACCCTGATATAGGTTGCCATAAGATTCTAGAGTCCTGCTCATATTATAGCTTAGCTTTCATTATCAAGGTGACTTACTTTCTTGTTTCAGGTCATAAAAAACTGATTCATGGCTTCCTAACTCTCATATATACAACATTTTTCTCATCTTTAGACTCCTGATATGTGAAAGGGATATCTTGGGACTGAGAGATGAATACATAACCTGCATATTCTTAGCATCCAGCTCTTTAATTGGAACTGGTGAATTAATATATGTGGTGTAAATCCTTTCACATAATATGTATTGGACAACATTTTATTTATATAATGGTGCAGACTTCCTTCCCCCACCAGAACTATATCTGTAAAAGTGGTAAAATCCAAAATTATTGTGATTTAGAAGTATTCAAATAAGTAGTCTTGTCACAGTTTGAAGGCCAAAATGCCTTAATCTTTGGAATCAGGATCAATAATTTCCAAATAAGGTATAAAAGCATTAATATAAGCATTAATATTGTAGTTAGAGCACACAATTTCTATTTATCTGAAGACTGCAATTTCTACACAATGTCTTGTCCTATTTATCATACATGCGTATGTAAGAACCATGAAGGTAAAAAACTGAAGAGATACATTAGCTAAAGGGACATAAAATTTTTACCCCATTAGTAACTCATGAAAACATGCCATGTCATACAAAGCAAATGGTTAAAGCCAACCAGACTACTGTTAAAGGTAAAAAAGCACCCTGATGTACTTCTGCTTTGAAGTTCAACACTGTAGGAAATTTGTGTGTGTCAACACAGGCCCACTCCCTGAAAGCAGCAGAAAATAAGTGGGTAGTTTGTTCTGTCTGAAGAGATGCTTAAGAGGAGTTCATGACGACTTCTTCTGAATAACTTTCAACCCTGTGCCTGACTTAACAAGGGAAGGTAAAACTGTAAGAGGTAAACAATGTTTGCTGCTTTTTCCTGACCAAGGCATCTGCATGACACCAGTGCTTCATCTGGCTATACTTGACCCCTAGTATGTTTGGTTTGACTTCTTGTTTTGCTTTCTTTTCTTCAGGACTGTCCTTACACACACTAGAGCCACAGTCTCCCACAACAAAATCTGCCCTTGCTCTTTCCCCTAGTTTGATCCCCCTTTCCTGTTGTCGACACAAATGATATCAGGTATAATATGCCTGAGTACAGTGTAATGGATTCAGGTTGCTGCCAGCATTTTCTTGTGGTGATTTTCATTGACTTTTCTCAGCTTTTCTGTATTCTCTCTGCATGGGAGATAAGAGGCTTCAGTTATATTGGGGTTTTTTTGACTCTTCAGAAGTTTTTAAAGATACCTTTTTTCCATGGGGAAGGGAGCACACAAGAAAAGGATTGTGAGCAATTTTGTTCTATTGTCTTGGTGCTCCTGGCCTGAATACCAGGGAACATTTTTACTTTTTTTCCCTTATCTCCTGCCTTCCAGCATTAAACTGTAGTGAAATATTTTCAAATAGTAAAATTGAAATTTTCATTTTTGTAGGGACATTTACTGAATATTCATACTTCATAAAACCACCAGCCCTTATTTGCTCCAAAATGTGCTTGTAGGGACTAAGCTATGCAGTGTATAATCATAATAATGAGCCTTACACCTTGGAGCATTTAAAGGGTAAAACAGGAAAATAGTAATACATAAGTGGTGCAATGTGATACTTGAAAGGATCATTCTTTCCTGCTATAAATTTTATTTTGTTTTTTTTTTTTCAAATAATGACATTAATATGCTGAACAGGGTGCATTATGGATCATGGCTCAGCATGAATATATTTTGATCTGTTTAAAAACCTGA
The DNA here is from genome assembly GCF_027887145.1 of Ammospiza caudacuta. Classification (NCBI taxonomy): domain Eukaryota; kingdom Metazoa; phylum Chordata; class Aves; order Passeriformes; family Passerellidae; genus Ammospiza; species Ammospiza caudacuta. The sequence goes on along the minus strand of NC_080593.1, from coordinate 51,140,877 downwards.
GTGTTTTGCAGAGAGACAGAAAAAATAAAGATCCATAACCTTCTTAAGAGGAATACTTGTAGGACTAGTGTCAGGGTCAAGTGATTTCAGCTGTTTTAACAATATTAAAATACTTGATTTTAGTAGACAAAGCCCAAAGAACTATAAGTTGTCATGAAAAGCAAACCAAAATCCTATGATAAATATTATAGAAGATTTTAGAAATGCATTTATAGAAGATATAGTTTTCTAATGTAGTGTTTGTAAAGATGGGTGTCCCAAGTATTCATTATACCAGTCCTGCAAAGCTTTGCTGTATTCAATGGGTAATATTTTAAGTTTTCTAGGTAATATTTTTAAGGGCTTTTTGCAAAAAGTGATGCTTACTTTTGTATTTCATTTTAAAAAATCTTCATATTAGGCTTTCTTGGTAAGTTGTGTAAGAATTGAGTTGTCAGATCTGAAGTTTGAAATAAATGCAAATAAGAATATTTGAATGCAAGTATGAACTTCAACTTTGTACTGAAGTTCAGCTTTACATGTAGAGGCAGTCTGTAGTCTCTGGAGTGGCACTTATCTTCCATAATCATGACATTACCCTCTTCCAGCAATTTTTTGCATTGCTTACTATGCATTTTTTGGCCAAAAGAAATTAATCTGGGAGTTAGCATTCAGGAAGCCATTAAGTGACTAGTGTGTAACCAAGGTTTTGCAGTAAAAATAATATTGTGGTACTCACTGCAGGTTATACTGGAATACCTAGTGTGGAAAGTTACAAGGGGAGTGCAACTTTCAGGAGTTTTTGGTGCAAGACCTGGCAATCTTCACATCCTTTTTACCTAGCTATAAACACAAGTTATTTGGAAACTGAGAAAGAGAGGTGTCATTTGTTTTTCCCACTCTGCTCCTCATATCAATCTCTCCTGCTTTCACTCTTCATTGTGCGCTATTACCTTTGCCTTCTGCTGTCTCCATCTAGCAATCACAGCCAGTTTTCCCTGGGTCCTCAGTGAGCAGGCTCTGTTAGATCTGCCTCATCTTGTGCATTAATGTAGTCACAGAGCTTCTGAACAACAGCTGCCTGTTTTCCCACATGTCTGATATTTTCCTATCATATCCCCTTGTCAGCCAATCTCTCATCAAATCATGGCAGCACCTGTGCATCTGCTCAAAATGGTAGCTATGCTTCCCATCTTGCATACATGCTTTAAAGAGTAAGGAAAAAACAATGCTCAGTCTCAATGTGCTACAGGTTTGAAAAAGTCTTAAGCAAAGCCAAACTTGATGTTTTTTAGTTGAGGATACAAACCTGACTACTTTTTTTTCCCCCCTCTCTAATGGCAAATCATTTGTCTATCTTCCACATCTTAAGGTGACAGGACCCTGAGACCTGATATGATTTTGTCTCATGTAGTCACTGTCACTAGAGTCATTGTCATATCTCTGAACTTGGCTTATGTATTGCTGGGTTTTTTTGTAATGCAGTAATAATCTGTGTACACTTATCACTCAGAATAGTGAACAGTGTGGACTGTAGTTTGAGCTGTTCATTTCAGAGGAGTCTAGTCTGCAGAGCATGTTGTCTCTGTGCTTCTCTATCACCTAACTTTTTTTTTTTTAATTAAAAGAAAAGATAGTCTTTGTGACTGTTTCATCTGCTGATGATAGGATGACTTATAAAGCCACAAACAAAATCCCTGGCAGCAGAAATAGCACCAATAACTGAAGCTGTAGGGAAGTGATATGGGAATAGAGCTGACCAGCTCACAATATTTGACTGGAGGCAACTCAGCTGAAAATGAAGTTATTTTTGATATATTGAATTGCAAGTCTTTAGGAGGAAAAAAAATGATGCAAGTACAATGATAACAAAATCATGATGCTAAGAGTCAGAGTTCATGTTTTATCACTGATAATGAAATGTGCATGTTGCATAGCCTCTCATTTTACTCTTGTCTCTCTGAAGTTATCTGATCGCTGGAGTCATTGTAGGAAATCAATCTGTACACTACTAAGTGCCACTATTGACATTGTCCCTGTCAAGTATCTCCACAAGGCTGCTGATTTTAAGTCTGTTTCTGTTAAGCAAATTAGAGAGAGTATAACTACTAAGCACTGTGGAAAAATACTTCAAAACCTGTAGCCTGTTTCTTCCCCTCACCCCAAGAGCAAGACTTTCATGTCAGGACATTCCCAACTGTTTAGGTGCTACTAATGTAAAAGCACAGAAAACTCTGTGTTTTCTGACACTAGTTTGTGGAAATACTGCCTTTTAGTGATCTTAATCAGAGAAAGATGTAGTGTGTGGGAGTTGTTTGGGAGGGTTATCTTGATGTCCTTTAGATAGACCCTTTATACAATAAATGAACAAAGACATCACTGCCAGAACACATCAAACAATCCTACTCAGAAATCCCATTTTTCAGGCCAAGTAATTGGCCTGAAAAATTACTTCCAGAGATTTACACTGTAATCTTCATAAAATGAGCCTTCACTGATGCTATGGGGGGAAGTAGGGAGGACCGTGAGGCTTGCTACATATACTATGCCCTCTATATAGCTATTACTGCTATTAAATCAATATTGGTATTAAGTCAAACTTTGTCAGCAGACTGTGACTAAAAAATAAACCTGCTGTGACTTCAAATGTGTAGTACTCTTGGGATTCTTATGGAGTTATAATAGCAAATAGAAGAAAAAAGAGGAAAAGACCTGTAGACCTAAAAGGGACTTTGCAGAAGATAAATAGAGTTTTGAATAAAGGCGTGTCATACATCTGCTTGCACATATAAAAATCTAAGTCATTATTGAGGTATTTATTTAAAGTCCTTAGCTGTCCTGATTAATTCTCTGTTTGCATCTCCTAGTTTTATAGTTCACTGTTCTTTTACTGGAAAATGAAAGTAAAACATGGGTCATGTTATTCTTTTAAAGTGTACAGATTGTATACTACCTGAAATAATCTCAATTTCCAACTTTATTCTTGTAATGAAATGTTTTTATGTTAACTTTTTACCTTTAAAATGGTTGCTGTTGAATGATAAGTCTACAGAAGTTTGTACTGTGTAATTGGACTAGACATAAAGTTTATGAAAGGATAAATTTATTTGGATCAGAATTTGGATTACATTTCTTAGCTGTGCCTTGTGTTTGTTGCATTAGATTAAATCTTCTCTTTTATGTCCTATTTCACTAAGCACTGTGACCTTTATGTAATAATTTTAGTCTCGATTGTCCTACATAAATTGAAAGTATTACAGAAGAATGGAAGATTCAAGATCTATTCTGAAAGAAATTAGCTAAGGCAGCCACTCAGAGAAACAAAGAAGTTGGCTGAGATTAGGTCGTTGAAATGCTAACAAGCCTTATTCAACAGGGAAAGCTTATTCAAACTACAGCAGACATATGATAGCCTTTGGGAAGAAATTGGGGAGCATTAAGGAGAAATTTCTAATGCTGTATTCAGAGAAACCATATGAAGCTTTCAAAATAACCCTTTGATCTGAGAAAAGTCTACGTGATCTGCTAATACTAATTAGAAAAGATCCATTTTTGGCCTGAAGGGCAAGATGTTTAATTAACAGTGTAAATTGATGTTGGGTTAAAAGTGTAATATTAATGAGAAATTTTAATATTCCTAAGTATATCACAAGAGCATAAACAGAAGCAAGAATCTAGAAAGATGACTTGAAAATTCTATGTATAATGGCTTGTACAGGAACAAACCTGAACTCAGGATTTTAATGCTGGATAACCATTACCTCTAGTTACAGGATGAGTCTTCAAGTAGCTGTTTATTGTTCTTGTTTGAGGGATGCACCGATACAATACAAAGTTGCTGGTGGGATTTATTATTTGGAAATGATACATTGGTATTGACCACTTACAAGGACAAGATATCTTCTTATTGAAATTATTTTTTCAAGGCTTTTTCTGAGCTATCCATACACATGTTGCAAATCAGCAACTAAAAGGGCAGACTATACTAAAAAATATTTTTACTAACACTCACTGAGTGAATTTGATTTATGGGAGACATTTTGAACCTGAAAGTGAGATAGAGCATTCAGTCCAGGACAGGTTATTGAAGAGAGAATCTGACATTAATCTTTTAAAAAGGAAGATTTTTCTTTCACTAAAGTGAAGAATTTTGTTCCATGTCTAATATATCCCCATGGGGTTTATTGCTTTGGCATGTTTTATGCCCTGTGTTGTTATTTCTGCACTCATTCATGTTGGAGAAACCTCAGAACTAACATGGACAAGGTTTGTGCCAAAATTAATATTCTGGGAAGGTCATACAAATGATGATTCTTTCCAACAAAAGAATAAAGCAAGAGGGGAAAAATACTGCAAATTCATTCATCTGTTTCTGAAGACAGATTTAACAGATTGATGTAACTCAGACTAGAAAAGACAGCTTTGTTGCACAACTTGAGGGGGTTGGACTCCATTAAAAAAGATGCTACATATTAGTATCACTTATTTGAGAGAACTTCAGGAGTCTTTAAATAGCTTCCACCAAAAACTGTCACGAAGTGACAATAATAAGTTCATGTTATGTATGTAAAAACAATTAGAGAAGAAAAATTTTGTGAGAGCAGATTAAGACCTGCGGTCAATTTGAGATGCTTTTCTGATAAAGCAGAGTCAAAGTGGTCTTTGAAAGTTACTGCCATTTCTAATTATTCAGTTTGCAGTGAGAAAACTAAAGTCAGATGGCAGTAGTTCCTAGATTTACTACTACGGTTTATGGACACGTTTGTTGCTTTACTTGATCTTGACTCCTTGACTCAGCAGGAAGTTGTTTATGGTATAATCCTGAGCTGCTCACTAGCACTTAAGTCCAGCTTGGAGCCCAACTGGGCTGTATAAATGCTGAACAGAATGTTTTTAGATTTTTTAAAAGCTTCCAACCATAGCATGTAAAGAAGAGTAATACTTATTTTTGTAGGCAAACCTTATCAAACTGATCGCTTTACACATGAACTTGTGTTTTAGAAATAAAGTGCTGTTATTTCAGAATCATCTCTCAGACTGTTTGTACAAAATATCAGTACTACATTTGGGAGCTAATGATAGGGAAACATCTATTTATTTGGCAATCAAAACATTTCCTGATGGTCCATATGATGTTTATCATAAATGAAGTCACCTATTAGGATATCAGGTCTGTTCAGTCCTAGTTTATGAAATGATAGCTCAGTGAATCTACAGGACAGTTTTTATTATTCATTTATCTGTCAAAATAAATTTCTTAATTGCTCTGTTGCAAGCAGCATTAATAGCTAAACCTCCCTTTACATTTCTCCATAATGGTTAAGTAGATTTGTGCTCACATTTGAGTTTTTTTACTTAAGTGAGTTATACTGTTTAATATTAGTTATCCTATCATTTCTTTTTGGGGAAATCTAAGTTGAGGTTATGTACATTAGAGAAATGGGCTTCTGGCATCTGCAAATTGCTTTTTTGTCATATTCAGTCAATAGAAGAGTGTTTAGAGAGAAGGGTCAAAAGTGGGGTTATATGATGGGATTATGAGATGTGAACAGAAATGATGCAGTTAACCAGCAGCCCCTCTCACTTGGCAATAATGGTCCTTCCACATGGACTAGCAGTTTCTGTAACATGTGAAAGTCAACCCACTGACTGAAATGCATAGTAGAGTAACACGGATTACTTTCCAAAGTATGTTTTTGCTATTCACTGGATTTGAGAACTCAATTAACAAACAAGTTCTCTCCTACCTTACCCAGGACACCATGTCCTACCAGTCTTGTGGTCAAATGCTTTATTAGGAGCATCAGCAGAAATGTCAAAGATACCTGGCACTAAGTACGGACATTTTGGACATGATTTTCAAGTGTATTTCCTCCACAATAAAAATGACTGGGAGACCTGGAAAAGTAGTGGAAGAGACCAAAGCATGTATGATACATAGGGTGGTCTTTCTATAGAGACAGATGCAAACAGGGAGCAAATTTTAACTTTGAGATATGTTACTGCTCTTAACTATTATTTCTTTAGAAGATTTCAGTTTACTTGTTTTTAAGGCTTTCCTATGACAGCATCTCTGGACTACAACATTTTCATGGAAATAGAAAATTTTCCCTTTTTTCCACTTTCAATGGAAAAGGTAGATTATCTCAAAGTGCAGAACGTATCAATTGCCAATCTTGATGAAAATGAGGAAGCTGATTTGCCTTATGTCAAAAGCTGTTCATTGTTGCTCATTTGAAATGTGAGTACAATAACCTTAATCCACCAATATGAATAGTATTGTAATGAAAGCAGAAGCAACAGTTACGGGGCTACCTGCTATAGAAAAGCGGAACAAAAAACTTTCCTGTTCTTCTAAACCATTTTCCTTCTAGAACAAATGAGGAGATAAGCAAACAAATTCACATCTGAAGCCATGCTTTTTTGTCAGTCTTTTATGTTGACATAAAAGTTGTTTTGCAGTTTTGTGGCTTCACTGAAAGAATTGTGATGTTAATTAACAGCTCTTTGAAGCAATTTCTTCTAAATGTCTTTACTTCTGAACTGTTTTCACTAGAACATATGATCTGTAACCTTAATGGCAGTTTTTCTGCAATTTCTGTCAGAAATGCTACTTGGTAATGCAACTTAATAGCTATGCAGTGCCTGACTGGATTTCAACACAGCTGGAAATTATCGTTTTGTTTCTATGGGTGTGAAATTCCCCTCCTCGTCAAGAGTAATGAGAGAGGCTATGTTGACCTCTACATCAGTAGCATAAATCAGCTATCACATGAAAACCTACTTCTGAGTACAGGCATGATCTTTTGGAAATATTTGGAGGTTTAAACTTGAGCTCAGGCAATAACCAACACACCCTGTGCAGTGTACATAGACTGATGATAACAGCCCAAAGACTTCTGTCATTTAAACAGAATATTATATCACTTCTTTATGCCAGTCTTTATTTAAAGAAATCCAGTAAACCCATGTCTTCAAATCCTTCACAGATCTTGTCTCCAAATCCTTCATAGCTCTTCTGTAAACTCTTGATGTATTTGCGCTAGCTCTGACAATGCCGGATTTAATGTACCTTCCATTCTGATGTTTATGGCTGGTTCCCTGGAACTTTGTATTTTACATGTCCATTTTTAGGCTTGATTAGTATTTTATGAGCCAGTTGTCCATTCTGGTAATAAAAGCTGCATTCTGCTGTTACTGGCAGCAACCACCACATCCACTGTGTTAAATGCCAGGGGAGCAGCAGAACAAGGCAGGCAGGGGCAGCAGTTTTGAGCCTTCTAGGTGTTGTAAAGTGCACAAAACCCTTTTTTATCATCTGTTGCTGTAACAAAAGTAAATACTATTCAGTGCTCATCCAAATGAACAGAACTTAAGAGAATCACAAAGTTAATCATTGGATTATCAAAGGGTAAAATACAGTAGAGATGAATATTGACTGTGCACAGCTCAACACATGATTAAGTTGAGCTTAACCCTTTGTCATTCAGGTTTTAATAGTTTACATTATTTTTCCTTTTTTCTTATGACCTAGTAAATCCATTATTCTGTTTAAAATAATAATATTAATAAGGTAATGCTTAATTTTTCCATTAAGGTTGGGGTATCATAGAGACTGACTTTCACGGTAAATACTTACACTGTAAATACCTGAGAATTCAGGTGCAGAGAAAATGGATTAAAAATAGAACTATCAGTATCACTGGCATGGTTACATGGAGACTTTGGTCAGGTGGAATGCTCAATGCAATTAGAAAATAGTGACTGTTTTTACTTCAGTAACTGAAATATGCTGTCTTTCCTTTGTGACATAAACATATCTGTTGTACTGGAAGATCAAGGAACTGTTTTACAGCAGCACATAAATACTTGAGAAGCTGCCACCTAAGGCAGTGCAAACACCTTCCTCATAACAAGTTTCCATGAAAATAAAGTGGCACAGCTTAGATCAGTTTGCCTTGGTAGCTAATTGTGACCCACCAAGTTATATTGGTGAAGGTTTGTTAATGCATGTGTTCCTACTTCTTTTAAAATAATCTCTTGATGAGGCAGTCCAAATTCATGCATTCTGCAAGGGTTTTTTGTGTCTATTTATACCTCTTGCCCTTCAGGGCTTCTGATTCTATATGAGAATGACTGGAAATAACAAAGAATAAGTAGGATTAAAATGAGGAGTTATTTATTCACAGCTGAGGATTTCAAGTACAGAATAAAATGTGTGGTTGTGGTAGGATTTCAGTAGTTCTGATGAATCTCCTTTGTAGTTCTGTCTGCTTTTTTCTCTCTAGTGAGCTATACATAGTCTTAGGAAACTGAGAAGCTTTATCTGCTCTATTTCTGGTCACTGGGACTACCACAAGCAGCAGCTGGAAGTCTCCTACCTCTAACTGGCTCCTTTCTGTCAGTGTGAAAGAAAAGGGAGTGGTGATAGCATGGTAGCAGACCAGTTGCTTGAACCAGACTCCCTTCTTCTTTCCCCAAAACAATCCAGAAGCATGGAGCAAGTTGAAAAAGAAAAGTTTCTTTCCAGTCCTAAGCTTTCTACATAAACGAGTATAATGTCACTAAGCACCAGTAAATATCAGACTTTTTTTGGGGCTGGAGTAAAGCTCCATAAAAGATTTCCAATAAATCTGTTGGTCTGTCTTTGCAACAGACTTATTTTATATGATAAATGCACCAAATTGACTTGTAAACCATAGTAAGGGAAATAAATGTGCTGTGCAGTACAGTGGTGGTCTCTTGATGTGAGTTTGTTTCAGGCATATGAGCAAAGCAATATACAAGTGCCAGGCAGGGGGTGGTTATTTGTGTTTTCCATGTCAGTTGAAAATAAACGATGAGATAAAATCTTAATAATAGCAGAATGGCAGGCTATTTCTTATTTGGTTAAAAATAATAAAAAAAAGTCTTTGTTCTCTGCACAGGCATGTATTGGAATCCATCTCCATTCATAATTCAAATGGGTTTTGAAGTTTTCCCTTGTGGGAAGTGTCTTGTATCAAAGGGGTTTTGCAAGTAATTTGGTATGATTCAACCAAGTTAATGGTCTCTGCTCCTATGAGGCACAACAAAACTTTAGCAAATTTCTCCAGAGAGCCCAGATATTTTGTTAGTTCTGAGTAACTAAGTGTATTGATTGAGGCTGTTTAGGAAATGCTCCTGTCAGCTTAAGAATCAGAGAGGGAGGGAACAACTAAAACTGCAACCTTATCATGTTATCATTTCCATGTATGGAGCAGATTTCAGGGGCCCAGGGTTGCCTAAAGGCAGATTTGGATGTAGCACAGACTCATAAAACATTCTTTATATTAAACACTTATTTTTATTGTCAGCAAAGTGATCAGCAATAAAATAAATTCTCTTTTCCTTTTCTTTTCTGCAATTTTTAACTTGTGCCCTGATTCAACTTCCAGCTGCAACAGAGCTTTATCCTAGTCCAGGTTTCGGCTGCCCTTTACTGCCCAGGACAAGTTTTGCAAAGGATTTGCAAAAGGATTTTGCCTCTGCACTCTCCATCAATGTGGCAGCCTACAGCTGAATGATGCTCCTTCATCTGAGTGCACAGAACCCTTGCTACCTGAAAGCCTCAAGCCAAATCTTAGGCATAACTTTCTTTTTTTGATCAATCACATTATTTTAAAGGGTATTTTCCATGCAAAAACCTGAAAATAATTGAAGACTGGTTTTCCCATAAGCCTGTTTTCTCCAGTGAACTACCCTTTGCTCAGTTTTCCCACTGTTTCTGCATGAAAATTCTTCATATCTATTTATAGTTATGTTCATTCATAAAATTATTCTGAGCTTGTTTGCTGTGTTCTGGCTGTTTTAGGGAGTTTTTAATTGGTTATTTGGAATTTTTTGTTGGTTTATTGTTTGGGGTTTTTTTTGGTTGTGTTGTGGGGTTTTTGATTGTTTTGGGTTTTTTTGTTGTTGTTTGTTTTTTTTGGGGTTTTTTGTTTTGTTTGGTTTTGCTGTTTTGTATGTGTATGTATGTTAGTTATTAGCTGTTGGAAGAAAATTCCAAGAAAAAATGCCAATACTTATATCAGAATTGAAAGGTACTGCTGTAATGAATAATAGTGAAGTTTTGGTACATCAACTTCAGAAACTGAGAGCTTCTTTAAGAATAAGAAAAAAATAAGAGGTAAACACATTTCTGCTGTACATTATCCTATAGAAGTTAAATTGCACCATATGAACAAGGAAGCTACTACAAATTTTGCAATTTATTTTGAAGTGCCAGTGTAAGTCCATGAAAATTCTTGGAAACACTTCATGAGGAGTTGGAGAAGTACTGCAGGTAAATTTCAAGTAGGAATGGAAAGCATTTTTTATTTGAAACGTTGGGATTTTGGGGAAATACACTTCTTTTGGCAACTGGCATTTTTGTGAGCCCTTCATGCTCATACATTTGATACATGCATAGAAATAGTTGTGTACTGAGTATATTATGATTTGCCTGGTCTAGTTCACCAGCTATGCATAGGATCAATGTAAGAATACATTTCCTTGGGAGACATTGAAAGAACAATAACGTTGGGATTACTCAGTCCTTTTCCTAGTATGAAACTTGACTGATCTATTATCAGACGCTTATTATAGGATAAATATATCATTATATTATATTTTTAATTCTGGAAGTAGAATAGTAAGCACTGTGAGTAGCCAGGAGAACCTGTTATAATGATGTTCCCCTGCACAACTCTTCAAGTCCACTGCCCTTTCTTGGCTGGTAGTCATTTTTCCTAGCACTGCTCTGCAAATACAACAGCAGTCCAGCAGGAGAAGGTGGGAGACACTTCAGGGAGCTGGTTTCAGGGCACTGGGCAGGAAACCAATGCCAAAATTGTCACTAAGGACAGCAGGTCAGCTGTTGGGTGTGGTGGACACACATGTCCAGAGCATTAAATTAATTCCTGCGTACAAAATCTTTTTCTCTTTTGACCAATTACTTGGCTGCAGCTACAGCAAGGACAGCATAAGAAAAATCACCAGTCTGTTCCTTATTTGTGGAATAATTGGAATTATCCTGGCAGTGTCACGGTCTTGAGATTTGTTTTTTCCTTTTATGACTCTTCTATGTGACAGATGAGTACAAAGCCATTTTGAATATAAGACTGAATTGTGCAAGAGTTTGAAAGGACATAATTTTCTTAAAGGTTTGACAGCAGGATTTTAAGGTCTTCTTTTATATCATCTTGCTAATTATATTCTTCCTTCCCTGAGCTAAGGCAAGTACAGAAGAGATGCTTGTGACCACTTTTGTGACTTTTGTACTTCCTCAAGCAAATTGCCAGATTCAGAAAGAAGCAAGATTCATCACACTTTTAAGAAAACAAAAAAGTTTGTCTTATATGTCACAACACCTAATGGTAGTGTTTCCTCTCACAGCTTCCATAGGCATCAGCTGGCTCACAACAGAACAATTTTTTCCCATAGACCATCTGAGCTTTAAGCAGATTCCTAGGATTTTGATATTTATTGGCTTTCTAACCATATTCCTGCAAGCACAGTGGACTGCCTAAGTGCTATTTCTCAAAACCAAAGTACCTGATTGTATTTGATTTTCTGTAGGCAAATCAGATTATCTGAGGCTGCAGAAGACTTCTGTTGCTAATCTTTATCCTCTAATATATGTACTGCTCCTGAAAGAAAAGGGTCTGATCTTTCTCTTCTTTTATTTTTCTTCATCTCATGTTTCTCTGCTTGCTCAAGAACAGCCAGAAGGTGAAAGATTTCCTTTGTTCTGTTACCTCTTTCAGTATATCCTGCTGTATATAGAAGGAATTCTGTATTCTGCTCTCAAAAATACTGATCATCACAATTATTTTGTACTCATGGACTAGTAAAATCCCAGCAAAGGATGGGTTTCAGTTCCTGGCAAGCTTGCATAGCAAGCCAAGGGCCAATTCAGTCAAAGACAATATGGATCTCACCAGCTGAGAAATAAAGATTCTCAGAATATGGGACATTTAACCTTAGAGACCTGCAAAACTGATTCAGACAATGCACATGAAATGCAAACCTCTCCTGATCAGATGAATGAGTGATCTACAGGAGCCTACTGCGCACCAACCCAGAGCCACAAGCTCATTCCCAAGGCTATTTACTATTCCCATAGTTAAAGTGTGGAAATTTATGTTGCTATTTTATTAATATTTTACAGAATCTCACCATGTGGGCTTTGTGCAGCCACTCTCTCAGAGGCTTTTTGGCAGTAGGGCAAATTTTCCACTCATGATCAGTTTATGTACAGTGAGGAACTTAGGAAGCTAATGCAGGTTCAGGAGGCTGTTGTTTAGGAGTGCATTATCTGTTTCTGCAGTAATGAATCTGTATATCTTGGAGAAACTGGAAGCTTAGGCAAGGTGGGAGGTCAGCTGAAAATAAAATAAGTGGAAAACAAAACAAAATGAAATGGAACTCTAATTCTCTTATTGTTCAATAGCTTTTCCCTGTGATTATTTCATTTAGTTACAATTTCTGGAAATAGCTGAGTGCAGTATGTTGGGGAAATATTATTACCATACATTCCAGTGACAAAATTCCTGCACATTTCTGGACTATGTTCTCGTATTTTACTGTCAGCATTTTGCAAGGTCATGTCAAAATCCCTGTTCAGGTGCAAGTTTGGCCTCTGCCGTGTTGTTTTTCCAGTGAACCTAGCTTTTCTAAACAAAGCTGGCTTATGCTCATGATTTACTATCTAATATGTTGCAGGTTCTGAGATCACAGGACTGTTATTAGGACACTAGAAAATTTTGCCCAGGCATGACTTGGCTGAGTGAATAGGAAAGATTGCTTTAAACTTTTAAACTCCTAAAATATTTTTTCAAAATAAAGTTTGTTTTCATGATAGTTACAACTTATATGTTTTATGAGAAAATTTTTGAAGCCAACAATGTAAGCTAAGAATCACTTTTCCTTATGTATGAAAAACAGTTTTGAATATTAACAAAACATGCTGCAAGCATTTTTTATATGTGTAATTCTACCTTGTTTTTCTAGATTACATTCATAATGTTCCAGATGGAATATCTAGTTGACATTGCCTAACCTAAAATCTCATATGGACTCTAAAACTAATTATGAAAAATAATTAAAAAGTTTAACTCCAAAAAGCAGAACTGTAAGAATGAAAGGAGGAAATGGTAGTAGTAAAATTATTTGGAAATATTTTCAAAATGCATATAAACCTTTCAAATATCATGGCAGGTTGACATCTGTAATAGGTCATTTATTTTATGATCAGTATATGTTGCATTCCCAAATTTTTGCATCTTCCCTAGCAAGAGTCCCCTTATTCTAAGGAAAAAAAGGACCTTAGAAATCCTGAAGAATCACTTGGGGGAAAAAATCTCATGATGCTCTAAGTCTAGATTCTCAGTTGCACTGTGATGTGAGAAAACAGTACAAATTTTCAATAGAGCAGTTTCAGGTAATTCAATGGAAGATACCTATCAGCATCTAGGACAATAATGTTTACAAATATTAAAATAAATAAATAACACGTTTTCTAAGGAAAACCCCAAAACACACAACAATGCCAAATAAATAGAAAACCCACGTTTGTCATACGTTATTCTGGTGAGAAGTTAAATAGAAGTTAAATGCTCATGAGTACAGACTGCTAGATGTGGAGCAAATATCTTCATCCTAGAGTCTATAGTTAGAGAAACAGACTTTCTTCTTGGGATTTGAATTGCTAAGAAGCTTTGAAGCAATTAACAAGAAGCCAATGAAAACAACATAATCAGCTATTCATAAATAGGGCATAAAGGAGTAAGAGACAGCAACTAGAGTTTTTCATATTGGGAAGACTTGGACCTGATGGTAGTCTTAATGCAGAAGACTTTTGTGAAGTGTTAATTTACATTTTATATTTAGAAACTTTGGAGGAGATTTTGTATTTTGTTCTGTAAGTGTGGAGTGTTGTGGTATGATATATAAAATAATAGCCTTAGATCATGTGAGGGCTTGGTTGAAACAGCAGGAAGATTGGAAATGGACAGGACAGTGTAGCAGTAGAATAAATTAGAAGATTATGTTATGATTGTAAGGACAAACCAGCTGTGGTAACCTCTGCTGGGTTTGAGGAGTGGGTTGCAACACCTCTAGCTGTTTGCTGTAATCTGAGGAAATCTTTGGGAATGACGTTGAGGCAGTTGCCTACAGCAGCCTTGTGGGGGTTCTGCCTTACCCAGAGAACAGCACCAGCCCTGAGAGAACTCAAGAACTGTACCTTCATTCTGCATCTCTCACCCTGTCCTAGACAGTGTTAATATGTTAAATCTCTGTATCTGTCTTGAAGATGGTGAGTAATTTTAGTGTAGATCTAAACAGAAATCACTCATTGGGGAATAATTTATACACTGCTATGTAAGGCTATCTGGTATTTAAACACAAGAACTTACCTAAGAGAAGTATTTGTCTAATGTATAAAATATTCAAACTGAGAAATTGAAATCAGAGGGTGACTGATATATGTTTTGTGCTAAAAACATACAATTGATAGTGCTACTGCTTTTTCTAACAGCACTCATGGTAAGCCTTAGGTGTTTTCAAGCCCAAAGCTATTTCATTTATCTTGTGGAAGAGGCAATTTGCATATTGGTGAAGGCAAAGAAGGGTTGAGTAATCTTAGAAAAGATTCATTATAACATAAACACTTCATCTAATTCCTAAAACATTTCATTTTTTTTTATTAGGAATTTTACTTTCAGACTGCTAAAAACTATTATTTTCAATATGGATAGGGATTGCTCACAGCAGTGGTTTTAAATTTGCTGTTGAGACTTGGTCTCAAATTTGCTAGACTATATACTAGCCTTTACTAATTTTTCTTTTGGTGTTTGGGATTCTTACACGTGGAATTAATACAGTCATGCTATACTGTCTTAAATTACAATTTAAAAAACACCTGAGGATTCCTTTTACAAATGTCTGAGCTACTTAGGTGTTGTTCAGTACAAAGGATCAGTTTGTTAGTTCTTGCAAAAACAATGGAAATGGAAATCAAGTGCTTTTCAGTGTCTCTAAAAGTAAGGGTTCAACTAATACAAGATAGATGTAGAAAACTTCTCAAATTCACTAAAATTCATAAGGATGCCTCCTAGTTTTAAGCCTTGCTTAAATTAAAAATTATTGATCTTATCCTCATCTTTTGAAAATAAAATAGAGAAAGGGACGGTATATTTTTAACTTTGTTTTCCAGATCTTTCAGGCCCTTAAAATAGATCAAAACCAAACCTGTGATTCTGAGGAAAGATGTGGGTCTAAAAGTGATAAAACTGGTATATTACAACAAAACTTTCAGAGAACAAAGAAATAAAAGGAGGATACAGTTTAGATCGTCTTTTTGATTGCTGTTTGGAAACCAGGCTTGAAAAAGCTCCAGCGATTCAAAACACTGCATTAGCACTTTCTGTGTACATACCTGTTCCTGTTGCAGCACAATCACAGAGCTATGAAAGGACTGGACAAACAGGTTTTTTCCAGCCCTCTGATGACAAGTTTCTTATTAGCTACCCCTGAGACTCAGTATGCCAGTATTTGGAGCCTTAATCACGTAAATTGTGGTTGTTTGCAGGTGGGTTTATTACTCTTAAAAAAAGAAGGAAGTGAAGATCTAGGTTTTTTATGAGCTTGTTATGAAAGGGAAAATGTAGCAAAACTGATACTGTTCTGTATCTTCATGTTAATAATTATGAAAGATGCTTTCAATAGTCATATTCAAAACATTGTGCAATTGCAAGTTCTTAGTTTTGCTCCAGTTTAAGTCAATAGCAAAGGTCGAGCCATCTTTAAGGCCACTGTGTTAGGATACTTCAACTACTCTCACAGAGCAGCAGCAAAAGAATAGGTTTGTATTCCTAGCTTACAAACATATTAATATTCTGGTTTATGGCCATAGCCTGGCTCAGTATCAGCCTTGAATTTGAACTCTGGAGTTTGTAATTCCTCATCATGTCCTCAGACCATTTGATCTAGACCTTGACACCCATCCCTTCATAAAAAGGTGAGAAAAGAAATTAGATTTAACATGAAATTGATTTCCTGAAATTCCATGAGACTGCTGCTCCTCATGATACTTTGCTAACAAGTTAACGATCCCATTTATTTTTAAATCAATACACAGCAAGGGACCCCAGTGACTTTCCTCTCAGGCTTTAAAAACATCTATAATTTTAGCCTTGAGGATGCCTTAAAAAATCCGAACATGTAGTAATTTTTATTCTCTTCTGTTGAAGAGCAGATGCTTGCAGGTACAAAGGAGTTACCCATTCACCATATATTAAGAGACTTAAAGATAGAGCACATCACTGTATTTTTGCCGTGTCATATTTGGACAAGAGATTTTACTTTATATCATTAGCAAAAACTTTATACTTGTGCTTATTTATTTATTTAAGAAAAAAAAAGACAGGGAAAGTGAATATATTTGGAGCTAAAGGATTTTAAAAATTATTTATCTGTGCAATAAAAGAATGGTGTTAGATGAAAGAAAGCTATGAAAGCTGAGATCTTCCCCACTGTTCATTGTAATATAATTTGTAATTGGGGTTTTTTTTTAGTATCAGCCTTGTCCAATTGCAGTGGAAACTGCAGCCAGTATGAAGAAGTAATCTGCTCTTGAGACCTATTCACCACTCTACAAGGCATTTTTATGCATTTTATAACTAGTATGAAGGACCCTAGTTATTCTGTAGTAATAGATGTTGTGTATGAGTCATGAGACTTTATTTTGGCTTAGATTAGTGCCCACTGTTAATACTTCAGCATTGTGAGAGTATCCATAAAAGTTCTGAAGTTTCACATTTGTGATTCTTGGGGCTATTCTGTGTGGGGTTTGGAGTTGGACTTTGATAATCCTTGTGGGTCCCTTCCCTTAGAATATTCTGTGATCTTTTCTGGTTCTTTTCTTCTTTGTAAATGCTCAGGACTGCCGACAGACAAAGCCATCTGCTGCTCTCTCAGATATGGTTTCTAGGAGTGAATTTAAATGGATCCTGAAGTCACTCCTGAATCTCCATAGAACAGTCAGCCTGAAAATGTAGCAGTGATAAGCTTTTCTGTGTAGGGACAATTTAAAAAGCACTTACTGTCATGAATAGTCCTTTCTTTCTCAGGCCCCCACAGTAACATGCATTTAGGTCTTGTGGCTACCTTAAAGCAATAAATGGCTCTATTGACTTCATGCACTAAAGTGCTTTAGTGGATCAAGTTTATTTCAGGAGACTTCTCAGCTGAGAAAATGTTTACAGAATTAGATACACAGACTGACATGAATAAATCCCATTAGAACATAGGAGATGTAAGGGGACAAATAATGTCAGGGATAAGTAAAAATGATTATGTAAGTAAAATAATTTTCTAATTTTGGATCTGGTATATTGATTCTGTCTCAAAGCAAATGCAAGCACAGAATTAAATAAGCACAGCTTCTGTTTATAACTTGTGTGGAAAGGTTGCACATTGCAGGCATTTGCTGTTTCCAGGTTATGGATGCATGGCTCCTTGGCTCCTGTTTCTATCGCAGCTAGCTGGAGTCAAAAGGCTTTATCTGCAGAGATGCACAGTTGCCATTTCCTTTTCTGAAACTCAGATTTTAACAGTCCATTTTGCTGAATTTTTCCTGATTGCTATTGTTGTTCAAGTGTGCATCTGTGAATTATGCTATAAGATGTGATATACCAGCTTGCATATCACATCTTATAGCATATTTCACATAGCTAGCTGCAACAGATTTCAGAAATAACCCTCTGAGCTCACCACCCTTTCTCAGTGATGTGATTAAGGGAGAAAAACCTGTTCCAGCCTCCCCCAGTTAAATGCTTTGAAGAGGAAAAGTCCTTTTTTACACTTGCCTAGTGCATGCTGGTGGTCCTCTAGTGTGTGGTATGTATATCTTCTCTGTGCAGGTCTGTGTGGGACTGGATTTCCCTGTTCTGGGACCTTTGAAATAAATGAATTGGCTCTGGGGAAGCTGAAGCAAATGATCTCTTTGCTGGGAAGCTGTCACCTGGTAGGAACATCCCCTGGGGAAAATGGACATGACATGTGACAGCCGCCTACATACACTTGCTAGGCAGGAAGATTTTGTTAAAAAATGTTTGCAGTCTTTTTCAATAGATCAATGCATATATCAAGAAATGAGCAAGAAGAAATATCAATAAAATTTTCCTCCTTGCTAAGTTAGAGAGAAAGAAAGAGAAAAAATAATTTCTCACTGCTATGTATCCACTGTTGTGGTAAACCTAATAATCATGAGCAAATATTTGAGCATTACCATGTTATTAGGTGTCAAATCATCAGCAAGAATACTAAAGTTACTCTGTCCTCTTGTTGTAATGCAATTCCACACTTCTGACCACTTGTCAGACAGGACAGGAAAGGAGAAGTAGTTTTAAGCTAATATCTGTATTAGTGCTTCAGGAGTTGTTGGTGTGCCTGGATTTGCCAGCAGAAAACCCAAGGGATGGGCAGGGAGAAAGCCTCAGTGAGCCCCAGGAGGTGTGTGAAGTTTGGCTGGGAGGGCAAGAAACCTGCAGGACACATGTGGGAGAGACTCATGACTACCGTGGGTGAAGTGTGCTGAGGAAGCCACATGCCCTGCAGTTTGCAGACAGCCAGGATATACCACATGTCATTCAGAAAGCCTTAGAAATTGAGCTGGTGTTTACCTGCACCAGTTTCAAAGACCTTATGTAAACTCTCAGTGAGAGCAGGACAGAGAACCTACCCCCATGTTAACTTATTTTGGTGAAATCTGCAAGACAACACAATTTTCCAGAAATTTATTATGATTCCTAGTCTGTATGTTAGTTGTTTGCATCACAATTGTGCCAAACCACCACCATTGTTACAGAGCAGGAAATTATGTGTTGTTTATAGGCACACTCTCTAGTCAGGTATTGATTTAAAGCAACCAATCTATTACAGAATGGCAGTGCCTCTCAAAGATAGATTTTCTGCATGTGTAGCAGGGATTATTAAATTACTAAAATGAATTATTTGCCATTTTCATTTTTATTTACATTACCAGTTTCAATTCACACTTGTAGAACAGCATGTTTTACAAAACAAACTTTGCACAATCAGATAATATATTTTCATTATCTTTTACCTTACCATTCTGTGTCCCAAATAAGTATCTGAATAATACAGTAGATATTAATTTTTTATGATACCTATAACAATTTTCATTTCATAAAGAAAAATAAATATGTAAAACATTTCAATCCATGTACCTCAGAAGACACACAAATGTATTGAAAATCCCATTGTGTTTTTCACTATTCTGTGTGTTTCTAATGTGAAGAACCTGATTGTTCTTTTTGGGCCTTTTTTTTCATCCCCTACACACTGGGAAGAAAATATGCCTCTTTCTGCATGTGGAGAGTAATTTAATTTAGAATTTAATTGAAAAATTTTTAAAATTAAATTTAAAAATTTAATTTTAAATTTAATTAAAATTAAATTTAATTTAAAATTTAATGCTTCCAGCAGAGGGACAGTCAAGTCTTTCAGCTGTTTACCTCCAAGAATATCAGAATTCCAGTGTGAGCCAGCAGTGTGCATGAGGTTTTCAGTGCTTTCACACTGCTGTTTCCAACACTTTCTTATACACTTAGAAAGAGGTCCGGGGCAAAGTTTAGAATATATAAGCTCTGGGGGGAAAAAAATGGAAGACCTGGGTGTGTTAAGTAAGGATGTAGTAGAGATCTTCATATATGTAAAACAGTATGTGAATTAGAAGGAAATAAGCTCTCTT
This sequence comes from Ammospiza caudacuta, assembly GCF_027887145.1. NCBI lineage: Eukaryota > Metazoa > Chordata > Aves > Passeriformes > Passerellidae > Ammospiza > Ammospiza caudacuta. Next base: position 51,121,121 of record NC_080593.1, on the reverse strand, counting down.
TGTGTTAACTAGACATAAGAGAATTTCAGATCATGAGTAGCAGTAAAGGACACAGGAATTTCTTTTTATCTATATAAATATTTAGACATTCTAGTATAATCCTGAAGTACCCATTGATCATCAAACTTTAAGAATAAAGCAAGATGACAGGAATGATTGTGGTGCTCTTGGTTCCCAGTTGCTGCAGGAATTTGGGTGTCTCAAACTCTCTTCCAAAATGTTGTTGTGTAGTGATGGTGAAATATGGAGTGGTTTGGGTTGTAGTCTTTAGGTGTATGTACAGCAGTGCTTAATACAGCCATAAGAGCAGTGCCTATTTCTACAACTATCAAGATTCAGTCAACTCATTCCTAGTGAACAGCACACTTATTTTTAAAAAAAAACAGGCTTCCAAAACTTGACCTGAAACAATCAAAGTGAACTAAAAATGCATTTAAAATCTAGAAAATATGAGAAATATTTTCTTCATTCCCATATAATTTACTGGGGAAAAAAAAATTGATTTCTGCACATTGAATAATGGAAAGTAAAAGCATAATTTTTCTATGGTATAATGGAGTTCAAATATTTTCATTAAATATTGATTGATATTTAGGAGAGATCATTGTCAATGGGGAAAATGTTCTTTTTAGTGGCACAGTTGAGTTTTGGTGTTTTTGGGAAGGAAAAAGAAAAGCTGTTAGGCTGCATAAGAAAACAACATAATGTTGTATCTTGTAGCAAAATAAAAGATAACAATCCTCAAACTCCCATACTTAGTATATACTCATAGTATAATTTTCCCTGTTTCTCTTCAATTTTTAGCCTTAAACCTAGGATATGATGCTGAAGAAACATTACTGGGTTTTATGTTACTAATGAGCATGTACTGTGGATTATCATAACATATTTCCACTTGATTTTGGTGCTTTCTTGACTGACTGGCAGTTAAAAGAAAACAAAGCAAAAAGACCAAAAACCCCCAAACCTTAAATCAGTTGCCAGGGTGTTAAATATATTGTGTACTCCTCTCATTTGCAAAGGGACAAAGCAGCACAGATGTGGCAAGGATGTCAGCAAAGTTCTTTCCCTTTTATATTTTCAGTGTTGTCTATAGTCTTTCAAAAAGCAGAAATGGGTTGACTGACACTCTCAGCTAGCAGCTTGCCTTAAACTTTCTTCAAACTTGCCATTTGCAAAACTTTCCAAACTGTGCTATAGTGGTCTGAGATGGGCCTCCTTTGGTTTCTCCTGCTGGGGAGCCCTTCTGTCTTGAGCACAATCATTGAACAGCCTGCTAGACAGACAGGAGAGGGCACGAGTGGCACTGTGGGCTGAGGGACAGAGCAGGAGCCACACAGGTTTCTCTGTGCTATCAGAACCTCCTGCACACGTTGGATCATTCCTGCGAATCTTCAGCTAAGATAAAAGCTGAAAAGTCCTCTTTTTGAGCCACACAGAGCAACATGTACCTCAGAATATATTTTGCCTGATAGTTGATCTGCCATCTTATCGTAGCTGCAGATCTCCCCAGGAGACAATTGAATTCCAGTTTCTCAAATTCTTGGGGATTTTTAGTATACTGAAGGACTGAGCTATGGCATAAAATACAGCACAGTCCTATCCTCCATTTCTTTGTCCAATTCTTTCCCACTAGTGCTTTTAATCTATTACTGTAAAGAATTTACTTTCCTGTGTAATGTTTTTTTCTGCGGTAACGTATCAGGGGAGAGACAAGAGTTCCAAATACACCAATAGACACTTTGCACATGTTTGGATTTTGCTTGCAGAGACCGCTGTAGGTGAAGGTTATAGGTTTCACTTAGACAGAGTGTACATGATGGTTTTTAAATGTATTTCATTAGTGGTTTTTTAACTTTTTAGAAATTATTTTTCGCAGTAGGGAGCTGAGCCACAGAGATAGTCTTGCCTTGCACCTAAGCCCTTTTCTAATGAATTTTACCATTTCAAAAAGAATTCAAAGTATTCACAGTATTCAGTCGCCTGGCATTTATCTAAATTATTGCTAATTCATTTCAGTTTCTCTGCTATTATGTCAGCCACTTACAGAATGAGCATGTTTTGCAATACAGAAAAAAGAAAAAAATTACATTTTCTGTTTTCTAGAATTTTTATTAAATCACTTCATTTTGCCATCGTTATTTAAGCTACGTACATTTGAAAAGTATGAAATGCATTTCCTTCGTTTTCAGGGTACAATCAAATTTTTGAACTATACTTTTGGAGATGTAATCCTTTCTTTTTTATCCTCTTGCTGGCTAGGGTATTTCCCTTTAAGAATGAATGGGTGTTAAAATCCCTTCAGTCTGACATCCTGAATGTATAGAAAAGAACAAACATATCCTTAGGGAAATTGGTTTTAGCTCTCAAAAAAGGAAAGGGAAAGAATAGGAGAAGTTATTCCTTTTTCTACCCTTGTACCTTGCACTTTGACACTTGAAGCTTGTACCTTATCAAGCTTCATTTTCACTGTTTAAAAGCATGTGTTTGATCATGTGATAAATAGTTATGTTATCCATCCCTTTCTAAAATCCTTGTGAATACAAATCATTGTAACTATTCTGGAAGAGCTGATAAAGAGGCACAAATTTAATAATTTCTTTCATAGGTACAGGGAGTTACTCTCCAGTACAGTTTTCTTAGCTTGTTTTTCTATTTCTACTGTTCTTCTGCTGCAAAATCTGAGACTACAAACACTTACATTTCCAGCGTCCATGTTTTCCTCCTTGTAAAACAGGGATGATAAAATTCCCTGCCATTAGGTAACCCTGTACAATGAAAGTATTTAAAACTAATGTTACACAGTAAGAGATGTTGCATTTGAAACCATACAGAGCTCTTTAAAAAATTTTCTCTTGCATCATATAATAGAGAAATATGTAAACCCACTGCACACAAAGTTATTACCAAGACAGATATTTTGGATTATTTTCCTTTAATTCCCATACTTTTACTTGCTTTGTCACAGTACAGATGGGCAGTTGAAAGAATAAATTTAGTAAAAGTATTATTGGGAAGAATATTTGTCTGCATTCTCCTAATGTTCTAAAGCTTTACCTTTTCTTTTTTACAAAATTTAGCTAAGTAAAAGAAAAACAAAAATAAAAACAACAACAAAAAAAAAAAAAACAGAAAAGAAAAAAAAAAAAAACAAAAGAAAGAAAAGAAAAGGGCTATCTCGTTCCTAGGAAATTTAACCAAGTTTGAATGGCAGAGAGGTACCCTCTGAGAAGATATCTTCTGTGCAGTTCAAGAACATTGCCATCTCCTGTAGCATTGTCCTCTTGATAGGATTTATTATAGAGGCAAAGCTGCCCATATCTTGGCACACTCTTGGGTCCATTCTCTAAAGAATGCTGCGAGGTTGAAGTAGAAGAGAAAGTGGAAGGCTAAAGTTTGGTTATCTACATAGTTGAATTCTACATTCAGTGATGAAGAACTACTTCCTTGTCAGGGTAAACCCTAACAGTGCACCCCAAGTGCCAGGAAACCTCATAAAAACCTCCCTACCTATCAATCACCTTCTATGATTTTTGAACAACCTTGTCCTGGATTTTTTTCTGATTCTGTTTGGTTTCTGACTTCTGTGAATGAAGGAAGTCTGCTTGGAGCACTATTAAGAAGACGACAACTACAAATTTTCCTCAAAAAAAAAAAAAAAAAAAAAGGACCTGAAGGTCTTCAGGAGATGATTTGCTGACCTGTACATTTCTGTGTCTCTGTGAAGCTCTTTTCCTAGGAACATCCAGCAGATGTAAACATTATCAGGTATAAAGCACACATTAAGGGGCTTTATTTTTTTTTTTTATCACACAGTTTCATTACTTGCTAGTAAAGAGCACATCCTTAACCAAAAGTATGTTTAGTTTTATGAAATTCTGTTTTTTAGCAAGAAGTATTAAGGGTAATGGGGAAAAGCTAAAGAAATAGACGCATGCATTGTTGACTTTAATGACTTTTTTATTATAATATTCTGAGGAAATGAGACAAAATCTAAAGAAGGAGCTCTAGATGACTGCTTGTTTTATCAATGGTTTTGGCTTTCTCCTGGAAACTGGCTTTGCATGTTTTATTTGAAGGGCACATTTTCTTATAACCTGAATTTGAGGTATACTTGCTCTACTAAGTGTAATGTGCTGATATGTTGATAATGGTGGTGCTTTCTATCTAAATATCGCTATAAATTTGAAAGAAATTGTCATGGATTTGCAAAAATATTTCCAAGTTTTATTCCAGTATCTGAATGCCATACCTATGCCATGTGGCACAATTCTCAGACAGACAGCAAAGGCTTCTTCCCCATTTTTCCCTGCTAGAGGAGAGGGACATTTGAGAGTACAGAGGATTTAGCTGACAGAGAACACTGACAAGAATGAAAGCACAAATAGTGTGTCTGTGTGCTGTAAGAAGAGCACAGGGATAGTGGTGTGTCAAGGGATGGGGGATGGAGACACATCTGACTGGGAAGCTGCACAGTCACCTGCAGATGGGGAGCTGCTCAACAGTCCTGCTTTCAGTCCTGCTTTCAGTCCTTGCACAAGGGCTCCCCCAGCAACACAAGTGCCTCCTTGTCTCTCTGCCTACAAATTTGGCAGCTGAATTTTGTTTTTAAAATATTCACCTTCTAAAATATTAACCTTCTATGAACGCCAAATATTACCAACCCGCCAGTCTTTCAATATCTCATTTGATAGACATTCAGGAAAATACTACTGCTTAAGGTTTTTAAGAAGAAAAAGTACATTTTTTTGAGGGATTCCTCTAAGCAGTCTTAGCACAGGCTTAGTGAAAATGGAGTATCTCATAATAACCCAAGCAAAAATTATTTGTCAGAACTTCCCAAATGCAATGTCATCTCATGTCAAACATATCGGTCAGGTCATGAGAGGAATCTTATAAGAGATAATTAATAACTTGTCCTGAAACTGGGTGGGGTGTTTCCAATGTGGTTTGATATGTATCACAAGAGTTTTTATGTGGAAGAGGTGTCAGTCTGTACAAAATCACTTCCACAAAACAGCTCCTACTGAATGTAAAGGAGTTTGATTTTTGTCTGCTAGCCTGCTGTCATGAAATGGAACCTGTGAGTATGGCACCCAGATTTGTAGGAGAAAGTATGAGGTGTCTGGCAGTTTCAGCTTTGAGGTAGATATCTTGTGAAATCTTAGATCCTATCAGGTTGAGGAAATGGAGATATTAATCTATAAATGAACTTGCAACATATGAAGATTCCCTTGACTTGGAATGACACTAATTTTCTTCGGGAGAGAGCTCCTTATTCTCCTTTTTCTGTTTGTGGAAAAGCAAAATCAGTGAGTCTGAGCTCTTGAAGGAAAGCAAAAAAAAAAAACAGAATTCAAAAAAATGAAAATTCTGACTGTGTGCCGTTCATATATTCCCGTCTTAATTCAGAATATACAGATACTGTGACTATCTTTGATGTTTCTTCATTCTAAATCACAAGAAATATAATAGATGCACTTTGTTGCTATTACTACTCAAATACTGATAATTTAGATGCAATTTTCCTCCATAATCCAGAAAGCAGTCTCCCTCTTTCCCCCGCCTGCAGAGCCTGCATTGTAGAAAGAAAATAACATTGAAATATTTATTGAAATGTACATGTTGAATGGAGGAATTGGTGTAGCAAATAGCTGGATCACTGGTGCAGAACAGTGTGCTTTTAACACTGTTCTATAAATGTTAAAATAGTTCCTACAGACAGATGGTAGTTAATAAGTTTTCATTTATTTCTCTTTACTGTTTCTGTAAACAGGTATTGATTAAAATAGTAAGTGCTACTGGATTGAATATCTTCAGAGATGGTGTCTTATTCTGGAATGAAATAAGAGAATTTTAGAAAAGTCAACTGTTTGAAAACAAATGATCTTTTGCCGTCTTTTGTATTAACATTCTCTTTGCCAATGGAGGAGACACCAGGCATTTTTTTTATTCCTCCCAAATCTATAACTTTCATTTTATTTGCTTTACATTGTTGTCTAATTTGTGGAATGGATTTTCTCTGGCACCAAGTTACTGAGTACTAGGTTTAATATTATAATTTGCTTCCTGAGGTATGTGAATGCAAAATAGAATTTTTGGGGCATCTTTAAATACACACAAATCACAAGAACTTGTCCTATTTCTCACAGATTTTAGCACAACATCCCTTGTGATCCATGAGCCCATTAATAATCAGAGTTTCATATGATAATAATTTGTCTTTGGCCTGGGATACTGCATTCCAGATTTTATCCTTCTAGGTAGAGCCTATTGCCAGGTTACTTAGTTTCTCGCCCTACTATTTTCAGGAGGTATAAGGCAAAGGTGGCTTAATGCTTTCTGCAGTCAAGAAATGCTGGAAGTCTGTGATGTCAGGCTTTTGGTGCGTGTTGCAGTGGCGGTGAGCTTCAATAGGCACTCATGCCTGTGTCTAGAGAAGCAGAAAATGTACCTTGTTAGGTGCTTTGTTCTTGGACAATTGTGCAAGGAGCAACTGCAGACTGATCCTCAAGTTCTGTTTGAGTTAAAATTTCCCAGGAATGCTTTGTGCTAAATGGGGACAGAAGTTGACAAAGTGCAACTGGTGCTGACAGTGAACATCTTGAAAAATCAGCAGCTGTGCATTAAACCCCCAAGTTTCAGCAGCTACACAGGAATCCTTTATGGTCGCTGTAGGTTATACCTGACACAACACTGTAGCTCCTGTCAGGAATGGTTTTATATGTTTCCAGCCCCAAGCAAAGAGGCAGGAATGTGTGTGCTGTAGCCGCATCAATTACACTGGTTCACAGCACTGAAAATTCATCTTGAAAGTGAGGAACATTTAAAACAAGACCTCAAGTCAAATTCTTTTAAAAAACAGGATTTATTGAAGTCTTTGTCTTGTTGTGTTTTCTATAATTAGATAATGCTTTGAAAGAGCATGGTAAATAATGAGAAGCTGATTCACCCAGGGATAATTTTAGCAACATTCCTGATTCAGACCTACTGCCAAAAACATGCAAAGAGCAGAAAGGTGCTAGAAAACTCCTCCTAGCTTGAATTCATTATCTTCAAAAGCACTGGGTGCATCACATCTTGAAAGCCTCATATATTTTATTTCTAAAGAGTGTCTCAATATTTTCAGACAGCAGTTGTTACTGTGAACATCTGGAACTTGATGTGAAGCTGTGGCACATGTAAATCACTACAATATTGTCTATAGGCAAGAAAATGTGATACTGAAAAGTTAATGACAAACAAACTAAATGCACTCTAGTCATCAATGATATTTTCATCTCCTTAGGGTTTCTTTCAAGATCTCTTAAATTATACTCTTGTTGAACATGTTATAGCTCACGGTGGGAGAACAGAATAACAGCAACACGGTAAAACAAATTTTGCAAATGTGAATACAGTATTCAGTTCTCTTTGTATAAAGAGACTTTCAAGAGGTTAATGGAAATACTGCCTACATCAATCTAAAGGTTTTGTGAAACTATCTTAGTTTGGGGACATAAAAGTTGTCTATTTACAAAATCTTAGTGCCTTGCTAGAATTTCCAGACAGCCATAGATTCAACCAGTTTTTCCTCTCTTGTCTTTGGCATAAGCTGGTGTCACATGCTTGAATCATTAAAAATTGCATAACCAGCTAATATTTATAATATGACACCAGTCAAAGAGAGGTATATAGTTCCTAGTAGTTTGTCTGTATCAAGATGACGAGGTCCTGGTGGAGCCAGGGCACTGCAAATAAGGCCTTCACATTCCCATCATTCAAACTGAGAGACTTCCATGGGTGCTTGAGCAAGAGCTGCAGGCAAGTCATGCATAAATGTCCTTGTGCATAGATGGGTACTTTATCCACACAGTGTATCATGGAAGTGATGTCACTGTCATATCACAAAATGTTTATCAAAATTAAAAATACTTGCTAGTCATAAAGAAATATCCCAATAGGAATTTCACAGGGTAATTCGCATTTAGCTATAGCTGATTTTCTCAATGTCACAATTTCATTGAGGATATTTCTTTTTCTTTTGTTATTGTCTCAGCAGATTAATTCCTGTTAATTCTTTTACCCTGAATCTTTGGATAATAATCATGAGCAGGTCATTTCTGAGTCTTAGCTTTTTGGAAAATTTAGCATTCTAAATTAAAAATGTTTAATTTGGAAAAATGAACAATGTAAAGCTGACTTGGGTGTATATGATGTGCTATTTTCACCTTTGCTGGTGCTAAGCTGTTTCATCTAGCTTTCTCACAAATCCTCACTGGAACTAAAAGCATGAAAAAGTAACAGGTTCTATCTCAGAAGTAAAACTGCAAACTTGGGTGGTAGTTACACCTCAGCTTGTTGCAAAGAAAGAAAAAGCTGTAATTTTGGTGCACTTAGAGTAAAAAGTAAGCTTTCCTTTGAAGAAAGCTTTCTGGTGGGACTTGGCAATTGTACAAGCTAGTTGCAGTGTGTGACAGTCTAGTGAAAGTAACTCAGATATTTCTAAGTGAATAGCCATGTCACTGCAAGCAGGATGATTTAAGCCAGACTGACATGTCTGCTAACCAGAGCTAGGTCAAGAAGTGCTGCCTCACACATCATTCTTCTGCACATTACAAAGCACAGATTCCCCAAAGAATCTCTTGCCTTTAGCTTGTCTTCTCTCAATCCCAGACCTACTGAACTAATGCTCTAACCTGGGTATAAAGCTTAAAATAGTTTTACTCTATTTGCAAAATGAAACTTTCTCTGAAACAGGTAAACCATTGCTCTATTCATACCCATATAAAATATTTTCCACAGCTCTTGCCTGCCTGCACAGAAACAAACATAGATGACTTTTCATTTCAGCTACCTCAACTACCCAGTGCCCTGAGAGAGATGAAAGTAGACCAGGAATTTCACCTGGTCATTTTTTCACATAGATATAATACTGAAATCTTACACCAGCGTTCATATCAATGAAGATATTTACAAATAGTTTTCATTGGTTTAACTTCTGTGAGTTGAGTTTTTCAATATAGCCTTTATACAGTAATATGAGGAGAGATTACATCAATGTCATTTTTTATCATACTGTCATTAAAGTGTCTGCTTTCAATATGCATGTGTCTATGGCAACTCTTCACAGGCTACCACCAGATTCTCTGCTTTAGACTTGTTGTCACCAGGAATTATAGAAGTGATGAGCTCAGTCAAAATGTGCTATACAAGTGGTTATCTCAATTTTCTGGTTCAGCAAATTACATTGCTCCAGAGGTTTTGTGGTAATGGTTTACTGTAATACAATGTAAAATGTAATGGCGTGGAGAATATTGGTGAGCAGCTAAAGGCCAAACTCATGGAGCTGTTTGAGCTAATTCAGAGGTAGTATTTGAGGTTGTAGTAACATGCTTTTATACATTCAGTTCTAAATATAAATGCCCTTAATCAGTCTGAAATAACATGCAAAATATGAAGTGCTGGTATCTCTGGTAATAATAAACAGATTCTTCTCATTGGCCAAACTGATAATAGTTTAAAGGTTTTCAGGCTTTACTGAAGCACTCTTGATAACTTTCATGGACATTTAGACTGCTAAAGCTTCAATGTTTTGGTAATGAAGCAGAAGGTGTTGGCAAGAGGGAAGACTGATTCAGACCCTAACTTTCTTAGGATTTCTAGTGCTAGACAGTGTTGAAAGATGTAACTGGAAGAACTTCTCTTTACTAAAATAATAAATTGTATATTAGAATAAGCATAGAGATATGAAATTGAAACCATATAAACAAAAAGCCCAACACAATGCCTAGTGACAAAACAAGTATGAGTATGAAAACAATGTAATGAATCTTGGAGACTTCACATGTCTCTGAGAGCTCTTTACAAAAGAACAAGTTTTGAGATTCCTTTCACCTCCAATGAGTAACAAGTAAGGTGTTTCTTAAGCCACTTTGATATCAGAAGCACCAACTTGGCTTCAAATGTTGCCTTTGTTGACTCTGTGTCCAGAGAATCCATAAGTAATTCTAAAAGTTTCCATTAAATTTTCTCACTCTCTCCTTTTGTCCCCAAGCCTCTCTCTACATTCTTTTTTGACTACTGTTTTCGCTCTGTTTTGTCTTTCCTATTCTATTTCCCTCCTGGTTCCCTAGGGAGATGAGGTTCATGGTAGTTAAATGATTCATAGAAAGAGCTAAGAATCAAAGCTAGCAGGTCTGGAAGTCTAACACAATAGCCTGAAATACTGAGCTGCTTTCAAATTTCATCTTTCATCTTGCCATGCCCCAGCTATCTGCCAGTTAATGCTCTCAGCTTGGATGCTCCCTTGGATGCTTCTGCCATCCTGTTCCAGATGGCGAGAGTTATTCTGAATGGTAAAATACAGCATCGTAGACAAACCAATGTTTTTACTGGGTGGATGTGCAATATGAATTATTAAGGAACGAGTGAACAATAATGCCTCCAGTAAGGTGGCTTTTACTAAAATCTAATTGATTTTTAGCTTAATAATAGAAAACCAATTTAAAGTGTTAACACTGACTTGAGCTTAGAGTTTAGACACAATCAAAAGGAATTTTGCTTAGCACAGAGATGTCTTTTTTGTTTGGCTGGGAAATCTAATCCATGCATTTATATTCATCAAAGGAAGCTTTTTGCAATGCAGTGTGTGATCAAAGTCCAAAGTTCAAATTACATATAGTACTTCTGCAATATCTTTATAAAAATGAGGAAGAAAAAGTCATAATATTATCTTTCCTTCTTTTACCTCCAAAGATGCCAATTTCACTGACAGAAAAAGATTAGATTATGCAGTAACGGGAAAGGAGGATGAAAAATCTTAGATAAAACATCCTAAGAATTCAATGGAACTCCCCAAAATTGAAAAAAACTATTTTAAAAATCTAATTAATAATTGTCTTTCTCTACCCTCCACCTTCCTCAAATACTCTTGCACAAGGATTCCAGATCCCTTACTAACACTGTATTTCTTTCTTGTGGTAGCTCTTCTATTTCTTTTGAGAATCCCATCCAAAAAAGGTACTCAAGCCTCTCTCAGCAGTAATTTGACTATAGATTGTTTATATTACAAGGCTGTGCTGGAGCTAGGCAGATTTAAAGGTCTTTAATGACAGAGGGGTTGGGGCTAGGTGATTTTTAAGATCCCTCTCAGGCTTAACATTCTGCAGTTCTATAACTCTATGAAATGCTTCCATGCAGCGTCATTGTTTAATGAAGCTTATTGATTAGTGTGATTTTTAAATGTTTTTGGCTGGAAAGGACCTTAAGGTTCCTTTAAGGGACCTTGGAAATAATCTAGTTTCAGGTTGTTTAAGGCCTTATCCAACCTGGCCTATAGATCATATAGTGGTATTTTAAGGTGGAATGGATATAAGTCTTTAGAAATAAGATTAGGAGGCTTGGATTCTTTCTCAGATGGAGAGACAGTGACTTCTTTCAGTCTTGGCACTACTACAGAGAATTTTTTGAGAGTTGGAAATGGAAATAGGGACTAATACCCAAACCTGCTTGGAGTACTTCTTTGCAAGAAATCTCACCATTCTCTTCTAAATATTAGAAGAGTTTACTTTGCCTTGCCTTCACATTTCCTTTGCCTTTTTCACTGGACAGAACAGTATGAGCTCAGAAATGTTCTTCTCAGTTGCCAACTTCCTCCTCCAGACACATTACAGTGCCAGGTTTAATCTAGATCTGTGTGTTTGAAAGAGCTGCTGAAAAACAATGAATATTCTTTCACATCAATGTAAGCAGAGGATAAATACGTTGAAATCAGTGAAGCATAAATGTGGTAAGACAGAAAAAATAGGTCTAAGAATGGAAAAGTGGTCATCTCTGCTCAGAATATTTTGCTTAGTTCTTGAAGAAGATTGGTCTTGTATTTTGAAGCATTGTCAATAACAGCTACCTTCAACAGAAAGGCTGAGAGAGATGGAGCTGATGAAGTGACTTTATTTTGCCATATATTGTATCAATAATATTAATATATTCTGGAATATCAAGATATTCAAGACAGACAGGAATTCTGCTTTTTCCACATCTTCAGCTGGGAGAAACAGGCAGTGGTATATACAAGATCCTTGTTTAGATGCACCTGTTTGCTAGTATGGATGAAGGTCCAATTCTCAACCACTCTGACAAAATCATTCCATCTTCTATTCTGTTGTAAAGTGCTATTAAGACAAACTTTATAAATGGACTTTAAGGCTCTTAAGGAGTCTTAAAAGTTTGCAGGGAGAATTATAAAATTAATAAAAGTTAGAATAAGATAAAACAATAAGCTGGAATTACTGGAAGGAAAGTTGAAAGGAGTAGGTTAAAAATACATCAAGGCATAAATCAAAATTGTATCAAACTCAGTTGGTTGTGGAAGTCAGAGGAATAGGAATACACTTGCTGGTTAATAGAGTGCACTGGTTTACTCCAGCAAAGTCTCATACTACTGTATAGGCAGAAAATGGAGTGTTTTATTTGTTGCTTGCCTGATATAAATTTTCTTTTTTAACCTAAGGCATCTTTTGCTGAGTAACCCCTTGACATTAGGACCATTTATGGATGTTTGATTTTATTCAGTACAAGTCAAACTGGCAGATTCTGACCCTTTGTAAAATTTCCACAGTGTGTTTACTGTTATATACTATTTGTGCCTAATACTGGGGAAAATATTTCAGGAATGAGCCTCAGTGAATCAAAATGATGGTGCTTTATACTATTTTAAGGATATATAATACTAAAGCAGAAACAGTCTTTTAACTATACTTTATGGTTATCCTACTAGATCATAAAATATGTATTAGTCTAGAACAGACGATGTTGCAAACAACAATAAAAGTGAACAAAAAATTGTAACTTTGGGACTAGAAACACAAAAGACAATTCTATGGAAACACATTTTATTTGTTTAATTGATGGTCTTAATTAGTATGAAAGATTGTTTATATTTAATCAGAGAAATCTAGGAAATTTGGTTTGAAGCATCAATTTTATAAGTATGAAAACAGGCAAAAAAAAAAGTTGGCATTTTGCTATTTGCATAATCATCATTCCAAGTTTAATTTGGGGAAAAAAAAAACTACAATGAAAAAAATTAAACCCCAGTGTATTCTTTTGCACTTGCCAACTACTTTAAAACACAGGTAACATGAAAGATAACACATCAGTGGATTCAGTAGCAGCTGTAAACATCTTGCTTTTGCCAGTGACTAAGGACTTTTTTGCCATTATCTTATTAGTTTCTGTGGATTGAGGAAATAAATTTATCTTTTAATACGTCAGAAAATATAATAGGAGACCTGTGCATGACAGGAGGTTGCAAATCAGTGCCCCCTAAGATATACCTGAAAAAAAGTACAGACTCAGAAATTATTGGATTCCATAAGGATCATAAAAGTTATTGAGCAGATGATAATTGGAATCAGGTTTTCCTGTGAGCTCCTCTAGTAGAATCTCAGATCACATGCAAGGAGACAGAAGAATCTTTCTCCCATCTTGTCTTTACCAACTCCCCATCTTCAGCATCATGGCTTCAAACCTCTTGATTTTTTAGAGTAGAAAAAAGCATCAGGAACTCTTTGCAATGTGAGGGGAAATCACAGGACCTTTCTTTCAGCTTACAGCATATGTTCTGCCTCACTCAATTCTGCTCCTCTTTCCAACCACTTCTTCTGTAATCATACCCAAAGGCTGACCCTGCCTATTTCCATATGCTTGGGAAGAATGCAGATAGATAGTGTAAGTAGTTCAACTGTCGAGTGAACACACCTCTCTTATCCCTGATTCTTTTTGACTACCTTCCAGAAATCAGACCTTCTCCTAGCAGCATCTCAGGGAATGAACAGATTGTTTAATTTTGATATATGCTTGCAAGCATTTGGCAAGATCCAGCCCATCCAAAAGAAGATCACATTGTGTAAATATCAGCCCTGCACAACTGCAGCTCACTCTCCCAAGGGGAAAGGCTTGCTTTTTGGGAACTGGTGGACTCAGATGAGTAATTTCTAGATTATTTTAAATGGTTTAAGGTGAAGTTATTGATAATTGAATGAGTAAAAGGAGCATGTTTTTGAGGCAGCACTGGCATTTAAAGAGATTATTACATTCCTACTACTAATTTAATAGGAACAGACATTTGTCCTTTGCAGGTAGACTTTGAGACATTTGATTCTCATTTTAGGTGAAAAGAATAATTTTCAATTGAAGCATGGCTATGCAACTCTGAGTCTCTCATAAGCAATTTCTAACTAAGAAAAACCTGTGTCAGTCTGAAGTGGAAGTGTCTCAGTTAGGTGTTAGACTCACAGTCCTAAGAGAAACAGTGCAGTGTCACTGCTAGCTGGCAAACTGGCTGTTTCAACTGTAAGGCCCAAAGAAGTTTACTGATTTTTTTAATGCAATTTAATGATTTAATTAAAAACCTCCCAAAACTCACATCTCCTCTTTCCACCATGAGAAAAAAAAAAAAGCAAAATAAAAAAAAGAACTATTTTAAAAAACCCACTCCCCTTATTTTTACCTTAACTTGTAAGAAATTCAATAGTTTGAGCTTCCAGGTGAATTTTGCGTAACTCTTCCTTTTGTTTTTGCACTAGATATCTTAGATTCTGCATCTTGTGTATTTCGACAACCTCAGCAGACTCATTTCATCATCATTTTGCTCAGTACCGTAAGAAAGCCTACAACTGAAATAGAAAAGCTTTCACAAACAAAAGGTCTTCAAGGATGTAATAAGAAAGTAGGATCTGTAAAACACAGAGTGACTAAAAGGCACCCTGTGCATGAGTGTGTCATAACCAGATTACTTTTTCACTGAATACTGAGCACAAACCTTCCAACAACTGCCTTAGGCACACAGTGAGATCTCTGTACAAAGGAAAATCCAGCTGCTGGTCTCCTTGGGAACAGGACAGAATAAAAGGATGTGGCCCACCACATTTTGACTGTAGAGCATTTTGGTTTAATGCTTGCGTTCACCTGCATGTACTTGTTGCTGGTTTTATTTTTTTTTTATCTTTGGAGGTATTTGAAATGTTTTTTGAAAGATGAGGTAAATCTTTGGAAGGACACATGAATAAAACCAGAGCTTTTTGGTATTTCTTCACAGTATGCTGGTATGAAATAAAAATGCCAAAGATCAATCAAAGGAAAAAATATGCAACTCTTAGTATTGTTATTTTTTTCTAATATTTGTGTGAACTACTTCATATGAAGGTTTCCTCCCACTGCATGATAAAGTGCAAAGCAAGTGGTTACAGTATACATTCATTGCAAAATGTTGGTATATTTATTAAAATAACTCCATATTGCCATCAATGTTCAGCCCTGGATAGGAGTTTGGAGAGAAACTCCCAATATTCAAACCTTTCTGTTAAAATAGAAATTAACATTCCCTCTTGTTGCAGATAAACTGGAATGTAGTACAAGATAAAAGTTTATACATATTTACTAGGGACCTAAAAAATGTAAAATTTCCCTTTTTTGAAGTAACTTTCTGTGGTCTCTAATTGTACTTTATGGAGTATATTTCCATAGTATGATCTGTTGTTTTCAAAAAAAGTCTGAAAATGACAAGCTTATTTCAAAGCAGGTTATTCTGGTTTATTTTCCATACACAAAAAATCAGCCTGCCCCTTGAGGCTTGAAAATTATTTTGCGGCTGTTAGAAAAATGGAAAAACTGAAGAATTACAATGTAAAATATCTTCTTTCCCTCTTTCTTCAATAATGTTCCTCTTAGATTGTCTACCATTTTTTGGTCTCCATTCTATCCAGTAAAGAATCATGAAGTCTTATTTCACTTACATGTAATACACAATGGAAATAGAATAATTCAATCTCGTCCTTATTTAGCTGGAGAGACATCAGCAAAAGAGAAATATCATAGCAAAAAGTTATTTTCCTTCCAACTATCAAAATGATCAGTAACGGAGTGGCTAAAGTAGGCCATAAAAACTAATTCTGATAAATGTTGTTGTCCTGAGCACCTACCAACCATGGATAAAATTATCATTTCCAGGGAATTCACATTTTCATCCCAAGTCCCTCAGAATGAGGACACAAACAGCCAGTGTAAATATTTTTGTTGGAAATTAGTTGTTACTGGAGAGAGAAGTCTTATCTTTAGGTTTTAATTAATTCTTATCTCAGTTAAATGATAATTATAAAGAAATCGTGTTCTTGTAAAGTATCATTGTCTGATTTCTGATGTAACATGTAGCTTTAAGAGGAATTTTGTGAGCCACAAGAATTCCTTTGATTTATATCACATTCTTGTTTGTGAGCAGGGAGAGGATCATGGTTGATTTGAGTGTGTATTTAGAATCCAGGGGAAAAAAATCTAAATTAAAGATACTTTGCCAAATGAAGTAATAATGCTTGGAAAAATAGACAAGTTTTTGTGCCCCACATGCCTTATGGCTTCTACATTTCCTTTTTCTTTTCTTTAACAAATTGAAAATTCTTCTTTAAGTGAACAATGTATTGAGGAAACTGAATGAAAAGTTTCTGTTTGATGAGGGAAGAATAGATTGCTCTTTATTCTTCTTGCCAAGGAGTTAATTACTACATTGGTATGGTTGGTTTTTAAGAGTTTTACTCTCAAAGGCAGTCTGCTGCAAAACAGATGTGTTTTTGCCATCTGAGACAATAATAAGTTCTATGGGAAAGATCAAAGTAGCAAGGAAATGTCTGTTTTTAAGAGTTCCTAGACCGTGTGGCTTTCACCATAAGCTGGTAGCTGCAGTTCTTTCAATTGGCGCTTGAAGAGAAGTAAATTAAAGGACCTTGAGTGTGCAGGAGTGAAAATGCTGTAATGTTGCAACTTGAGAGCAGTTTTTCAGCAACCTGGGTGTTTCAAAACTGTAATTTTGATTAAAATATTGGCAGAATTACAGGTCTAACTAGCTCCCAGTGGACATTCAGTGTCCTAAAATCTTATTAACTCCATAACAGCCTGCAGCTGAACAGAGCACTGTGGAATATGTGTCCTCCACAGAGTACTCAAAGAGGGATTAGAGGATAGTCATTAATGCTCAAATTTGAAAATAAAGTTTTATTTTTTAATGCTGCACACGTTTGTAGTCTGCACGCTGTACATTCTAACTCAGTTATTGCTAACATGGAGGTAGATATATATCTATATGGATAGATATAGGTAGATAGGTAGATAAATATGTATAGATATATATGTATGTATAAATATAGATATATGTATATATAGATATAGATATATATGCACATAATTTTATTTATTTCTCAGGAGTTGCATGACTTCCAGAGGTGAGTTTCACCTAAGTATTGCCATCTCTTCAACTTTTTTCACATGTTTAAGGATTTTTTTAAAAACTATCTCTATGCCTTCCATATAATATAAAATTATGTATATATAGATATATAAAAATAAGTTCCAATTGGTGCAGCCAGTGTAATGAATCAGGTCTGGAATGTGATGAGCAGTGGTTGTACAGAAGGCTGCCGCAGAGAACAAGATTTCAGGCACAAGATCATACTCAAATCAGGGTATAAATGTTCTCAAGCATTAACTACAAATATGAATAATTCTTGCCTTACTTGCCTATTGACTATTCTTGGCAAACTTGCTGAGATTTCCAGGACTCTGGAAACTCACTGGTTCTTCCTCAGCCTCTGGAAGCCCCTGCAGCACCTTTAATTTAAGGAATTGTAAGACTGGGCATTAAACATTGGGGAATATTGGACAATAATAGACACATTTTTCATGTTCTGACTTCCCTTCAATATAATGTGATTTTGTGCCAGCAGTTTTTGCTTTTTGGAATAAAATACAGGGATGACATGATTAATTTTCTGAAAGAACAGTAACATTTCTCTGAAAGAAGACTAACATTATCCCATGTTCTCCCCAAAGGTGGCTATAATGGCCTTGGGTAAAATATTGCTTCTAATAAATCAAACTTCTTGTTCAGTTTTCCTCAGGATTGCTTGTACTTCTACCTCCGTCTCTTGAGACATGAGCAGATGTCACTTTCTGTATTTTTCAATCTCTTGTATAGAAAATCTAAATTATAAAGGCTTATCACTTCTTTTGTTTTTCTTTCGGTCAAATCAAGATTTTATGATTCTTGCTTTTCATGTTAGAGCTTTGACTGCCACACTGAAAACCACATGCATTATTCCAGAGCACAAAATTCAAATTTCTCTTGTCTTGTACTGCTTCAATGACTCTTCTTAATTCTGTTACAAAAGGAAAAAAAAAGGAAAAGAAAAGTAAAAGAATCTTCTGAAGTATTGCATGAGCACATACGTTCCTTTCTCGCTTGATGTGACGAGTGAATAGAAAAAATTATACCCATAGGGCAATCCACTTTATTTCAACTTGTTAGCATAGAGAGTGATTTAGTGCATTACACTGGTAATAAAACCATATTTGTTGGAGATCCTATTAATAAGCAATAACTATTGTATTTTTAGCCACCCTCGCTTATTTGCCTTTAGGAAGAATATTTAAATCTCAAAAGAGTATTAAAAAAAATACAGTGGAAAAGTTTCAAATAATAATGTTTTTGTTGAAAGAAGTAATACTGGAATTTTAATTAAAACATTCAAATAACATGAGGAAGAACTTAAAGACCATTTTTAAAAATGACTATAGATTTATTATAAAATTTGGACAAAATATAAAAATGTATATTTAAATTAATGTAGATGGCAAAAATATTTACCTCAAAAGTAAAAACTTTAACATTTTCAGAACTAGATATTTATCTTGAGATTCAAAATTGATTTTTTAAAAGTTTTATAAAATTTGTTTTGCTTGTGATGTTTTTACTTCTTGAATTTCTCATAGAATTTTTTAAGCAGTTATAGTTACATTTAGATCATCAAGACCAATTCAGATCTCTATCAAATGAAAGGTTATCTAAATGATCCTTTTTATTGTCTTTTAAACAATTCAGTAGAGTTTTCATGCACAATATTTATGGATGGTACTTATTAGAAATGGGAAGAAAATACTTGATTAATATAAAACTCATAGAAATTCCTCTTACAGTAAGACTTTGAAAGTGAAATTATTTTCCTATCAGGGATGTCACTAATCTCCTGCCTTGAAAGACTAAATGCATCATTCATCTGTTTTTCTTTTTTTAATTAGCATTTAAAACATCTTTTTTTCCCCCCACACCTTGGCAAATGTAATATCTAATTGTTGTTTATTTCGTAAAGGACTGCCATTGAGCACTAAGAATTGTGGTTGATTTCTGGAACCATGCGTTTTTTGGGATAATTATAGGGTGATCAAGCCTTGCCGTAACTTGGCAGTTCCTCAATAAAATAAAGCCCCAAGGTGTATGCCATTGCAGCTTCCTTGCTGAGTGGCTTACATAAGCTCTGCTGTTATTTCTTAGCCAGTATGAATCTGGAAGATTAGCAACTCCTAAGACAAGCACTGAAATATGCTTGCTGTGTTAATGAAGTCTCAAAATCACAGTATGGAAGAAGGCTTTCTTTGAAGTGCTGATAAATCTCTTCGTACAGATCATTGCCTGCAAAGAGAGGAATACCTCTTAGGTACAGAGATAAACCCGAAATATTTAGTCTGTAACAAAAACAAGCTAAACCAATGATGTCGTTGTACACGGCCAGTATCACATTCAGTCTGGGTTTTGCAACACAGCAAGGGGGCGATCCTCCTCTCACTCTTCTGGCCAAAAAAAAAAAGTTTTTTAGCCAAGAGACAAAAGTTGTGTCACTGCCCCATACAATTATTTTCATATGGACATTGTAGAAATATTTCTAGTGCTATTGCATGTTAGTCAGCAATAGTGTTGTGTCCTCAGCCATTTTAACATTCCATTTTCCTACATTTAGACCTCTTTTATCAGGCTTACAGCATTATACCTGTTTTTGTCTTAACTTTTGTAGGTTTATTGAAATATTAGCAGTGTTTTCATGTAACTTCAATCTTAATTTATATTTATTTGAATCTAATATGACAGTAATATTAAAATATTAATCTGATTTTATACTCCTGTCCTTCTGGTCATCTAGTTTCACTTTCTTTAAAATAGGAAGAGAGGCTAAATGAATTAAAGTACAAGGTTAATTAAAACATCAAGCTAATGTTTCATCCATCCTATTCATGAAGCCCTTTCACAGCCTTATGACCCTGACTTCTGCTATTCTAGAACAGCAGTCTTTTGAACTTAGTAGATGGTACACTATGTGTGAAATAGTGTAAAACATCATAAGGTTAGGTGTATGATCAAGCTGACAAGAAAAAGAGATTTAAAGGAATTCTTTCATTTATACATAAAGTAAATCATACTTCCTCGATTTATCTTCTGTTTGAATTTTTATTAAGCTATACTTGGGAAAATTCCTTATGTCCCAGAACACCTTTTGTTTAGATACAAGGGGCAGTTATCCAACCTTCTGTTCTTTCTCGTTATTCTTTACGTTTGCCCAGTACAGTCTTACTGCTTCCATTTCCAAAGGTTATGCAAACGCAAGGTCCCTTGTCTGTCTGCTACACAGCTTTAACATCTCCACTGGCACACACAGAAAAACAGAACCCAGAAGCAGTGTTTGCTGCAGCTAAACTAAATGTATCTGTATGTTCTGTAAGAACCCAGCCTCAAACACCTCATTGTCCATACAACCCTACTCTCTTAGCTGCTCAGGTACACCAGCCACACACAAGTTATGGGGAATGGCCTCTGACCCATTCCATCTCCAAAGCATGGCTGTTGCTTGAAAGATTACTATCTGCCTTCATCCAAAGCTACACCCGCAACAAGTCTAACAATAAATATATTAATAAAGGCAACCCAGAGATGTAAACTGATTTGATCCTAGAAAAGTTAGTGAAAGATAGGATTAGAATTTGTGTTCTTGGTCCTGTAGTATTCTTCCAGAAAATAATGTCTTTTGCATTCACGATTAATAAGAAACCTGATTAATTAGCACGTGATTGGGAATGTGTCTCTAAAGATTCTTCTGATATTGTGAAAGTACTGTTCTTTGGTGCTTTTCCTCACTTTTCAAGTCCTCTTTCTCTGGCATTTGTTATGTAATTTGAATACAGCTAACTATTTCAAACACCCCCTCCTACCTACACACCCATTATTGTGATTAATAAGAATAGTTTGACTATCTCGCACTGTATAATTCTTCATAAAACTTACACATAGAACTTCTTTGATTGTAGTTCTGTTTGCATTTTCTGGGGAAAAGAGTACCATGATGAGATATCATTCCCATTTAATTTATGACTTCACCATATGGAGCAGATGAAAACAATGTATTTTCCAATGTCCACAGCTGTGAATGGCCCAACCATGGCAGTGTTCAATGTCAGGTTGCATGGGACTCTGAGCAACCTGGTCTAGTGGAAGGTGTCCCTGCCTGTGGTGAGGGAGTTGGAACAAGATGGTCTTTAACATCCCTTCCAATCCAAATCATTGCATCATTCTATAAGATGCTCTTTGAACTGTGTTTTCTGGGGAAGAGCTGCCCACACAAAAATGAGAAGGAAAAGCAATTAGGACAGAAGTGTGGGAGCTGCTGCAGGATATGCCTCTGAGCACATCTCCAGCTAGGAAGATTGGGTTGTTTTAAGTGGTATTCAAAAATTGTATTTATTAGTGAGAAAAGAAGGTGATGCTTCCAACAGAGATGCTTCCTACAATTGCCTTAAAATGTTCGCCTAACAATATGAATGGTGCATGGCATTTTTGTCAGTGTGAACAGCTGCTCCCCTCAGCTTATTTTGCTTTTACTGAATCATCTGTAACAAACACTCTGCTCAGGAGAGCCTGCGGGTAGCTCGGCACTTTTCATTTACAAAAGTAATCCATGTCTCTTGTCACATTCAACTTTGCTAGAATGTGGCAGGAGTTTGCAAAAGTCACCCAGACTTCAAGGGAAAACAACTTCTACTGAACACTCCTAGGCTGGAAACATAAAATATTTATACTCTTGAAACAGGCAATTTGATCATTCAGTCGCTTTATATATACCTCATTGTGTAAGCATTTCTCTGCAGGCTCCTTTCTCTGTTAAATATAGTTATACGCTACATAATTGTCAAGAGCAAAAAGGGTTTCATATGCTATTTTTGGTAGCATGGATGATGAGCACAGCATTTATCAAGGAAGAATTATTATGGAGTTAAAACTCATGCATATCTATGAAAGCTTAGCTTCTTCCTTGGGAGTTTTGGAACAAGTCCAACCTTAGAAAGTTCTCATGGGGTTCCTTGAGCTGTGCAAGTTGGAAAGAGCTTTTAGCTAAGTTGCTGATACTTAAAATAACCAAAGGGCAGTTTTAAATGTTTGTCGCTAAAAGCAATAAATCACTGCTCAGCACAAGCTGTGTTAACTCTGCTGTCAGGACAGGTGTCTGCTGGGCTCCCTGAGGCAGTCAGCAAACGCAAACTAATGTGCAAACTGCAGTAATTTTTTCTGCCAGCTCTCCCATTTTTGAGATGAATACTAGAAGGTCTTCATGCTACTGCTGTTACAAACTGACCTGACCAAGCCTGTGTGATTGAGTTCATCCACTTTGGCCTCTACATGGAAACCTGTGAGGCATCTGCACATGAGAAAATGTTCTGCTGATAATGGTGTGAAGCTGTGGGCTCACCTGCCTGGGGCTCTTAGCTGTAAAGGCCAGAAGATTTTCTATGTGTTCTTTTACAAAGAGAGTAATACTAGATCTGGCTTCCAGAGATCAGTTTTTCATGGATAAAAGCAAAAAAATTGTAATTGGTTTACCACCATGCAAAGAAGTTGGTCTTGCAATTAGCAAATTTTGCCCTGAATAAATGATATTGAAAGGACTGAGTTGATACAAACACGGTCCCAGTGATTATACTGGAATGGAATGCTTATACTCTGAAGTGTTCTCATCTTAGTTCATGCAGCCTTTGGAGAAAAAATTGTCTGGATTACTTCTAGGATTTCAATCCACATTTCCAAATAGTAGTTTCCTATGAAGCACATTTTTTTTTTTTCTACTAGATGAAAAAAGTGAAGCTATCCTTACATATTTGCACATGCATTCCTCATTAGAAGTCACGGCTAACTGATCTGATAGTTTTGTGCCAAGTCTTTGAGTTATTTATGTACTTTGACCTTGCTGTATTCATCCATGCATCTTCATATATACAAAAAAAGAATATAGAAATATATCTGGCTTAAGTATTTCTACTTAATATACAACCAAATTTTAATGGCTTGTAAATCTGGTAAGAGACAGTAGTGAACCAGCTTCACAGTCTCTGACACTCCAAGCCACCAGATCGATTCTGTGTGAAAATACCTTTCTTATAACAATCTTCCTCAACAGTACTTCTTTCTTCTCCTCCTGGCATAGTATGTTCTATCCATAAATTGCTCAGATTCAGCCTATCATAGCATTCGTGTCCAACCATGAAAACTACCCATCCTTCACTTCCAACCATGAAAACTACCCATCATGCACTATCTGGTGATCCATCAGGATTTTACGTTGTTGTTTTTCCTGATAAGAGTGATTTTGTGTGATATTTAAGGGCTTGCCAAATGAATTAAGTAGTTTTCTTCTCCATTCTCTATAATTAGACTTGCACTTAGTAAAGAATCTCAGTTATACATTCTAATAGGACTAAGAATAATTTAAGTAACTTAAAAATGTATTTGGACTTTTTAATAAAAAGACAACTCCCAAACACTTCAGAAATCTGTAGCATTAATAATAACGTATTGCAAATAGAGAACACACCATGTGTCAAGTTACACAAGAAACCTGGAACTGATTAAACCCATGACAGAAAGTGCTGAGATAAGTATTCCTGTTTTTAAATGCAAATGGTAAAGTTTCTTTTTCAAAGAGACTTGCTCAAATAGGCAAAAGGAAAAACAGGAATGGTTTATAGAAACTTATTTACTTCCTGTTTTGCTGAGTTTTGACAAGGGACATCTGTTGATCAGTAGAAGATAGGTAAAGTTATCCCAGTAAAAGCAAGAAATGCTGGAATTAATATGGAAGAAAAATTAAATGGGATCTGAGTAACTTTAGAAATATGACTGGTCTGTTAATGAGAAATTTACATTTTTTCTGCCTTTGAAAAAATAATCAATTGTTGCTTCAGGTCCCTTTAAATTTAGAGAACCCATGAAACTATAAGATGTCTCAATATGAAAAATAATTATGTGATGGTTTTCATTATCTATAACTATATTTTGGTAAAAATAAATGAAGTCATGCATTTGATGTCTGTAATTATCTATTTCTTGTAATCGCAAGGAATTATTTGAAAGTATTTTGGTGTGCCATAAAAACAGAATGCAGCAGAGTTTTTAATATGTATTTCAATAACATTTGAAGGAGGCCCACCATAAAGAAATGGGCTTTCAGTTTCTTAATGTTTTTTTGTGCCATTAAATATTTATAGTTTCAGGTGTTTTTTTTAAATATACTAATAGCCCAAATGAAAAACTAGAAAAAATTTCCTGAATCAAAGGTACCTTTTTTTGAGGCCTTTCTGTGTTCTGTGAATGCGTGTGTGTTCATATTGTGTATGAAACCAGGCTCTTGCTTTTATACTTCCCCAGCTCAATCACAGTGGGCAAAAGACCTTGTGTGCTTATTTTATCTTCTGCTTGACAGACTGCTTGATGCATATGATCAAATGCAGCATTTCATTTCCAGTCTCACAGATGACAGAATAAATTCCAGAATGTATTTCTGCAGGTGTCAGAAAGGTCAAGGAAGACAGATAGATACAGGTTTGCTCATGTTTCAGTTTCCTGAAGAATCAGGATTAATTATATAGAAAATAAAGCTACTTTTTGAATCTTATCTTTGCAGTATTTGATTTTTAATAATAACTTTTTAAATAAATATTATGTTTGAATTTATTCCATTTTTTGCCTATTTATTAGCAATTTGTTAAAGAGTTCTGCTACTTGGTCTTTGTAATGAATTTCTGGGAACCATGGAAATCCTTCATAGGTTTACTAAGTAGTTAAAAGTCTAAGTTTCCACCTACAAGCACATTTCAGGATTTTACAAGAATAAGCAATGTTTTATTTTCATTTAAGTTGCTCAACTGGGGTATAAAGGCCTAACTATTTTAGTGAATATATAAAAAGTAATCAGCTTTTCCAGTTTCTGACCTACTATATTTAAAAAAATGTGTTTCCTCTAAAGTTTCCATGTCAAAATTGTACATATGACTTTACAATATTGAAATGATTCCGAAAGTTCTGATGCTGAACACTGAGTTCATACTCCATTTATGTTTATTTCATTTTGCTTTTTTCACTTGGCTGGACTGCCATGCAAAAAGAAGAAATGTTTAGCTTTAGTTTATATTTTTTCCTGAAGTCACACTACTAAAAATAATAGGGAATAGAATGGCAATGTTGATGTTAACACCTGAAAATCCTCACTTTCATGATCTTGTTAAAATTACTTTAGGAAATCAATATGGGGATTTTCCCTGTTCTTTGCAGAAACTTTTGATTTCTAAAAATTTCCAAATGCATTTTGGTCAGAGTTACAGCTCAATTATTGTAGAGGAAAAATGACTGAATCCTGATTTTTCTTTCATTGAGTCTTCTTGGTGTGCAGGGCCTAGAAAAATAAAGAAGCCTTGTCTTAGTAATAGTCATTGATCTTTCACTGTGTGATCTTTCTGGTATAAAATTTATCTTAAATTCATTTGGGGTTTAGGTGGCAAGAATAATAGTCATGTTTTGTCTAGTTCTGAGCAACAGCAGTTCTTCACTGAAGCATTTTCTTGGTTTTAAGTTGAAGTGCAATCAGACTCGCTTAATTTTGCATTCTGATGTGCTGTTCAGAGTCAGCATTTTAGATTTTACAAGCCAGGCACAAAAGGTGCCTTGACAAGGTTATTGTTTCTTGAGTGAGAGCACCTGACTCCTCTTTCACTCAGAACTGGAATTTGAAACCAGGTAGAAATGCTCTGCTGCTACCTGGGGATGATTCACAGAAATTGAACAACGTCCATTTCTGAGAGCTGTAGGGGGAACAATGATAAAACTTACAAACTTGGTATGTTTGAAATACATTAATACTACCTAGATGGAAGTAACTTAGTTGACTTTTCAGCCTTTCTTAGAATTCTTTGGGGGAAAAAATGGAAGCAATCCTTCTTTTCAGTGTTCACTTTTCATTTTGTGGGTTTGTGGTTTTGTTTGTTTAGTGTCAAAGCAAGGGCATGGTCTTCTAAATTTCTGTGGCAGCAGAAGTGTTTCCTAAGCAGAGGAAGCTATTCTGCAGAAGAAAATAGAAATTTATTTAAAAAGTAAAAATCACATAGATCTACAGTTTGTCTCACAAAAAATAAGAAAAAAGATGGCCCACACATGTGAGCTCTTGTTTTTTTCTTAAGGGTATGTTCTGTTATCTTATCAATATAAGCATCAATTTTGGTTTTCTTCTTATGGGAAAGAGAGATGAGCAAAACAAACAATGGTCCCCTTTAGCTTGTGCTGTAGCTTCAAACCTTCTCACAGCTAAGGCTGTGAACTGGTGTAAATTCTCAGTGTTTAAGGAGTTCTGCTGATGTAGGACTCTGGCCAAGTTCAGGTCTTATCTTGGCTCCCTAAGCCTGCTCAGCTGCAGCCTCCAAGCAATGGAATCCTTTTATAAATGTTTCCTTTGAAAATGCTACTGGACTGAGAAGGAGCAATATCCAGGTTTCTGAGTGTGTGCATGTACCGCACACCAACTGAGCACTTGAAGAAATTTCCTTCTGTAAATTCAGAATTTGTGAGCATGAATTCCCAAGAACTGTCTAATTTCTTCTCTGCCATATGTCAATCCCCTGAATTTTGGGGGAGCATATGCTAGCTCAGAAGTAGGTTTAAGGATTTTTTTGTTCTTGTTTTTGGGGTTTTTTTTCTGCGATTACTTATAGAGGAGAAAATCTGCATTTTTTCCCCATAGTCTTAGTAGGGAATAATCAGATGTACTAAGGTAGGATGTTTCTTTTCAGCTGCTCAGTCAAAGACTTCTGACTATATGTTATTTGAGAGGATCAATCAGGAACAGGACTGACTTCCAGTAAGTTATTTTTACTTGAAAATACTGCCTCCTAATTTTGTGAAGTTTTGGATTTTCAAAGGGAAATACTGAATAATGTAAGGGAGGAGTTTTCAGGTAAACTTTAGAACTGCTGAAATAATAATTCAGTGTTTGAAGTTAGGCTAGTCTGGGAGGAAAAAAAAAAAGAAAAAACTTCAGAGAAAGATTTTTAATACTCAAATGTAATGCGCAGGCGAAGGACTTTCTTGTATAACATCAGATTCCAGTGAAGGGCCTGCCTGGGCTTTGCTTCCACTCAGCCTGCAGAACGAGCTATAGTTGAGCTTTGCCAACGTGAGGGATGAGGCTGAATGAAGGCTCTGTGTGTCAGCCAGACTCTGCCTTAGCCATCAGCCTCAGCACACTTCACACCAACAGAGTGCCTTTTAAAAGTGTCCAAGGGAAGCAAGGCTTCCCAAGAACAATGCCTCACAATACCTTGATGTGTCCTGGTCTACTCAGGCCTCCAGAGATTACTTCTCATCCGAATGTCTCCCTTTGTTATTTCATTCAAGATCAAGGACAGTACATTTCTTAACACTATTACTGTGTGAAAGCTTTTAGTTTAAAGGGAAAAGAAACTTGTGAGCTCTTCTCAGCAGGGTCAGTGTCATCTCTGGTGTCTCTAAAGCACTTAACCCAGAAGGGCTCAAGGGATGCACTGCCTGATCTTGAAATAGGAGCTGCCAGTCCTCACCCTGATTGCAACCTTTTTTTTGGCTCTGCTGAAGTGGAAAAATGTGGCTTCCTAATTCCAGATACGTGTACTCAAAGGATGAGTAATGTTGAACTGTCTGTAAATTATGTGTCCACATACTGTCCATCTCTTCTGATGGTGTGTTTCTAGCAAAATATTGCATGTTATACGTGGCTAACATGGTCCCCCATGATTGATTTTGTCAAAGACAAATTATAACAATATGATAATTTCTGTTCATGCTCACCACAGCAAGGCCTGGTCTCCCAACCTCTCCCAAGATGTTTGAACAACTTCCTGTGCAATCCTGACACTTTCCCCCAGAGAAAAGTAACTCTGTATTAGAATCCAGTTACTGCTGTTTTTCTTAACTCTCTTTTGCTGGGTATGTGTAACCATGCAAGAATCCTTGCTTTTATTCACCACCCTCCTCCACAGAAAAAGGAAAAAATCAAATTATATTTCTCGTGGAGAAAAATTTGGTATTCATGGAATAATTCCTTTTTCAAATTGCTAGGTAGATGAGGAAGAAATTAAGTAGTCATAGAAATCGTTATCCTGTTTTAGAGAAAGAAAGGTAATTTTTCAGCAGTGCTAATACAGAATAAAAGAAATATGCCTTTACTTCTGCCTTTTATTTGGAAAAGAGTGTAATAAAATGTTTTTGCCAGAGTAAGATGATAAAACACATTTTATATGTTCACAGTGAAAGGTGAATTAAACAATAATTATTAGTGCTCAGAAGAAGTTGAAGAGGTAGCAAGGTTAGAGGTGTGAAAAAGTCTAGAAATTTTTTTCCTTTTCTTTTTTCTACAGCAGCACCTTTTTTAGCTTCTTGAAAGATTTGGATCATTATAGTAATTACTAGCTTATTGAAAGTAAATATTATCTGAGAGTAGGGAATGTCTTATGAATAATTTATTTAAACCTTGACAGCATTTAAGAAGTACTTGTGCATGCCTATTATTTCCAGATAATACCAAATGTAACTAGCGTGAAAGGTGGAGCTACACTGTGCTCTAAAATTTGTGGTCACTCTAATATTTCTGAAATAAGCAGAGGAAAAAAAAATTAAAGCTTACTCTTAGCTGATCTGAAACAAAATCTTTTTTCTATATTAAGAATATTTTAAAAATGTAGATCTGTTGTTATAATGTATCTACAAAAAACTACCATGGTATTCTGCAACAAAAGTTATTGCTCCTTTTTATATTTAAATTATTTTAAAATAAACTCTATTTTTTTAATATACATATATGTACACATATGCTTGAATGAATGTGTGAGTGTATGTGAGCTAGTTTGGGCTAAATTCATACTCTTTATAGTCTAAGTATAGTCTATAGTGTATTCCTACATTATATAGAGAAGACTATGGTTTAGTCACATAAACCATTGTGCAAAACTAATTCAGTGGGCAAGTCAGGGCATCAAAATGAGAGCAGAAACTGTAAGATAAGATGGATACAAAAAAAGGAAAGGCCAAACGTAGAAATAGAAAAGGACATTTGGAACCAGAAGAGCTCAGAGATTCATCAGTTAGGCAGAAGATAAGCCCAAGGGAGGCAGAAAGAAAACATCCCAGGCATCTTAATCAGTTCTTAAGAATTAGCAGAAACTAAATTCCACTGTGTTTTTTATAGGGGCAGAAAAGCTGACTGGGCAGTTGCTAGATCTCCTGCATATTTACTGATTTCAAATGTCAGAAGGACCTTTGATTTTTTTGGTGCTTTGTTTGTCACTTTGATAACTTCTGAGAGTGAGTGATGACTCTTGGAAGTGTGCTTATCTCAGTATTGGCCAAGGGTGAAGGAATTTCAAAGAAATAGAAAGCAATGTTGAAGGGAAAGTGGCCGAGCAGAAGTCAGGAACAGGAAAGCAGAACATAACTGTTCCTACGTTAGCCTAATCTGAATTAAAAGAATTAGGCACAGAACTCGGTTTTTGGGCTGACACACTTCCAGGACTCATGAGGAAATGACTTATGGATTCTGGAGTCCAAAGAGGTAGAGTCCGAATTTCTGATATGAACAGTTCATATAAAACAGTGTGAGGGTAAAACCAAAGCATAACTTAAGGCCTTTTAGCACATGTTACGTTAACAATGCTTATAGCAAGATACTGGATTAATTTATCAATTACTAAACCTGCAAACATAATTTTTAATTTTTATTGTAGTTGTTGTTTTATGGCTTTTTTTTTTTTTTTTTTAAGGAGTGTGAAGAGGCGTTGCTGACCTCTCTATTTTCTTCAGTGACTTTTCTCAGATCCTTGCTTGCTGATCTGTTTTGCAGGGTTGCTGCACTCTTTGAGCCTTTTGTCTCGGGAGCCTACTTCATGCCTTTGTCCGACAAGTGTCCCATAATGTAAAAGCTAAGAGAATGTAGCAATTATTATTACCTGGTGCCATTTGTGCTCCTTGTGACATAAAAGAGAAGCAGTCACAGTGTCTCCACCCACACAAAGCATGTGTCTAACCTGGCAATCTCATGTAAGTTTCTTCATTAACCTTCCCGATGGGAACAGTGTTACTCTTGCTTTTTCCTGCTTCCTATTTGTCTATAAGTAGCATCAGATACTGTCCCATCCTCCTACTTACGTCCAGATGGGAAGCAACTGTTTGATACTGGAAAAATGGGGCCTTTTTCCAGATATATTTCTAAATAGAACACTATTATTGCTTTTTTGCAGTGACTTCAATATATAGTCACTTCTATTTAACCCTGGTGTTTCAAGGAGTTTTAAGTACAAGCACTCAAAGAAACAGGAAATTGAATCAAGTGCTCTACTTTATAATGACCTTTCATGTCAACTACAAGATCTTATCTTTAAAAGTGGGTTGAACAATGTACTGTTAAAAACTGAATTTTCAACCTATATTCATTCTTAAGGATAATGGTGAAAAAAAAGATCTGGCATGTGAGAGTATCACCTCCTCAAGGTGCCCAAACCAACAAGCTTGAATAAGGCTTAATCACTTTTACATGACATGATCTTCTCTTCATGATGATGAAAACCTTGCACTCTAGCTCACATCTGTGCTTAATTTATACTGAGTGCCTCATGTAATGTAGGTGCAATCAGAGAGCTGCAGTGGTCTATTGGTGTTTCCCTTTACTCCCTTCAAAGCTGGATCCAGTTATTATCACCAAGGGTAGCCATATATTTAGGTAAAAATATAAAAATTTTTTTGTAGTGATTTCTTGCACAGGCATGTTTTTTTTTCTCTGATTGACATAGCTGCTGGGATGTAGAAATCCCAGCTGATATGAAGTCAGAAAAAGGACACATATATTGCTAGGTCGGTTTGGTTTTAAGTATGGAAAAGCACTCCATCATACTGTGTTTTGATTTGTTGGGTTTTCCCCCTTGAAGCAGCTGAACACTATTCTAGTTTTCCTACAGGTTTTTATCCTATGCCTGTGTCCTCTCTTCCTTGTGACCTTCATTCCCCCTGAGACATCCATTCCCATAGTGTGCTCCCTGCCCACCTATCACCATCGTGCTTTATCAGCAGAGAGGTAGGTATCACTGCCTGTGTCCTTCTTGAACGACCAACTGGCAAGCATAACAAAGAATTAAAAGAAATAATCTCTGAGTTGAGACTACATTTTAATTCCTCTATTTTACTTTAATAAGTGTCTCTTATTAAACTTGTGTTCTATGAAGGTATTCAAGTGTAATGTTGAAACCTCACACCCTCTGCCAAGCCTGGTCAGCAGTGGTAAGTTTGTTCTGAAGCTGCTGGGAGACTCTGAAAGGAGGGCAGTAAAACAAAACAAGAAAAACAAAAGACAAAAAAATCAATGAAAAGAAGTGTGATTTGCATTTAAGTAATTTTATCAGCATGTGGTAGTTTTTATGTGTCTAGTAAAAGGATGGTGATTGCAGACACCTGTCTTGTAGAAAATGTCTCTAATCCTTTTCTGAGCAGGAGCATTTTCTTTCTTAGTGTAACTGACCAGATGAAGAATCAATTTTGTGTAAAATCCTTTATACATGCTCTGGGGGTCTTTTAATGGTGCATCAAATGGCCAATAATTGCAGTCACATGAGGTTCAGTTGCTTGAGCAGAGGAGATGATAGAAAGAAATAACACAAGTGGAACAGTTAGGAGTAAGACCTTTTCCCCAGTAAGTTACCAATTTTAATTTAGCTGCCCTCAATGCCCAAATGAGTTTTCTCATGAGCTACTTCTATGCACTTAGCTTATTACAGCCCCTTCTAAAATACTGTTAGTGGAATTTTATGTAGCCATTAAATTTATTAAATTATTGTTGTGTTAGTTCCTAACACCAAAATGTCTTATTAGAGGTAATAGCAGATCAAGATAAAATGATGATTTCTTTTGGCAAGAGGCAATGTTCTTTTTATGAATTGTAGTATAGCTAGGGTTGTTAATTTAGCGTCCAGATTATGTTTCATACGTATAGAACTCAACTACTACACTTAATACTTGGATAGTTTTGCAACACTTTTTAAAATTTGTGCAAAATAATGCATGAAAAGGGAAAAGAATACAAGTAATCAAGATGAGGGTATTTCTAAAATACAGTTTATTTAAAATAAAACAACTGTTTCTTTAAAAATCAATTTTTATTGAAAGATAAAATTGTAAAATAAACAAAGGTAGAACTGGAAGTGTTTTTGTTGGTTGGTTTCAATTCCTTTTTTTAATAGGACTTAAAAAAATTAAGTATTTGCAGTGAGAATGATTTTTCTTGGTCAGTGGATCATAGTCAAACGCCTTTTTCCTGAAATTCTCTACCATGCCATAGAAAAATCCTTGCCACCACCTTTAGACATAGATAAAGTAAGACTAAACAAGTTCCCAGCTATAATAAGAATTTGTATGCAAATTAATGAGGTTTCACCCTACAGTCTCTAGGCAATGCCTTCCCTTTAAATATATAGCTGAAATACAGCTCCAGCAGAAAAGGCACTCACCTCATTATTTTGTGGAATGAAGGAGGCTGAACAATTTTACACAGTAAACACAATAACAGAAAAATTTAAAATTTCTGGATGCAAGTATGCCCAGAGTCTATAAACCACTGCACTTCCTCCTAAAAAGAAAGTCTTAACAATCTCTGTGGTTTAGCTGTCTTCTTATAAAGTACTAAAACATGTACATGGCAATAGAATAAATCCATCTGGCATATATATGTGTATATATATATATATATATATATATATATATTTATATGAAAGTATATATAAATATACTCTTTTTTCATATATATAGTCTTAATTTCCTAGAAATAAGCTACATCCAAATGGCTAGACTCAACCAATTGATTATAAATATGGAGTTTTTTCGATGCAAGGAAAAACAGGAACAGCTACAACAGAAAAATATTTGAAGTATGAGGTTGCATATTTAGAAACCCAAGATACTTTGAGAAATGTACATTCTTAACTGTGGCATGGATGATGCACCATGCAGCCCTCACTGTGCAATGATTTTGTGCCCAAGTTTCCCTTTCTTAAATTAATGGAAAAACTCTCCTATTAAGTACAGCAGGTTAGTTTCATCACTTGAGATCTACTCTTGACTGAATCAGTGTAACTAACAAGATTTTGCACTAGACATCAGTCTGCAAGCAAGTGAACTAAAAATAATCTTGTGTGACACTGCAGCATTTCTGAAAACCATTAGTGATCACTAAGTATAAATTACAGAAGAGCTGGAAGGAAAAGTGAACCAAATGCAGTCAAGTAATTTCAGAGACTCTTCTGAAAGTATTCCTCTGTTGAAAAGTTACAGCATTCAGTAGCAGTTATGAATTAGAAATAAGAGTTAACCAAACACTAGAAATACCAAGTCAAACTTTTGAACAAAATAAATCTGGTAAACAAGGAAAAGGAGTAGAAATTTAATTGGTAGCATAAAGAATAATGGAATGTCTACAAGGAAGATAGTCACTAGAGAAAACTGTTAAGCTGGTCAAGAGTGAATGTGATGTTATGAGGCTTAAAGCAAACAATTTAAAAAATGCAAATGTCAAAGAATTTTCTGCTGCTTTCCTACTGCAAAAAATGAAACATGAGAAAAAGCTGACAGTGTTAGGGCAAAGCTGAAATCCTTAAAGAACAATTTAGTATGTTGCCATGTTTGTACTGAAAAAGTTTGGACAAAAGGTAGTTGCTAAAGTGTTTGATGAGGGAACATGTGAAAATACTTGTGCTTCATGAAAATAGTATAAAGGCTTACAAATACTGTTGCTATTGGACTAGTTTTGAGGGTTTAAACACCATCTCTAAATCCCAACACTTCTGTAAATTTCCATTAATTATCAATTATTCAGCAATTATTATGAATTAGGTTATTTCATGCTGTGAGATGTGCCTCATGTGTGACAGAATGCCCTGAAGTTTGCACAGTGCTTTATCAGCTTACTTTGCACAATCTTTGGACAATAACAGAGCATTTCTGGTTCAATAGAGACTGCCTGGTCGATTTGCAGCCATCTCATATGGGACAGACATTTGTTAGATAATCTAAGCAGACTCAAACAAACACATAAAAAGTTTAAGCTATTTTTTGTTCTATTTTGGACTATTTAAGTGGGATCAGTGGGATATTCTGTAACATTTTGCTGATACAGAAGCAAATTTTGTATGGTCTCTATCACCAGTAACAGTCCTGTCAGGCTGAACACTTGCATCATATATCTTAAAAGTTTTGCCACCACCAAACTACTTATGAATTTTAGAGCATTTAGGTCTCACATGAACCAGGTTGCTCATATATGCAACGCAGAAGATCACCATCTAAAATCTCCTGGTTCTGTTCACTGAAGAGGGAAATAAATTTCAAGTCGATTAACTGATTGATATTCTATGTGGTTCAACTTCCCCTGCTTCAAGTTCTGCTGCAGCTTTTGCTGTGGTAATATTTAATTGCTGTCTCTGTACTTGGTTCTTGTTTTAGGAATGAGAAACAATACTGCTGTATGCCAGATGGTATTCAAAGAGTTCATGAGGCGTGTGTGGATTATTAAAGTTGAAATAGTACATGCACATATAAAATTATCTCTGTGTACATTTTTAATGAGAGTATTAAACAGTCATCTGGGTGGAGTAGATATGTATCCTCTTACAGTGGTATTAAAAATGGTCAGATGGCACAAATATCTGAAAAATGAACTTTTTCTCCCTCAACCTGAGGACTCTGTTTGGAATAGAAAGAAATCAAACACTGTCTTCTAGTTAAACTGCACACTTTTCATAAATAATTTAGCACTGGAGACATAACTTCAATCTATAAACATAGCTGAGAAAACAACAGAGTAGACAAGACAGACAATAGCTAGAGAAAAGTCAATCAGTTTGAAATAGACTGAACAGTAGTTTGCAATATTAGACAGCCTGTGACCTTTCAATATCTTTTACTTGTTATGCCTTAAACACTTAGAAGGAATTGTAATCATTTTTTATGACATAAAGAATACTATACAGGAATTTATTAGTATTTTTTAAAGCCTTTAAAATAAACATGGAACTATTTTTTTCTCTAAGAGTGCTACTTGTGAGTTTTTTGGGGTCATTAAGTAGTGCTGCTAAATCATGAGTCTATAAAAGCTGGAGAAGAGCAGAAGGTAACATAATGAGAATTAGTTTTGATTATTTGAATTTGTTATAGATTGTCAAGGCAAGGATGGTGTAATGCTATTTCCTTTTTTATTACTCTAGCAAAAATGAAAAAAGATAAAGCTGAAATTTGAATATCTAAGAAAGTAATTATAAATTCTGAGAGATGATACATCTCACAGTAGTAAATAATAAAGTTTGAGCAGTTTAATAGTTCAGGAGTCCTTTTTTCACTAGTCAATTGTCATAGTGTATCAATAAAGCACCTGGTAGATCTTAGTGACTGTGAAGCAATTATTAGGTATATATCAATTTGATGACTTTCACAAATTATATTTTTGGTATATAAAGGAGTGGAACACAGAAAACTATAAATCTATCCTTTTAAAAAGGTCTACAGCTGGATATAACTATATAATAGATTATTAATGAGGTATAAGTAATATATATACAACTACCTGATTAGTTCATTGATAATAAACAAAATATAATATGACAGATCAGCTCTTTTTAGTTAAGTTTTGACTTCAGAAATTTATCCCCTGCAGTAACTGTGTCAGAAAACTTAGTGGGAAACTGGAAGAGTGACATGGCCAAATCAAAAGACTATTACTTTTATTTATTTTAATTCTTCCCAATCAGTGAAGGCAAATGTCACAGAGCATTTCAGGATGCCTTTTGCCTCTGCTTGAAGTCTTCATAATACTAAAATAGAAACCAACTGATATTACTTGTGGTTGCTGTTTTGTTTCCTTTTGTGTATCTATGGAGAAAGAAAAAAACATAACAGAAACTGTAGTATGAACAAAATATTATTGATTCACAAGGGGTTCCTCCATCTTACTAATCATAAAAACGTAAGTATGAAATATGTGTGGGACTGTACATTTCAGAAGCACTAGGAAAAATGCATAGAGTAGGTGACAAAACATGCATGTAGTCTATGATATCAAACTTGATCAAATACAGTTAAACTTTTTGCTCCTGTTCTTGGTATGTTTGACTAAAAATGGAGGAAAATAACTTCATTTTTAAAGCTATAGAAGATTCCATGAAATTCCATGAAATTCAACTGTCAAGGTCTGGAACACTATTATTTCTTTTTGTAAAGCTCTTAATTCAGTATTCAGGCAACCATAAAATGTTTGATCTTCAAAAAGAAAATAACTAAATATTCCCTGTTATTTTTATACTACTTCTTTTCTAAATACCAGGCTTTCTGCATTTTTAATGAATTTTGGTACATATACGTGGATGCACAACCACTGTGATTGCATACTATACAGGGAGACATGAATATAAGTAGGAAATAATGTCTTCTATTACAGAAATATCAAATCTTCTTTATGTCCAGTGGTTTATTTAAGCCAAGAGACTTGGACAATGTTATAGCAAAGAAGTAAGTATTATTCCTTAAACCTAATGTACTGAAACATGTTAAAATTACTTCATATTGTACTGCCTGGAGTGGTTTTGAAACTTGTTCAAGTGTTAAATCTCTCCTTGAAAAAAAGCTTAAATAGTTAAGGATAAGAGGTTTTTATTTTCCTTGGTAAAACTGCTGATGCCCACTTATGTACTGAAGTACCTTATAATGCACAGTGTAGTCTGGAACTGGAAATACACCTGGGAAATGAAAAACCCAAGTGCTATCTAGTCTCCTAGATTTGTATGAATAAAAAAAAATCTGTCACTGTAAGAAAAATTCAGCTGCATCTAGAACAAAAATTACATTAATTAATATCTGTTCCATTTAAAGAATCAGATCTTTGAGAGGATGCAAAATTTTGAGTAGGAAAATAACAGAAAAAATAAGAGCATAAGAATGTAAAATTCTGCTACAATATTTCCAATTATTGTCTAAGGCATATAAAATTTTAAATTGTGTATGTGTATGCAAGACCTCTAAACAATAGAAGTGCATTTTCTATTGCTCTTTCCTTTAATTGAAAATGTTAATTCTTACCCATGTCATGCAATTCTTACCCATACCATGAATATGCAGCTTCATATTCATTAAGGGATTTCTTTCTGCTCATTCCTACTTATTCCCATTGATATCACAGCAGTTTTCTCACCCACAGTATTTGTCCTCCTTTGACAGCTCTCCTGCCTACTGTTGGTGCCTTTTTCTTCTCCCTTACCTGCAGATGTCATCCCAGTGACTACAGCCTCATTGCTAAATAATTCTCTGAGACATCTCCTTTTTATTGTTTTTTTGCCTTCAGCCTTACACATTACCTTTATCCACAGCCTCTCTTCACTTCCCAGTAATTGCACCCTCTCTGCACTTTTCACAAGAGCACTTTCATTAAGGGCTGTAGACATCCTTGCTCAGCTTCATGATCTGCTGTTAAGGGTGTGAACAAAATGATCCTCTGAGAACAGAGGATCAAGGCTGCTCCTCAGCCCTAGTGATTAGTATAAATATATAAATACATTTCTTTTTTATATGGATGATGTTCCATTTTGATTAAAGATCTACTTCACTCATCTGACCTCTCTGACACTCAAAGCGTTCACTCTAATTCAGCTGGGCGACTGTTGAGATCACTTTCTGTATTTGCTGATGCAGAAACCCTAGATTTCATTTTGAATCCTCTTTCTGGTTTCCAATATTTGATTTACTTGGGTTTTTTGGCAAAGTTTCGCATTTTCTTATTCATCCAGCCTTCTGCTCTCTTTCATGCTGCTTTCTGCACAGCTTATCTGGGGTTTTTAGAGATAGGGAAATCCATGTAGTGTGGTCTTCTCATAGTTAAGCAACTTATAACAAATAATAGTGAGAACATCTTTCCAATTTATTATTCTGTTAGATTTTCCAGTATTTGCTTATGTCAACAGTAGTTCATCCTTGGTCCAAACTGACAAGTGGATTTTTTTTGCTGAACAAAGCCCTGTCCATAAGGAAAACAGAATTCTACTACCAATAATAATAATTTGACATTGACATATACGTGGATATTTTGAATATGAGGAATTCTTACAAAGTAGAGTGGAAAATCTGCTCTGTTTTCATGTGTGCTCATTTCCCCACAAATCACAGATAAAGTGCTCCTCACTGAAGAGAATTGTGTTGTAGTTTAAATTACTTTAAAATGAATTATTTCTCCTGGATTTAGGCAAGAAGAATTTTAAATATTGTTAATGTTCATATTCATCACAAGAAAAATGTGTAGTTTTGTCTTCAGTGTATCAGACATTATTATCAAAGAAAACTAGCTAATTGTAAGGCACCAAGTTTACACTGTTTGTCTCACTTTGTGAATAGGGAGCACTTCTGGGAAACAGTTTCTAGTGCATCAAACTGCTGAAGTAGGTGTTTGCACATGAATTAAACATCAAGCAACCTGGTATTTGACAGCTGTTCTATTTAATTTTCTGTACCTGTGATCGAAGGTACAGCTAGCAGTCTGACAGAAATAAATTTCCCAGTTTTTTGAGGCATTCTGACACAATCTGGTCAAAAAACTTGTTGAAATTCACCAAAGTGAGATTATATATTATTTTAAAATATATTTTTCAGCTAAAAAAGTCCCAAAACCCAAAACCAACCCCCAATGATATGAGCATAGAAAAGGGATCTACAAGTGACCTCTTAGGTAATATCTGGTTTTGTTACCTTTTTTTGTAGCAGCTACATTTGGGTAAGAAATTAGACAAATGAAGGTTCTGCCTCTGAGTTAGATTTGCCAACCTTGTTAACTGTTTGAAATTTGTGCCATAATTTCCTCCCGATGTTGGTCAGAAACCTCTTCCCAGCTTCTATCCTAATTTTAGTAATGGATTTTTGACAACCAGTGCAATTTTTTATCACATCTTTGTCTTTTTCTTGCCAGCACTTGCTTTATTCAATGATTTTAGGAACAGTAGTCATAAGGTATTTTATTTTTTGCTTTGTGTCCTGTGTGCTAAGTACATCTGTGGTTCTCTGGTAAAACAGATTTTCTGTTTCCCTGCTTCCTCTGAGTGTATTTTCTATATATCCCTTCTGTGGTTTAGGACTATAAAAATGGACTGCCTATACAATGAACAGGAAAATTTTCTAATGCCTCATAAAATAGTGTTAATATTTACTTATTTCTGATGGAGGAAAAAGAATTTGAAACAAATGAAGTTGAGATATATGAAGATCAATTTCCTATTGCAATATAGCAGGGACTCAATTATGTGTGCCGGTACTGCATAGAACAGAATAAGAACAATTTAAGCATGGCCATAATTAATCAAATGAAAGATCCTTCTATTGTGTTTCCCACATTGTTCACAAGGAAATGCCTGGGGGAAAATAAAATTGGAGGGAGTATGTACAACGCTTCCATGTAAAGCCTTTCTATCTTCTAATTAGTTTCAGCTGAAAGACTTCTTGAGTCACGTGTTTATTGTTATTTAGCAATCCTCAGCGGATTCCTTCCTATTGCATTTGCAGCTTTCCTTCTTAGACAAGCACACAGGCCTATAGTACCTATGATTGTGGTAATAAATATTGTAAATTGCTGCCCTTTTGCTGAGCTTCTTATCTTCTTGAATGTGTTGAACCTGAATTGGATGCCCAGTATAGATTCAGGTAGAAAGAAACTGTGGAAAGCTGATCCCTCTGATATTCTATCCACATTTCTTGTGATTTTGTAGAGCTTCTTCATATTCCAATAAGGTGATTTATTTTCCAGATCAAAAACTTACAGGTTATTCAGTTGTTCTGAATATATGGATATTTGTTTATTTACATGAATATTTATACCTATAAAAGTTTCACTTACTATTTTATGTCCTTTTGGAGGTGAGGATCTGGACCTCCGGGTTATGTCCAAAGTGCAGATGAAGCACTGTTTACAGTGGCATAACTCTTTTCTCTGTACTCCTGTACTAGCACTTAATTTACTTTTTAACTGCTACTGAGAATTGAAATGACTGTTTCATGGAATTATTTATTATAATCCTAAGGTCTCTCTTCTGAATAGTAATGGTTAGCTCAGAGCTCATCATTTTTATGTGAAATTAGGATATTCTTTTCCCCCATGTGGCACTTTACATTTATCTACACTTAATTTCAGTCATTCAGGTTCATAAGACATATTCTGCTGCAGTTCCTCACAGTACTCTCTCATCCTTACCACTCTAAATAATTTAGTACCACCAGAAAACTTTCTTGTCTCTCTGCCCACCCTCTTTCCCCTATAGCTTATGAGTATGCTGAACATTACAGGTATCAGAGCAACTCCACTGCAGATTTCCACCGTTAGAATTCAACACTGTCTAATGCCTCTCTTTTAACCATTTAGGAGCCTTCCATGCTCTACAAGGCTTCACCTAAAAAGCCTTGGGTGAGGAACATTTTCCACAGCTTTATGGAAAATTTAATTGATCACATTTATCCATATGCACATTCGCCCTTTTCATGGACTTCAGCGGATTGGTAACAATGGATTGATTTGTAAAAGCCAGGCTTATTCTTCTCAAGTAGATCATAATTACTTGTAAGACTCTGTCTAACGTAGATGACAATCTGGTTTTTTCCCTTGCCCTCTGAAGGATGCTTTTTTAAAACTGACACCCTCCTATGGTGAGGCACCACAGCAGTTTCAGGTGAGAATTTATACACAACACTGTTAATAATTCAGCTGTTTCACCCGTGAGTTGCTTTAGAACCCATGGCTGAATACTCTCTGGCCTTTGTGGTTTGTTACTTTTTATTCTGACTATTTGTTCCAAAACTGCTTCAAACTGAATTATTGGCAAAACCCCTTAGAAAGAAGAAATTCTCGAGGGACATCACCCCAGTTTCATCCAGAGAATGCAAAGAATACATTTCACTTTTTTGCCAGTGCTTTCCTTTTGTATTCTGTTCATTTATCTGTTAGTATTTCAGTGTCTAGAAGTCTGTGTTCTTTTGACATGTTTGAAGAAAGATTTATTGCTCATTTTGTTTTGGTATCTGATAATACAGTCCATAGATCTCACTTACTATCCACTTTTGCCCCAAAGAATAAAAGAAATCATCATTTGGTTCCTAGGTGAGGTCCTTTGGCTTTGCTATCTCTTAAGATTTAGTGCATTTTTCATGTTTGGTATTTTTTCCTTGACCTTGGAAGAAACTTCAAACTTCATGTCACTGTGCATTCATTATCATATACCTTACTTTCTCAGTCAGAGGTAACAATGAAATAACGCAAACCCCAAGAATGATTCTTGAAAAACTCAACCAAAGAATTCTCGTCTTCATTCACTTATCGTATTCTCTTGCATTTTTTCCAAATCTTACACTATTTGCCATCTTCTCTATCTCAATTTCTAACTTCCTATGAGTGAATAACAAACAGTACATTGAAATTTGCCAATATTCAATCTCTGTTACTTAAAAAAAAAAAAAAAAAGAAAAACAAAGAGGGAAAAAAACCCAAAAAAACCCCCACAAACCCAACCAAAAATACAACAAGCTTTATTGTGGAAGAGCTATCAGATGGGTTGGTTTAGCTCTATGCCATTGATGGATTTTATTGTTTCTCAAAGATTTATATGTCTTTCTTTGCTATAAAATGTATT
Source organism: Ammospiza caudacuta (assembly GCF_027887145.1). Taxonomy (NCBI): domain Eukaryota; kingdom Metazoa; phylum Chordata; class Aves; order Passeriformes; family Passerellidae; genus Ammospiza; species Ammospiza caudacuta. The sequence goes on along the minus strand of NC_080593.1, from coordinate 51,079,241 downwards.
TAGTGCTCAAAGTCTTTAGTTTTTTATGCAGCTACTTTGCCTTCCTTGAACCTGACAAATATGTAGCTTATTTTCAAATGCTTGTCATTCCCTATGTCTTTTTTCCTTACTTCCTATTGTCTAAATTTTAAAGATTCATAAATCCTGGCAAGAGGATTTACTATTTCATGTGCAACGTCCTATATTCTGTTTTGTATAAAAATTATCCTTAGTTGTGTCAGACATTGTGTCTACAGGTTTTGTTTCTGATGTGATCATTTTCATTTTGAACCTTTTTTTATTAGTTATTTTGCTTTTGCAGCCTACATCCATTTTTGTCTATCTTAATGAAAAAAACCTAACCTGAGTATTCATTTCCTAACATGAACATCTCTACTCAATTATCAAAACAAAGTATTTTTTTATGTTATCTTGCAATTTCTGTCATGTGGCATGATCTTTTCTGTTTAGTACTTTTTGCCCAATCCATAAGTAATATTCACTCTCTTCTACCTAAAACTTTATTTTCTAATCACCCTCTCTTTTCAGACTATAAGTTAATAAGAGGTTCTCTTTAGGGGACATCTATGTGGAAAGAGAGAATATTATATCATGTATGTTGACCATGACATGTCCTCTGTATCTAAATTTTTCTGTGATCCAGTTAAGATCGGCCTTGCTGCTTAAGGAGAGGATGTTTTGGCCTTCATTAAAGCATAAGCAAGGGATACAGGATTGTACAGATTTTCACTAACAGAAGAACTTTGCATTAATGCTAGGATCATGTATATTTAGAAAAGTACTTATGAATTCTTTTTAAAAAGTCACACAAAAATTAAGTTATTAATTTTTGTTGTTTTTTTAAAAAAACTCTAATGATTATAGTAAAGGATTTTTTTGAAATATACTGTGTCTTCACTGTACAAATTTAATGCAATTTTGGACAGTGTTCTGGAAGGCTCTGCTTATACAAAGCCCTACTCTGCAATCTGGGAGTCTCTTATCACACTGAGCAGGCAATACTTAAAGTTTCTGCCGTTCCAGAAACATGAAATCAGCTTGAGATAGAGACTTAATCAGACTCAGAAAATACTCAGTACAACCAGTAATTTCAAGATTTCTGCTGTTACCAGACCTTTGTCACCAGAAGCTGACATAAATGTGCATGTATTTGCTGGCTCTGGAATAGCAAACTGTATTTTCTTCAGGTTTTTTTGCTTTTCTTTCTTCTTCCATACTCCACTAAGTTCTTTTCCCTGTTTTAAGGCTTTTGAGAACTCAATACTATTATCACAGTACTTAGTGTTTGGGTCTTTGTAAAAAAGTTTGTTCTTTCATGACTTTTATGACCTTTAAGATGCATCAGCATACTTACATTCTGAGAAGACATATTTACTTTAAATTCATAATTTAAGTAGAAGTATAAATAGTTCAGAAATCTTGTAGATGTCTGAATTGATAAACTTTCTCCTGAATAGAAATTCAGTGCCTCACTTGGGCCTGGAATGGGTCAGGTCACTTGCTCAAATATTTCAAATATTATGTCAAGATGTATCTGTCAAAGCCAAGTGCATCGTTTGAGCTCCACACAACAATTTTTCAGCATAGCCCTAAGGGTTTAATGCTACTTTCAGGAGTACAGCCTTGCATAGCCATGATTAGAACCAACTTCTTATATATTCTCATCATTTACTGCTATAGTTCTTTTTTCCTTAACACAAAAAAAAAAAAACAAAACGTGAGAAGTCAGCATTCTAATTCACAGATGATGTGCAAAGAAAGCAGAGCTGACTTACTGATTGACCTGCTGGAGCAAAAGATAAGATACTCAGTATTGTTGCTGAGAAAAGTTCTAAAATCCTTCCTCTTAGGAGGACCTCTCATGAGCAAGCAAATCACCTTCCTAAACACAGGCAGTGACTTAGATGTCTAGATATTCAGCTGAGATGCACTTGGGGTTATTTGGAAGCAGAGGTAAAAACCTGAGCTACAGTTACAAAATATAAATGAACAATTAGAAACTTTTCTTTATATTCTTACACTGATACCTAATTTTGATATATTTTTATTTTATAATGATCTTTTATCCTGTATGAAAGGGCAATATACAGTTTCACTGTTCTAAAAGTAAGTTTTGTTAGCTATGGATGAAATGAAGAATAATAAAAAGCTGGTATATCATGGTTTTATATTTTGGAAATACAGAACTCCAGTGACAATCTTAAAAAAAAATCTCATCCTGTATTATTTATACTAATTTTGAACATGTAATTTTTTGGTATCACTCCATAGATCCAGGTTAATATTTTAGGGACTTTTTGCTGGATTTTGGAATCATAGCTTGATGGCAAAGTGATTTGAGCCAATTACTTCACTCAATTATTATGTCTACACATAGTGATGAATTTGCCAGCCCAGACAAATGACTCCATCTTAAATGCAATCTAATAGGATTTTGGTATTTTTAATTCCCAGTCATTAGATTTCTGTCAAACTGAGCCCAAAATACACTGATCCCAAATACGTAACTGAACCCAAACACACCGATCTGTATAAATGAAGAAATATATATGAATTTGCATATGAACCTTCTACTCTGTATGTTTCTCTGGCATAGAATACCTAGAATACATCTATTTGTGCAAGTAAATGTTATCAGAACAGGCAGAATTTTAATCTAAATTTCTTCACTGAACTAAGTTTCTGTTGCTAGAAGTAGAGAACCCTGGGCAAGATTAATCTCATACACAGGCACGTGTTCTAAGCACATACTGTGAAAATCCATTTCCTGAATTTAGGTACCCAGCACCAGCTGAGAGACACCTTGGGCATGCTGCTCTCCCACAAGCTGCTGGTTAGTATCAGACCTCCTGTGTCACATCTGCTGAGCTGGTAGGGAAGTCTTGGTAGTCTAGAATGTCTGTCACTCCAATTTACCACCTACATTAAGCTCTTGAATCATAGAATTATAGACATAGACATATTGACATAGCTAAGGGGTTGGAATGGACCTTAAAGGTCATCCATTTCCAGTTCCCTGCCAGGTGCAGGGACACCTCCTACTAGACCAAGTTATCAAGGCCTTATCCAACCTGGCCTTGATCACTGCCAGGGTTGAGGCATCCACAGTGTCCTTGGGCAAACTCTTATAGTGTGTAACCACATTCATGTTAAAAAAGTTTCTTCTTAGCTAACCTAAATTTCCTTTCTTTCAATTTGTACCCATTGCCCTTGTCCTATCACTACAGTTCCTGACAAAGAGCCCCTCTCCAGTTTCCCTCTAGGATTCTTCAGATACTGGAAGGTTTCTCTGAGGTCTCAACACAACCTTCTCTTTTTCAGGATGAACAGCCTCAGCTTTCTCAGCCCATGTTCTGAGAAAGGAAGGGGAGATACTCCAGCCCTGTTATCAACTTTGCAGCCCTCTTCTCAGCTTGCTCCAACAGTTCCATGTCCTTTTAATGCTTGGGACACCACAACTGTGCACAGTACTCCAGGCAGAATCACATGTGAGCAGAGTGGCAGAATCACCTCCTTTGAGCTGCTGGCCATGCTCCTTGTGATGCAGCCCAGGATTCAATTGTCTTTCTAAGCTGAGAGCACACACAGCTGGCTGGTGTGGAGTTTTTCCTCACCTGTAACCCCCAGGTCTTCCTTAGCACGGCTGCTCTCAATCACTTCTCTGCCCATGCCGTTGGTGTGTCTGGGATTGCAGTGACCCAGGTGTAGGACCTTGCACTTGGCATTGCTGAACTTCATGGGGTTTGTATCAAACCATCTCTCAAGCATGTCAGAGTCCCTTTGGATGGCACTATCCCTTCCTTCCAGTCTGCAACTGTACCCCCACAGAGCTTGGTATCATCTGTAAGTTTTCTGAGAGTGCACGTGATCCCATGTCCATATTACCACCAAAAATGTTGTATAACAACTGGCCCTAGTAATGACCCCAGAGGAACACCACTGGTGTCAGTGTGGACTCTTGTCATCTAGCCAGTTCTTTATCCACCCAATGGTCCATCTTTCAGGTTGCTGTTGATATTTGCTGCCCCGAGATGCGTAGGATGTCTCTGCTTCCGCCTGCGCAACTGAAGAACGAGTCTGGACTCTTCACTTTTCGGTCTTGAGGTTGCTTATTAATTCTTATCTATAAAATTTTCTTTCTGCCCAGCTGAGGTCTGTTCAGCAGGGCAGCCACAGGCACTCTGACTGCCCCCAAGGCGGTGTTGTCCTTTTATACTACAAGCTACATATATCATATTTACACTTAATTCCCAATACCTATCACCTCTTAGGTATTCTACTTCTACTCTACTCCAAGAGCACTTTTACTCTAAACTAATCCCAAAGTGCCAAGATCACAGCAGAAAATGGAGAACAAGAAGAAGAAAGAAAAGCTAGACACGCCCAGATTCCTCCATCTTGTCCCCATAACCCCCATACCGAAAACCCTAAAATCTACATTTTCACCCTGTAATCATTTTGTTATTACACTATTCAAACTGTGTGACTTTCAGGTCCTTATACAAAGCTGGCAACTTGCTCCAAGGGTCAAAATCAAATCCCCAGGCGTTCTGGGCAGCATGCCAGAGTCTCCAAGCCCCCCCGACAGGGTCCTCAGCAACTCTGGACACCTGTAAAGATGTACTGAGTTCCGACATCCATCCATCCATCAAATTCATGTCTCTCTAACTCAGAGACAAGATCATTCTGTAGGGCAGTATCAAACATCTAGCGTAAGTACAGATAGGCAAAGTCAGTTCCTCTGTCCCTGTCCACCAGCACTGTAGCCCTGTCACAGAAGGTCACCAGATTTGTCAGGCACAATTTCTCTTTTGTGAAGAGACCTATTACCAATCAGGTGTTTCTCTTCCTTGTACGTTAGCACAGTTTACAGGAGAATCTGCTCCATGACCTTGCCTGGCATAGAAGTGAGACTGATTGGTCTGTAGTTCCTCCAGTCTTCTGCTTTTCCTTTTTAAAAATGAGACTTACATTTCCCTTTTTTTTCCAGTCATCAAGGAATTTACCTGAATGCCAGGATTTTTCAAAAATTTTGGATAGTAGTTTAGTAAATTCATCTGCCAGCTCCCTCAGAACCCACAGATGAACCTCATTGGGTGCCATGGACTGGTGTACATTGAGTTTCCTTGGATGGTCTCAGACCTGATCCTTTCCTACAGGGGGCTCATTCTCCCAGTTTTCATTCTCCCAGTCCCTGCATTTTCCTTTCTTGACTTGGATGTTGTGGCTGGAGCACTTGCCATTGAAGACTGAGGCACAGAAGTTGTTGAGAACCTCAGACTTCTTTGTCCACCATAGTCATGTCTCCCTTTCCTTCTGGAAAGGACCCATATTATCTCTATCCTTTATCTTGTTTGCAACATATGTGTCAAAGCCTTTCCTCTTATCCTTAGTGCCCTGGCCATACTCAATTCTAACTGGGCTTTGGCTTTCCTAACCTTATCTCTAGATTCCCATACAATTTTCCTGTATTCCTCTCAGGCCACCTGTCCTCATGTCCACTTTCTGAAAGCTTCTTTTTCTCACTATGAGTTTGCACAGCATCCTCTTATCCATTCCTAGAGCCTCCTGGCATTTTTGCTCAGTCTCCTTGTTGAGATACCTTGCTCCTGAGCTTAGAGGAGGTGATCCTTGAAATTCAGCCAGTGATCTTGGGCCCCTCTATCTTCCAGCGCTCTATCCAATGAGACTCTTACCAAATAGAGCCTTGGAGAGGCCAAAGTCTGCTCTCCTGAAGTCAGGGCACTGAGCTTGCTGTGTGCCTTCCTTGCTGTCATCATAAACACCATCTCCTGGTCACTGCAGCCAAGCCTGCCTTGAAGCACTGCATTCCCCACCAGCTCCTTCCTCTTGGTGAGCACAACGTCCAGAGTGGCACCTTCTTGTTGGCTTTTCAATCACCTATCTAAGGAAGTTGTTAACCCATTTGAGGAGGCTCTGGGATGACTTGTGCCCTGCCATGCTCTCACTCCAACAGATTTGAGGTGGTTGCAATCCTGCATGAGGGCCAGAGCTTACAAGTGTGAGGCCACTACTGTCTGCCTATAGAGGGCTTCATCTGCACCATCCTCTTGATTGGTCTGATACAGGCTCTCACTATAACATCCTCTGTCCCTGCCTTCCCTTTAATCTTCTTCTATTAGCTCTCAGCTGGATCTTAATCCTAAGTAGAGTTCCATACTGTCCAGCCAGTTACTGACATGACTACTTGTCTCCCTAGCCTTTCTTTTCTAAGAATCCCAAAACTTTCCATTCCAATGGAATGTTTGATGGGTGATGACTCCTTCCCCAGGTTCTGTGCCCTACCTTTGTGACCTGCCTGCTGAACATCTGAGCAAACTGCTGTGCCACACCCTTCTCATGTCCCACACCTTTCTAATGTGCTACACACTTTTTGCCAGCTCTGTTTGCTGCCCTCATGGCTGCTCACATTCCCTGGAAACAACATTTAAATGGCAATGGCTCCTGGCAATGCCCCCTCCTTTCCTGATGGGCTCCTGAGGGCTGCAGGGTCCTGAGGGGGCCTTGGGCAGCTGATCAGGTGTCCCTGAGCTTGGGATCCTCCCATACAGCACATTCCAACAGTCTCCACAAGACTGACCTTGGTCACCACTGATATCTCTGCTGTTGCCTCTTCAACTAAGTCTTCAACACTTACCCCAGCTCAGAGAAGTGTCTCATTTCAAGATGGCACTTAACATTTAGCCATTTAACCTAATTCTACGTAAGTGTGTGCATGGTGTGAAGTATGTGATTAAGATGTGCTTGATGTTCCATAATGAATTCATATTTCTGTGCCTTATTTATTTTATTTTCATCTCCTGTCCTTAAGATAAATCTCTGACTGGGGATGTAGAGGCAGTGCCCTCTCCCTTGCAAAGATGCAATTGTCTGAGCCATACTTATCAGAGTTCCTCTTCAGCACTGCCAGCTGCAATGTCCCATCCTCAGGGCCTGGGTTCTGCTGCTTCCTGTGTTACCCAGACCAGACGTGAGAGAAAGATATACCACCCTTTCTATGTTGGCAGACCCAGACAGAGTGGATCTAATCCTATCGCTATAACCAGGATAGGTTAATTATCCAGTTGCTGCCCAGGAAGAGATTTTAACTCTTCCATGAGATGCCATCTACTCCTTCTTTATACTTAAAAGTTTTTCTTTTTCCAGTGTGCCTCAAGACACAAATCATGCCAGGACTATGGCAAGCTATTGGGAGAAACACTGGGGCTCTTGGGGCATTTACTCTCCTTCAGCCCCCTCTCTGGCTTTTACATTTGCAGTTGTTTTCCGATGTGCTGTTATGACACGGAGGAGAAGTAAGATTTCCTCAAGTGTTGTAGTTCCAATAATAACATCAGTACTTGAGATACACAATGTAAAGCTGTTTAAAAGCCCAGCACAGTCATCTGCTGCTTGAGATAGATAGCTTCCAAAAAATAAATTCAGCAGCGTCTCTAAATATGTTCTTTAATTTTTCACTCTCTACGTTTCTTAGGGATGGAGGATGTAAATCATTTTGCATACATCAATGCAAATGCAATTCAACTTAGTGCTGACATGCAGTCTAATTGGCTTTAAAATGGAATTTTGTTTTTTGAGTGCTAATTTTCAGGTAATGACTTTCTAATTGATTTTCTTTTTATGAAGGACCATTGATTCACTCCCTTCAATGAAATTCAGTTGGCTTCCCAAGAGAATTTATGAAAAGCTGTTAAAAACAAGGATCTATCACTGCTGCTTTCTTCCCACCTTGCTTTGCTCTTCATTCTAAAGTATACATTTTATTATTCTTCCATGACCAAGCCTATCTTAACAAGGCTGAATAATTATATTGTGTATATATATGAGTCTGAAATGGTGTCTTTAAAAAATGCCTAACATCTTAATTCAGAGATGGATTGAATTTTTTGTTACATTCTTCCTAAAAACTGGACATTAACCGTGACGTCCAATGCATTAATATGACAGCTACATAATATTTTTCTTATTCTAAGTCATCAGTTTGGATCACGCAGAGATTATCTGAACAAAAAAAGGATTGATGATTTTTAAATGGAAATATAAGCTATTGTGTTACTATATTGCTTGTAGCATTGTCACAGATGAGTTTCATGAAGCATGCTGGAGACTGCCTAAAAGTTTTCTTTTATCATACAGTATTGCAATCCCAACTAGATTTTAATGCATAATGTAATGATAATTGGAAACCTTTTGGTGATCCTGTTTTGAACCTTGATATTTAAGTCAGTGACATGACAACAGAATGAATTCCACAAAAATTGAATGGAAATCCATGCTGTTATTTTAGCTTGATTTTTCACAACCATTGTGGGAAGGGAGGAGGGAAGCTAGTGGCTTTAAAAGAAAGCCTGTAAAGGTTTTGGAAGCCAGGTAATGTTGTCATTTTGCAAGTTGTCCCAGACAAATTACGTATTTTGCTTAATTACCTGATTATTTTAGTGTTATAGCAACACAGTGAGTATTTTCTCTCTAGTTTCTCAGGTTCTTAAAAAGAAGTTTTCCATAATAGTGAGCTATTCTTAGATACAGAGCAAAAGACGTAATAAGATCCAGTGACTGGATGAACAAACCAAGTAGAAATAATGCATATATTTAACACTGAATATAAGTAGGGAAAAGCTCTGTAGGAATGTGATAAATTTGATATTTTTATCACTTTCAGTTTTGTAATCAAGACAGGATAACTTCATGAATGATGCACTATACCCCAGACTGTGAACTTGTTAACTGAACTATTGCATGGGAGTTGGCATTGTGTCTACTGAACTCCAGAACAGATTATCATAATGCTCTCCTCTGGTCACCAAAGTCAATGAATCTCTTTGATTTTTTGGGTTTGGTTTATTTATTTATTTATTTATTTATTTATTTATTTATTTGTTTGGGTGAGCAGGGATGTAAAAATCAGTGAATGGATTGGTTTTGTTTTTAAAGAATCAATGCATAAATAATAGCTAATTAATTCTCAACAAACACTTCCAAGAGAATTATCTCTGTCTTACAGGCAGAATGAGTTTCAGAGGCATTGGGGTGTCAGTCTCAGTTCACACAGTAAGTAAGCAGCAAACAGAACTGCCAGCAGTCATTCCTGACTGCTGTGCTTATGCTATTACAAGTATTTACAGAGTTTTATCAAATGTCTGTTAAGGCAATTCCTGCAGGTGCTTTCTGTGATCCTGTAGAGAAACAGAGTAACATTATGATGGCCTCTTTCATCTGAAGAGCTCCAAAATCATTCTGAGCACTTGCAAGCGTGTTTTCAAAATACTCCCCGGCAGTAAATGAATAAGTCTAGAAGTCAGGGAAAGCGAAAGATAGGGAGATCCTGGTACCTTTGTCTTTCCACTCCTCCTTCCTGTAAATGTCCACAAAAGGATGTTTTTGGTTTCTCTTGTATTAGTTTTAGAGAAAGGTATGTAACAGGCTAATAGCAACAAGATAATGGTGTCTTCACTCTGCAAGAGCTACAAACACTTTCCCTGACTGGAAAACAGCACTGTCAGTGTGATGTAGTTTCAGGAAAATAAAAATAAACAAGAAGATTCACTGAGTATCTGCCAGCCTTTTCCCGATCAATTTGGGCCTTTGCATAGGAATAGAACCATAATCATCTTCTCTGTGCTGTAGCAAATCTTTGTCACAGGCAATCAGAATCATGTAAAACAAGTAATGCACCTAAGTAATAAAGATCTTTGTACATCAGAAAATCCACCTTCTCCTTCTATATGAATAGTAAGACACATGAAGCTGTCAATAACAACAATGTTGCTCTACTGACATCTAACTCTTCTTTTAAGTTAGTGGCCATGCAGGCTGTCAATCCTGCAAAGTGATAGAAAAGAGTGCAATGAAGTTATGCTAAACTCAGAATGTCACTGCCTCCTTGGCCAGCGAAGCATGTATCCTGGCTGCAAAATAAATAAACCAGAAATATCTGAGTCAGATAAAATTGCCAATGCTTGTGAGGAAAAAAAATGACTTGCACGCAACTAGTAATCAATTGACTCTAATGTTCAATCCCCTAAGATTTATGGCACAGCTTAAAATTAAATTTAGGAAGTCTCTATTGAGAGAAAATAAGGCCTTTACATCACTTTAGTACTTGTTTAATGAATTTTAAAGAGAACTGGACAGGTGATCAAAATTTTAAAACCCTTTCCTCTTTCAATTATGGTTTTCAAATTAGATTTACATTTGGTGACGATTAAACAAAGGTTTTGATTTATGAAAATCTTCCTATTTCAGATGCTAACAGCCATTTGAAGGCATTTCAACTAAAAGATGTCTATACAGTTACCTTTGGAGTAGTAGTTGATGCAAACCTGAACAAAACAACAGAATATGGAAATTCTAGATGCATACTATCTCTGCAAAAGAGAAAAATAAAACTTCTGAAAGTATGCAGTTGCAAAAGAGGGAATAGGATGAAATCAAATTATATACTTTAAAACAAAAATAGAACCTTCAGTATTTCCTATTCCATTATGTTAAGACATCTAACAGTTTACTAAATTCACAGGAGTTTCAAATCAAAGATTACTTCTTATTCTGAACTTCTCATATAGATGCTACACACTTTTTGTATGAAGACTGAGAATGGATTTGAGCAGAAACACAAGAATTCTGCATATCTCCCAGAATTCTTTCAGTCATGCTCATCTTAGCAGGAAAAAGGAAAAAAGAAAAGAAATCCCTGAAGAAAGAGGGATATGTCTAGCTTCTGACAATTCAGATATTTCTTTCCACATTCCTTTGTAAAATATTCTTGTGGCTTTTTGGTATAATTTCAAAAAGCCAAGTGGTTAAAACTCTCCTTTTTTCCCTAGAAAGATGAGCAGCTATTGAATTCAAGTTGAAGGACAAGCTGGCATGTTTGAAGCCCGTCACATACTGTAATTCTGCCTTTGGGGATTTCTTAGAAATATTCCTTTGATCAGTTTGAAAAGACTATTCTGAAGAATCCTACTCCAGGTATTCTTCCTGAGACAAGAATTTTTTGTTTGCTTGCATGCCATTTTGCTTATGATTCTCTGCATCTAAAACCCTTTTTAACCTTACACTGAGTTTTAGAAAGGAGTTACACATTTTTCATGGACATCTTTCATTGACATTTTCATCTCATGGTTACATTTTGGTTACATTTCTGTTACAGGTTTTTATTTTTGCTCTTGTCATGGTTCCTAGACCGGAAGGCTCTAAACTTGTGAACCTTCCTCAAGAAGATCTTAATGAAGATGGTGATTTTTAGAGTATGGTCTCTGCTTAGGGTGAATAGGAGGAAAGGAAAGGAATATGTTTAGTGAGTTCTTGTATCATAGCTGATATTGCCTGCATCACCCTTTGGAATTCCTAACTTTAGTGTATGTGAAATATTTTAGAAAGGTTACTTTTATTTTCTTTCATCTTGACATATTATGAGAGTACTGTACCTACAGACAGAAACTGAAACATGTTAGTGCAATGAAGATGGCAGCAATGCTATTTTTACTTTTTTTCTTTAGTAATTTTATTGCTAAATCTTGACTTAATATTATATGTGAGCTTCATTTATTTCATGAATTTTACAACTTGGAAGCATGCAAAAAAACCCCAAAAGTTTCAAAATTATTTCTAATGCATTATTTTTATGTTTCTGTAATTATAAATCAATTTTGTAATGTTTAATATTATTTAAGGACAGCTGAAACATGTTTAAAGACACCTTATTGGCTTTTTAATCCAGTTTTATTTCCCATTACTGGGAAGCTTATCTGAATTGTGGAGAATATAAGTGCTATTTGCAATTAACTAAAATCCCAGCATTAAATAGATACTGAAAGTATAAAAGAAAAGCACCTGTTTATTTAAATTTTGTGTTCAAAGTTTGTTTATTTTATCTCAGCATGCACTATTAACTTTATATATGAAGCAATTAATACAGAATAACCAGACTTTATTCCTCACTGATTGTTTTACAATTGTATACTTGCAACTATTTCAGATAGGCAAAGTTTTGTTTCACAGTTGTTTCTTGCATGCTAATAGTCTAGTCAGAATTGGAATGATCTGGAAAGCAGTCTCTGGACTCTTCTGCAAATGAAACATAGCAATGAAAACTATTCATAACTGAGAAAAGTTTATCTTAAATGTTAATAATCATGATTTACATATGACTCAAAATAAAAGACTATAAAACCAGCAAGTACAGTAATTTTTATTTATAGTTATAAACTGAAGTCACAAATCAGTATTTTCTATTATGAGTAAAGATTGCTGTTTAGATGGATATTAACTGATTAAGAGCTAAAAATCTTTCTGTAGTTGCTATGCCCTCACTCAAGGTATTCTCAACAGTATTTAAAACAGATTTTGACTTTGTACTTTTTCCTGCAGGGAGTTTTAGTTTTTTAATCCAAAGCACTAGGTCAGGGGTGTGGAATGACACTGCTGAGTTTGTGCTTTCCTCTCCTAAGTGTGCCCTCTGGTAACAGCCTCAACAGCTTGGGTGGCAAGTAACCCAGTAGAGTAGTGGGGCTGTGCAGAAGAGATACAAGAAGCTTTGAGACAAGAGTGAGGAAAGGAGTGCAGTTCTGAAAATTACTGAAAAGCTACTTGAAAATCATCAAAGTGTGCAAAGATTTCTAAATTCATCAGCAGTAGAGAGGGAAAGAAACCAAGGGCCTGAGTTCCCCTGTGTTTGACCTTCTCAAGGTGAGAGCTCCTGTTACTGCTGAGCTCTGTGGACCAGCAGCCAATGATCAGAGACCTGTTGCTGTTACTATTTCAGTAATGATTGCAATTGTGCTTAGGTGTTTTGGAAACACGTTCTTCCTGTCTCTCTTTCTTTCTACAGAAGATGCAGCAGAAGTAATTTTTTGTGTATCAATGAATAAAATCTCACAACTCCTGTAGAGAAAAGCAGGCTTTATCCTGTCTGTACAACCATTTTGCACTGATTTTTGTATTCTTTTTCTTTTAATATGAATCAGTCAGTGGGCAACTTTTTGGAACTAAGGTGTTGATCACATTCTTTATTTTTTAGAGTACATTTATATTGTACCCAGAAAAAGTTATATTGCACTTTGCAGCAACTGGAGAGTGGTAAGCTTTTAATTTAGTTCCTGTCTCCCACTTTGCTTCACTGACCACAAAAGGCTCAGCTTTCTAACTTAGACACCAATGTGAATACTTGACAAAGTGCTTAATAAGAATTATTTTATTTTTACAACCCCATAAAATAATTTAATTTTTTACTCCATATTCCATTTATGTGGAACAGAGGCAGGGAAGATTAAGGCAAAACTACCTAATCATTTTGTGTCTCCCTGGAACTATACTAAGTGCCACAGAAAATTTTTTTGCAACTTTCTTGTCTAGCACCACATTGGAAATGTCATAAAGAGAATTAGCACCTGTGCTGTATGGCACAGTCTGTCTGTTGACTTCATGGGAGATGGCCCATTCCCATCTGGCAGTCCACAGGCATGGACATTGTGTACTTCATTCACTCATGCAAATAAAGGAACTATCTTAGAGATACCAGTCCTATTCATTATGAAACCCCATGCTGCTCCTGGAGTGGGTCTTGCAGTGTCTAAGTGTTAAAATCTGTTTAGTTTGTTTAAGACTAAGAGCAAGATAATGATTACTCCCCAATGTGTTCAGAAGCTACTACTAATAAAGCAATCAGTTGATCTTAACAACAAAGATGGAATGTTATTCAGTGGTGGGAAGGTTGTATTTTCTCAATTTAAATGAAACTGTAAATTCTGGATACTAAATCTTGGGAACAAATTGCAAAAGACTACGACAGGCTTCCATCAACAAAATTTTCCACATCAAGCTCATGTGGTTTTCCTCTTGAATTTAGATATGGTTAAAAATGAGAAAAACAAACAAACCACCCTAAAACCTTAAGGTATTCTAGCCTCAGATATTGAATGTATCAGGATGAATAATCACAATTTTTGCTCTGGGAACTGTATGAATCTCTGGGGAATTAATAGCAGGTAATTATGTACATAAATTAATATCATAATGATATTCAGGAATTTATTAAGACTCTGCAGGAAACATAACTTCTACTAGCAGTGTTGACTTTAGAACCCTAATTGTATTTTAATATTTTTTGTGTATATCTTAGGTTCAAAAGAATTTTAGGATTGTTCCCATTTTATGTCAAGTAGAACAAAACATATACGGCTCAGCATAGGGGTTAAAATTTCTTCTTCATTATACAGGCCAGAAAATAATTTAGGAGCTTTGTTAGTATCTGTTTTAGAAATTTTACATGTTATATTTGGTGTTTTTACCAAAAAGGGAAGAATATCTCTGCCACTGAGATATTTCACACATCTCTGGAATAATGTGTTCAATTTCAGGACATAGAGAAACGCGACGCTGTTGGTGCCTTTGCTGTGATGCTGTGGTGTCCCATAAAGTAAAATTCAACTGCATCCATATGTCCGTGTCCCTTGTTCATGAGTCTAAAGGTCAGGGGAATAGGATTATTAATTGTAGTTGTGGGTAAAAGAAAAACAAATAAAACCCTTCAGTCTGTACACATGTGCATTGTCAGATGTCCTGCCTCAAGTATTCCCATGATACAAAGTCAACAAAGGGTTGTTGTCCAGTCCTTAAAAAAAGTCAGTTTCCCTAGCAAAATTCAGATAACTTGGTAATATTTCTGTGCATAAATAAAGAATTAACAATTGTACGTAGAAGTATGAGAAAAGCTGTTAATTCTTGTGTTTGGGATTTATGAGCACGATAGATAGGGAGTTCTTTGTTTGTTTAGGCTTCATTACTCAAAGTAAATTAAACAATGATAATATCCTACAACAGTACTAGAAGATAAAAGAATGTTTCATTCTGAGTCACGTTCTGGATGCAGTAGTTGGGAGGGTGTGGGGATTTTTGGTTTGTGTTTTTTTGTTTGTGTATAGGAGTTTCATTTGTTTCTCATTTTAAAAGAAAAACTGCAAACATCAACACATTAAAACTCACAGATTTGATAATGAAGCTCACATTTGTAATTTTTCTTTCAGGTATCCAAAATTATGCTCAGGTATCAAATCTTGCTCTTCAATTTTCTGACTTTAAGTTTTAAAAATATTTTCTAGGTACATTATACAGAATGGAATCCCTACAAGTTATCTGTGAATAAAAAATGACAATATCCCTTATTTTTTTTTTTTTTTTTGAGAATTAGAGATTTCTGTAGATTTTTGTTAAAATACCAAAAAACTCAAAGTTCCAGTAGAGGAGATTGAGTTCTTTTTGAGTAAAAGAGTAGTTGTCAGTCTGTAAAATATAGGTGTGTTTTCTTATAAAGATCAATAATATTATTTTGCTAAATCATTGTGTTTTGTTTTGAAAAGTGCAAGGCTAAAAGGCAGCAAATAACCTTTGGGCTTTAGTCTTTGCATGTAATGATAATTCCATTAAATTTTTCATCAAATTATGATGAATGTGTGGTATGTTTTCAGCATACAAAGAGAGAATTTGAACTTGAAAGTAAACTTCCTAGGAGTTACTAGAGAAGATAAGGGTGTAAGGTGAACAAAAAGATAGATCTGATTAAAAAATGCTAGGAAAGGTTTTGAGCATAGGATAAAAAAGTGTTCTCAATTCTAGTGAAAGATAACATTGAGGTTATACATACATATATATATATATATATATATGCGCACTCATTTATAACTCTTTTATATAAAAGAGAGAAATATGGCTGAGGGAAGTATCTGGATTGCCACTGAAACTGGGATTTACTGCTAGAACTGATAATAGAATCAAATTCCTAGGAGCTCACCATCAGCAGCATTATAATGCTTAGTTGATCCCATTTGTTGTTAATTCTGAGCTCTTAGGAGTTCTGGTCATTTTAAAACCACAAATCTCAAAGATGAAATTTAGGACTTGATGAATCATTTGAGCATTTCTTCATTTGGGATAAGGGAAATACCTGCTATAGCTTTTAATTACTTTCAGATACTTTTGTTTTCTTTTCAGATGCATTTCTGTGTGAGGTGATTATGCAGAATGCTGTAGAAATATTGTTTTGCTTTGAACGTGATTGTTTTTAGGCAAAGAGTAGAGTATGCAAATTGTAGTGTTACTAATTTTGCTGTTCAAAGGAGAGAATGCAGAAATGTTTCTTCAAGGAAAAGATTACTGCTTCCTATGACTTACTTTTACTCCCCACAGTACAGATGAAAGTATAGTAACCTGTCAAAACTGAGGTAAAATGGAAATAATCTAGATCTGTTACTTTCTGATGCATTTTTTTTTCAGTTTGCCATTATTCTTTCTTTCTGCAACCTGTTTTCCTACCATATTTCTTATATATCTTTTTTTTTCCCCCTTCTTCTTAAAGTTATCTCTTACATGCTCCTTTACCCAATCCTCTTATTCTTGCTCTTTGAGTTTGCATGACACAGTTGGGCTGGGTTTTCATAGGTATTAAGCAAATCTTCACCAGCTAAGAGGAATTGATGAAGTTAAGGTTTTGTCTTTTTTTCTTAAATGTCCAAGTAGTAAAGTAGGAACGAATTTTTTAAACATCTTGTCTTCTCTGAAATCTGCTGTGGATTTCAGCTTGTGCAGAACCAGTTCATGATATGAATTTTTCTAGGGCCCCTGGATTTGATCTGCCCTGCAGTGCCAAACATCATTCTACTGCACTGCTGGTGAAGAGCTTCCAGCACCCAGCCAGCCCTGCTCTGCTCACTGATGGTCCAGATTCCTGAAAATTCAAGTGTAAACGCTTTCCAGATTTTCTTTTTTTTTTTTGTGCAGAGGGCTGGCAGCCATAACCAAAGCTGTCAACATCTCACTTTTGTAATCCTTTCTCGTTTTTTAAAAAAATATTTGGTTTAGAATTTGGGTTTTTTTTCTATAAAACAAAAATTTCAAGGTTTATTCAGCTTGGCTCACCTTGGAGTCCCAAAAAATCCCCAGTTATGTTTCCTGAAGACATATTCTGCCTGCCTGTGGATGTTTCCATATTTTATAATGGTACTTCTATTTCCTGTTTCTGCTCTTTATAGAGCTATAGTCCCAGGGAACACAGACTCTGTACTGTTTTCATTATTGCAGTGTCAAAATAAAGCTAGAAGCATATATTTTTTTTCCCAGAAATTCAGAGACAGAAATTATTTCTTACTTTGATAAAAAGGCAAAAAATCACCATCAAAAGTATAACAGTGAGTAGAAAATCAAAGTGATGAAAAAATTGCTAGTAATTAAAGAAAGATATGAAAAAAAATAGTAGTTCCTCATTTAAGAAAGGAAATGTCATCCTCCTGTTCCATGCATTGCCCTATTTTTATGCCATCCTAGAAAGAGCCTACACTGAAGCAATTTTAGTACTCATCTCTGAATAGATCATTAATTTGGACGGAGAATTCTTCACCTGCATTAAGTGAAGTGAAGAATTAATTTTCCCCTTAACTAAGTTAGATTCTCTGGTATATAGGTGATGATGTTTTTCAGTGCAATATGTGATTTTTTCTCTGCTTTGCAGAGAGCTGAGAGATAGCAAACATCTTTTTGTTTATCTGGTTGAGGACGTAACCACCATCCTTCCATCATTTTACTCTTTGGTTAAAGTATAAAAGTGTCCACTTTTGTTCACTTAACATTTCAGGCATTTCTGTGCCTCCTTATTTCAGAGATAAATTCTTTAATGCTGAGAATTTCTTTTTAACCCTTTATTATAAAAAGCAATTTCTGAAAAGGAGATTTTGTAATGCTCTTTCTTTGTCATAGAATTGAGTACTGGAAAATAATTGCAAATTATCCTATTACAGGAAGCTAAAAGCATTTTGGCCAGTTCTACTTACACACTACTGTTAAGCTTTGTGCTATTTCATTACAATGCTTATGTGAATTTATAATTTAGCTCTACTATTTTTAATTATTAATTAGAATGTAGTTGTTCTTTGAGTACAGGATATAAAATTGAGTCTGAATCTTAATTTTAAATAGCTTTGCTTCCAAGTTTGCCAAACTCTTACCTTCACTTTTCGCCAGGTTCTTTAGTTGTGCAAAGATAATTATGCTGAATGCCTCTCTGGTGTCCCTATGTACAGTGGGGTGGCTGAAGCATACTGTAAAGCCAAAGCAAAATTAAAAAAACATATAATTTTTGCTCTAAACTCTTCTGAATTATTTATTATTTATTTAATTTATTAATTTTAAACTGTATTAGTTGGCCTGTTAAAATATGTTATCTGTCCTATAAACCTGCCCTGTTACATTTTGAAAATTATTTGGAGCTAAACAGAGTTTCTTCTTAAGGAGTGACAAAAGTCTTGGTGAATATGTTTGAAACTCCATTTAATATACGTTCAAAAACACTGTTTAGAAAGGATTTGGGGACTTATTTTCTTATCTATTTTTGTTCTTATGCTGTTGCTGTCCTGTGGAGCACTACCTTTGAGAAAAGTGGTTAATAACATTCCCAGTCTTTTTGTTGCAATGTGACCTGA
Source organism: Ammospiza caudacuta (assembly GCF_027887145.1). Lineage (NCBI taxonomy): Eukaryota > Metazoa > Chordata > Aves > Passeriformes > Passerellidae > Ammospiza > Ammospiza caudacuta. The sequence goes on along the minus strand of NC_080593.1, from coordinate 51,060,750 downwards.
AATACGAAGCAGCTTACAGAAGTTAGTATCCAATACAAGAAGAGAAATGGTTTATAGAACAAAGAATTTTGGAATTGGGCTTATGAGACAGTATTTTACAGATAAGTGAGCCATTTTGATACTTTTCCAAGTTTGGGTTAAAGAAAAAGCATGATATCTGGCAATAATACTTAAGTGACTTAATGAGATTATTAATCTGAAAAATTTGTCTAATTTATACAGGTATTTACACTTTTTTTTGAAAAAATAGTTTTGCAAAGAGGTTTCTTATTGTAAAACTCTATATTTTATTTTTCTTTTTAGCAAGAGATTCATTCCCTGTTAAAAAAGAAAAAATTTTCCTATTAGAGTTGTGAGTCTAAATTATACTTTTAAATCCTATTGGCCTGGAAAGGAGATTTTACAGCAATTGTGCATAATTTTCAAGGTCCTGTAAATTGATTTTTCAGTCTTGCAATAATGGATTTTGGCCTGGTATTTGCATTATCCACAAAGCGTGTATTACTGTTTCCCATTTATTTAAATGAAGGCTGTGTTTAAAAGATACTCTTCTGCTGTGGACTAAATGGGATGTGTTTTATTAATCTGGGACTGCCTTATTCTCTGTTGACTATGTTTATGCATTCAGCAGAGGTTACTGGTTCATACAGCAATAGGAACACTTGAAATGCCAGGTACCTGCTGGGATCAGCTCTCTTTCTGACAAAAGACTGGTAAAGCACAAGTCAGGGTAAAAATTTTGGGGAGCTCTAGAAAATACTTTTGATTGTGTGAATTTTTTTTTATCTATAACTTAATTAAATTGTATAGAAAATATCATATCTTCCTATATTCAGCCTTCTTTGACCATAACACTTCTAGGAAATGAACAAAAAAATACAAATAAGCCCTAACCCAAACAACCAGCAAACCTACATTTAGTAGTGCTTTGATAAGATTATGCCAAGCATCATAAAATAAAAACATTTCCAAATGGAATTTATTCTTGAACTATGGAGCATTATCTTGCATGCTCAGTAAAACATACATATTTAAAGGAATAAAAATTTTTATTCCCTCCATGAAGTTCTGTGATTCCTAGAACAAGATTAAGCAAACAGGCAGCTGCTCAGCAGCATTTTTTGTCCTTGGTCACTGTATGATTTCCTTTGTCTTCTCTTCAGCTCAGAAGAGAGGACTGTTTATTTCCTTATACCACCCAAATATATAAGTACTTCAAAGACACTAATTAATGTTTCACTAACTTATTTATGAAGTGAGGAGTGCCATCGTCATCGTTTAGCACATCAACAGCTGCAGCACAAAAAAAAAATAAGGTGAATGTAACTGTTAACATGTTTTAATTTTGTGAGTCCACCAAAGAATGGATCTTGTGCATCTTCCTTACATCTACCACCACCTGGATCTACTACGAATGGAACAAAATACTTATTCTTCTAAGATATATTTTTTGAATAAGTAGTGTCTGAGCATGTATTATAGGATTTTATATGTATTTCTTCAGATGCCAACCATAAAGGCACTAGAATTGATTTTTTTTTCTTCTTTTTTCCTTCAGGCATTTCCTGGAAATACAAACTCTGACAGCGTGGTCCGGCATGATTTACAACATCCAGTTATTGCTCGCTATGTGAGGATAGTTCCTTTGGACTGGAATGGAGAGGGCCAAATTGGGTTAAGAATTGAAGTCTACGGTTGCTCCTACTGTAAGTTTTTCCATGATGATCCTTTTTTTCCCTCCCCTAAATAAAAACTCCAAATTTTTGGATTTAATCAAAATGTCAAAGACTTTAGTCTAATTGTGTTACCTAGGGCTTCGTGAAATATTTGTTGGAACTTTAATTCTGGGTTGATAGTTTGTTCTTCTCTGGAAGATACAACATTGGAATTTGCAATAGTGCTTTGAAGTTGCTCCTTTCCATCTTCATGATTTCTGTTGTAGAAGGCTTTGGCTATTGTATAAGCTTCATTGGGACATTTGAGGAAGAGATCATATTCAAACAAATGTCATGTTGGGTCTTGAAAGATAAAATGGAAACAGGGCATAATTTATTGGCTGGTGAGAGAGATAAAATCAAAGCAGTAAATTACAATTCTGTCTAAATATCTGACACGTTTTTCTGTGATATTTTGTAGAGTATTTGAATGTGACTTCAGAATCTTTTCTGAAATGTGGGTGAGCAATGGTACCAGGGCTTCCATAGCTAAGAGCAGGACTGATAATGCTTTTGGAAATTATGCCCTTCCTTTAATTCAATCCAGCCAGTGCTTAAGTTGGCAAACCTGCAAAACTGAGTTTATGATACCCTATTTCTATGTACTTTTTAGGCAGTATCCTGGACTTGTTGGTATTTTAGCTGGAAGATGTTATTTGAGATTTGTCTTTCAGTAACGAGACTTTAGAATAAAATGTGGAAGGTTCATCACCAACTTCCTTGGGTGACACAAGACCTATTGAAGTACTTTTCCATCCTGACTACCAAAACCAGCTGTGATTTCAACTGGTTTTTGTTTGATTAGATAGTCAACAGAATCCATACTTTCCTTCAACACCAATAAAACCATGAGGAATAGAGTTTTGATATTATTTTTCTTATTTCCATGCAACGAATGTTTTAAAAATGTATATTGAATCACAGAGAATTTCCCAACAGCTGGAACTTAGTTGAGAAATCAAATCAAACTTGCTATAGTATTGATGCTGCTGTGGTGGGGGTACACATTTCTGTTGTAGAAGGCTTTGGCTATTGTATAAGCTTGATTGGGACATTTGAGGAAGAGATCGTGTTCAAAAAAATGTCATGTTGGGTCTTGAAAGATAAAATGGAAACGAGGCATAATTTATTTCCTGGTGAGAGAGATAAAATCAAAGCAGTAAATTACAATTCTGTCTAAATATCTGACACATTTTTCTGTGGAGTATTTGAATGTGACTTCAGAATTTCTTCTGAAATGTGGGTGAACAATGGTACCAGGGCTTCCATAGTTAAGAGCAGGACTGATAATGCTTTTGGAAATTATGCCCTTCAGGACCTGTTGCAATAAGACAAAACATAATGTTTTTAAATGAATAGGGGGTCAATTTAGATTAGATATAAGGAAGACTATTTTTTCAATGAGAGTTCTAGAACTCTAAAAATTTACCCACAGAGGCAGTGGATGCTCCATCCCTGGAAACATTTAAACTCAGATTTTTTGGGACTCTGAGGAACCTGAGCTAGTTGAAGATGTCTCTGATTATTGCAGAGGGATTGAACTAGATGGTCTTTAAAGGTCCCTTCTGACACAAACTGTTCCATGTTTCTGTGATATCTGTTGCCTAAAGACCTGTAGATTTCACTAAAGTTACCTACAACTCAAAGAGATTTAGATTGGTAAGTTTTAGGTACAACTCTGATTATTCAGTACATGGCTCTTAATAAATGAGTGCTTACCATCATACTGCTAAAATGTTTTATGTGCTGTTTTAAGTACACCAAACACTACAGCATGGTTAATTTTCCATCATAATAAATACTTGCTTCTAAGTATACCTGATTGCTTGTACATCAAATGTAAATTCAGGCCTTTGATGCAAGAAACCAACATCTAGTTTTCTGTCAAATATAATCTCTTTAACAGAATAAAATGTAGCAGAATCAAACAAGAAACCCCACGATATTTACTACAATATTTACACATAAAAATGATACATTTTGATGAAACGAATAGACAAAATGCCGTATGTACGCAACACGATACTTTTAGAGGCCTAAAGTAAATGTGAGAAAAAGTAAAACACAGCTTGCTGACAAAATTATTTTAGTTGTTTGATGGAAAGTTGCTTGCTTGCTGAACTTTTGGAGGAGAATAAAAAGCCCCTGCCAAGGACACAATGTATGGAACTATAAAAATAATGGTAAAATGTGTCTTCAAAGAAGAACTAAGGTGGCCCAATATAATTTCATAATTTTACTGATAGAGTATTACTGTTCTGTTTGTATTAGAAATTATTACAGTAATCACTGAAGACTTTTTTATTGTAAGATTTAAAATAATATATTTTGGTTTTATGTTTAAAGGGACTTTTCTTTCAACATTTCTGCTACAATGCAGTGTGGTTTTTACATGCAGGAATTGGGCTGCTCCCAAAATGGTATCAGTAGAGAGCAGCACAGCAGCTGAGAAGAAAAAGTAAGAAAATAAATGTGTAAAGAGAGAGGAAAGCAGCCCTTTGGTATGAATACTGTAACCAGGGAGTACTGTTTACAAATTCTCATCTTGTCTTCAAATGAATTATTTGGAGCCAGGTGTAAATGCTGCACCTTTCCATGTAGATGTGTGCTTTGGCAGAGGCCAAGTTTTTAACCTTATGATTAGAAGTGCATATATTTGCATATAAATATAAGCACTGCCATTAACCAGTGTTATTTGCAGATTAATCCTTCTTGTCACTTAAGGAACTAACCATTTAGATAATCACCAATTTTAAAAGCCTGATTAAACAACTGGCTTCTACTCAAATCTGCCCCAACTTTTGGAACTATTACCTTAATCAAAGGCTGTCCAATGCATCATAATTTTAATTTTCTTTTAGTTAATAAATTAATGTATTTTTTTAATTTAGATCTATTGAGATGCAAAATTCAGATTTTCCCACATTGCACACAAGGTTTAATTGGAAAGCCATGAACACTGACTGTTAAAACTCCTTCCTTGCACAATGCTGCAACCTGGTCATTAGTCTCAGACCTTTAAGAAAAATGCTTCCTCATATTGAACTGCTTATTCAAACATCAGATCGCTAATTGCCATATTTCTGGTTCCTATTTTGTTTGTATATGTATATAAGATACACATTTAACTTTTTTGTACCAGGGGGTGAGATCCATGTCCTTCCTTGCCCAGCAAATCAAGTTTAAAAGAGGTATGTTTTCCAGAGAGTAATTAGACTTCACATCTGTACCCTGAAGAAGTTAATAGCATTACCAAATCTTCTTCTTGTGGTGTTGGTTTGCCTAAAGTCTGTTCTTTTAAATTTCATCTCTGTATTTTGTGTAGATGAGGTCTGTAGGTTGTCTTCTATCGGAAAAGTTCACAGAAGTCACCAAAAAAGAATTAGGGTCTTACTCTACAAAAAGGTTCAGAATGAAATTTGGCTTTTATTTTTTTTTTCCTATAGAGAAAAACGAACTCTATATTATTAAAAAAAAAAAAAAAAGTATTAAAATTAGGTAAAGAACTTGCTTAATAGCTAAACTAATGAAGAAATTTCAAGCAAAATAAGCTTGAGAAATCACAGCCAATAGACTATTATATAACATAAAACCCACATTTTGGTCAATGAAACTTTTAGTTTTTATTTTAAAAGTGTGAGTTTATTTTAAAATTGTGAGTTTCATAAGCCATAAAGTCTTTACACTTGAAGTAACATCATATATCTAAGAACAAGTCACAAAGAAGAAAGCAATATAACCAAAGTCAAAATATCCACTGAAATCAGTTAAATGAAAACTGATGACTGAATTTTTTTCGTGCTCTTTTGAATATAGAGAGCAATGGCACATGACATGGATCCTCCACCATGTTCACTTTCATGAATTTTTGAGACAGGCAGAAAAGACATGGCATCTGGAGGCCATGAAAACTACAATATAATACTTTTACCACTGATTCATGAAGATCATAATAAGTTCCTGCAGGATCACTGCCATATGAATAGCTCCCTTAATCTCCATCCTGTGGCAGATGAATGCCTACAAAAAAAGGGCAATAAGAATATTATTGCATAGGCTTTGGCTGTGCTTTTCAAGGTAGCTGTAAGAGACCTTCTGGATCATGAAATCCCATGAGAGGAAAGCACTCATGCTACCTTTATTCATAGAGGAGTTTTTTATATGGCTGTGCTGATTTTCTGGACGTAAACAGTACATTTGTATCTTTTTAATGCAATTGCACATTTGATGGTAAAAATTTTTAAATTTCCGATGACTCACTTCTGAATTGTAGGATATACTAGAAAAAAAAAAGCAACACCTGGAGATGGCAGAAAGCCAGGCAAATATTCAATAGACTCAGGGCAGGAACACTTATAAAGCTCCATAAATGGCTGCAAGCCAAGCTGTTTGCATTTACTGACCAGCTCTATTTGCTAACAGTTAGGAAGCAGTGTGACTGAACAAATGTCATATGACCTGTATTTGCAAATCTGTTCTTTTACAGATATTAGCTCAACTACATGTACTGCTAGGTCAAATGTAACTGTTTCCGTTTTCTGATTAATGACTGTTTTGGGTTTGTTTTTTTTTAGAGAGGGAGGGAAAAGAAGGAAAAATAGTAACCACAGTCACAGTAACCACAGGTTATTCATAAAACAATGATTATTTTTATGGTGAGCATTTACTTTACAAATAGTAAAGTGAATGAAATTTTGGTCATGGAATCATGTTATAAGAACTAAAATTAAATTTGTAGGTGCTCTTTTAAGGGGTGAGCCAAATGAATATTTGCAAGAACTGATTAGGAAGTATTGAAGTGGTAAAGCCTGTGGGCTGAACGGATCTTTTGGTTGCTGTCGTTAATCTGGTTTGCCTGCAGTGACTTTGAGTTAAAACACTGTTTCCTTTGACAGTTCATTCTGCTATGTATATACTTACTTGTACTTATACTGTAGCATTCAGCTATACTTAGCTGCTAAGAAATTTACTTATTTGAAATCTGCTTAGTTTGGTTTCATGCTATAGGCATTAACTAACTATCCATGTCTCACTGTGCCCCATGGTTGCCATGCACACTTAAAAGAGAAACTTCCATATTGTCCAGAATAATCTGTTGCATCCAAATACCAAAATGTCTGTTTAAGTTAGATGAGAGAGCTGCTTTATTTCCCCTTTGTGGAATCTTATCAATTTTCACATGTCCAGATTCAAAGGTACACTCTGGACATTGTCTTTTACTAGAATATAGCATAAAAGAGGTCCCTTAAAGTGTCATGACTCCTATTGAAATACCCTGTTGTATATTATTATAAAATAAATTATTATCTGTTAATAAATGTATACATACATATTTCTGTTCTTACACTTTTAGTATGTGTGTGAATATATGCCTAAGTAGTACCTACAGAGGGTACTTCTGTAGTCCAGTAATCTGCATAAAATTTCCTAGCTCTTCTTATGATATTCTATTACTTAAAATAAATGTGCCACTATGTTTTCTGGTCAGACTTTTCTGTCGACTTAAGTGATGAAACTTCATAAAAATATTAACTGTCAGAAAGGAAGAATAATTTTGATGAGTTCATTTTGTGGAATTGCATAATATTTCCAGAAACTTTACTAACTTCCTGTAAGTGACAGATCTTTGAACATACAGGGATTGTAATGTGGGGAAAAATCAGAACTAAAAGAATCATGTAGCAGAGGCTGCTGTGAGCTACAAAAACTTTCCTTGTATCAGTGGTTTGGACAGTAAAGAGTTCTGCTAAGCATCCAGCTGTTTTTCCCCTTTTCTCTCAAATTTCAGTATTTCTATCCTGGGAACATCTATACCTATTTAGGCCTATGTGTTTGATTTTTAGCCTTCATCTTCACAGTTCATCAGTGGCAAACATAGCTTGATATTCTCCTTCTGACATTAAAGGTGCATGGATGAATACTCATATCTAAACTATGGAGAGTGAGGGAAAAGAACTGTGAACTTTTTCTTTGCTAACTTTTAAAGATCTGTTTGAATGTGTGCTCTGTTGCTAAGTTTGCTTCCTTGTTAGTGTATTTTTTTCCCACCTTTTTGTCAGACAAGAGATTTGTTTTTTTCTGAAGGTCATGAAAATGGACACCTTTTATCCTCCAGATAGTCTCAGGTCATGTTAGTCATTTAACAGAAGAGTTTTGTAATTTAAGACTAAAAATACACTCTTTCTTTATAAGTATTCTCAGTACAGATTTTTCTTCTCCATGGTCTCTCCAGGAAAGAACACTTATGACTGCTCCTATACACATTTTCATAAATTTTGGCATGAAAAATAAGTGAGAACAGGCTTCAGTCCATTTATTACCTTCAGATGTTATCATTGACAAATACAGGCCACTTTTGGTAATAGATTCCACTTAAATTTTAAAATAATATTAAAAAGTTGTGGTTTTTTGTTTAGTGCATTAAAAAATAAATACCTTATTGTTTAAATTTTTTTCCAATTCGAATATTTCAGAAATATTTGACATAAAAGGAATTTTTAGTAGAGAAAGGTTTGTTTTATTCTTCATCTTTTTGTTAATCTTATGCAATTTGAGGTTTTTTTCCTCTCAACTTTTTGCACACAGTAAATAATGAAAAATCCATTATTTTCCACTTGTAATTGTAATGAGGCTACTGGCAGATATTCTCAAGCACCACAGTTTTGAGAAGTGCAACAGCTGTGTGTATTCTTTACAGGTTCATTTGTTAGCTGGCAATGAAAATATAATCAGTGTGCTGGTTTCAGCTGTGGCAGAGTTAATTTGCTTCACAGCGGCAGGTGTGGGGCTGTGTTTTGGATTTGTGCTGAACACAGGGTTGATAATACAGAGATGTTTTTGTTGTTGCTGAGCAGGGCCTGCAGAGAGCCCAGATCATTTATGTTTCTTGTACAGCCATATTGATGAGAAAGTTGGTGCTGCCTGGGAGGAGACACAGCCATGACAGGTGACCCAAACTGACCAAAGGGACATTCCAGAGTGTGTGGTGTCTTGTTCAGCATATAAAGTAGGGAGAAGAAAGAAAAAGAGGGAGATGGTTGAGGTGATGGTGTTTGTCTTCCCAAGTAACCATCGCAAGTGATGGGGCCCTGCTCTCCTGGAGATGGCTGAACACCTGCCTGCCCGTGGGAAGTGGTGATTGAATTTTTTGTTTTGTTCTGCCTGTGGCTTTTGCTTTCTTTATTAAACTGTCTTTATCTCAACCCATGAGTTTTCTACTTTTTACTCTGCCACTATTTTCCCCAATCCTGCTGGTGAGTGAGTGAGTGGCTGTGTGAGGCTTTGTTACTGGCTGGGGTTAAACCATGACCATCATGAGAGAAAAACAAGTATATTTTGTATGAATACATGACCCACCAGCTTTTTAAGTCTTTAAAATTCCTACAAAATTTTAAATTACACTTGAATATTTTTTTAATCATTCATCATTTCCTTTAGAAGAATGTAAACCTTGTTTGCAAAGGTTACTTTAATTTGTTTTTGCTGTGAAATGAAGGAAAACTTTTCCCTCGTATATAAACAGAATTTATGGCCAAATTTGATAAAATCTTGCAGGACTTGATGAATGTTTTTTAAAGTCAGTTATGGCTGTTGTGTAAAAGTAGCAGACTAATGTTTTCTAATTGGTTTTTCAGTGACTGCCCACACACACCACAGGAGGGATCCTCCTTACAGTGGTCTGTAACCAGTTAATAGGAAGATGGAGATTTAAAACATATCCTTCAATAAGCATCTGAAAACATCAAAACCAGAAGCAGAACTAGAGTGTGCTTTTTCATAAAGTAAGAATGGTAGCATTTAGATAACTACAGTCAAAAACTTCAGTCTCATCACAACAGTCTTGCTTTTAATCTTTCTTTGCCTGAATGAGGACTCATGATGTTTATGCCCAGCATTATTTTCTTGCATTCTTGTAAGTGGTGATTGATCTCTTTGTCCATGGTGACTTTTTCACTAGAAAAATCAGGTAAGCTTTTATTTTTCTCACGAAACAAAAAAATTCAGCAGATTTCAAACTCGAGGTCTTGATTCTGTGCCATTGATTTGAACCTCACTGGTATTTATTTTCTTGAATGTCTGAAATAAAATATATTAAGGATGCAGTTACTTCCAGACTCAGTTCAATTTATTCTGCTTTTTCTCTGAAGTCTGGGTGAAGATGATGTGTTTTGTATCTTTTATTTTAGGCATGGCAAGTTGAGTCTTACTGTGAGTAAATTCTTATTTCCTCTCTGCCAAAGGTTAGTGTTCTCTGATTAGAAAGTGCACCTATCAAAGAGTCAGTATTTTTCCTGTCAGTATTACTGACAAGAAAAAACAAATTTAGCTCTTCATAGTAATGCTTTTATAAGGTTAAAACAAGCCTTGGTGTTTATATGTAGTATATCCCTATACAGAGTTACATTTCTAGACAGTCCTGTTTCAAAGCTGAGCCTCATGTTCATGAGCATACCTTTGGAGAGTTAGGTCACTGTGATGCCAGCTTCTCCCTGAATCCTCTAAAACAGGGTAAAAGTTCAGGTTTTTCCATCTTAAGAAGGTGACATTGTATGGCCCATTTCTCGTGGCCAATAAATGTCCCCTCACCTTTCACTCACTGCTGATATTTTCCTTCAAAAGGACAAAAGAGTATAGCTGGAAGGGACCTACAACAGTCCAATTGATGACCAATTCAGGTCACTAATACTATACCTAAAGTATAGTATTAGAGACATTATTCAAATGCCTTTTAAACATTGCAGCTCTGTTAATTGCCCTTGCCTTTTTAAAGCTAAACTGAAGAATGCATTGTCCTGCTCCTGGCTGCACATGCACATTGTGTTAATGCTTGTGAGCATTGTCTCTGAAACAGAGTCAGAAAAATAAAATGAAATCCTGTTTCCAGTTGTAACCTTTGTGTTATATGTCTTTCAGAGACTGCTGGCTTTTCAGACAAATATTAGCATTGTTATTCAACTCATGGTGAGCACAGGGAATGGAATAGAATGAAATAGAACAGAAAGGAACAGAATAGAATAGAGCATAACAGAACACAACAGAACATTTATGTTTTGTTATGCCCAGAGCTCTGCAGGAGAAGCTATGACCCAGGTCTGAGGGCTGCACCCTGGAGAACAGCTCTCTGCAGGGCAGGTGGCAGGGCCATCCAGGTGACAGGGTCACCAGTGTCCTCACAGCTCTGGGACGAGACCAGAGCTTTCAGTTTATCCTATATTATTCTCAACTGCTTCTCTTGGTGTACAAATATTTAGACATTCTCTTAAATTCTTAGTCCTCCCTGGAGCTGCATAAATTTCCCAACAGCACTTCCACCCTGAGACAGTGCCTTGCCAAGCCTTGCCTTACCTGCAACTTTCCTGATTGTATCCCCATCCAAAGAAGGAACATCTACCTTTCTGTACAGCCTCCCCTGCAGGTGCAAATGGAGAATGAGGTAAAGCTACCTACAGTGTCCCACTGCCATCCATAACTCTCTGTTGCTGAAATCCCATAAGAAAACAGTCAAACTTTTGGGTCTGTTTCTTGTACCAGTGGATTATACTAAAATAAACAAATCTTTGGCTTAGCTAAGCAATATCTTAAATTCAATGGCTTCAGTTATGAGGGCATCAAATCTCTCATAAGCTTTCTGAGATTGGATTCTTTGCTGCTCTTCTTTTAGTCTGAGTATTTCTTAGGCTGTCACAAGAAGTTATTAATTCACAATGGAAGGGTTCCATGCAATTTGCATGGAAAAATGTTAGCTCTATTCAGATGTAGCCCTTTTTATTAGAAGATTTTAGCCTCCATGAGGTTGGAGCATTTCTGGTTTTGTTCTGACTGTAATGCTAAAAAAAGGAAAACAAAGGAAAATTTTCCTCTTGAATATAGTTCAAGTTGAAGTACTTTTGTCTATGGTTTCATCTGGATATTTGCATGGCTTCCTAAATTGCTCATTGAATAGAAAAGGTTTAGAAAGTTCACTTATTAAGTACCTGTTTGTACTTGGTGCAGATTGAGGTGAAAATAACAATAGTTGTGATTTTTTAGAAATGCCACTGTGCATCAGAGATGATTAAAGCCTTTATAGTACCCTGTCATTTCTATCGTGCATGTAATAATAGTAAAATGGGTGTAGAAATGTGGGGGAAAAAATTAGGTGTCTTTTAAAGATTAAGAATTCATGGCACATTTAGAATTTGACTATGCTTTAGGAATTCATGGTGAAACTTGTTAAATACTGCAGGAAAAATTTAAATATGCTCACAAGTTTACGCACATTAATTTGAAATTCTGTTTTAGCATTTCGCAGAGGTTCAGTCAAACAACAATGACAAGGTACAAGTCAAAATGGCAACCATAAGCAAAGAGTGAAAATGCATATTCAGATTTGGGTGTAGTCTTTGTATTTTCATGGTGACTTGAATTCTGAGATCTACGTTCATTAAAAAGAAGATAAAGTTATGTGGTATGAACTGTATCATATATCATATGCACGTATACCAATTTCAGGTACCTAGTCTGACTTGTTGCTAAATGAGCAGCTGCCTTTCCTGTACTATCTAGAAACTAAGAAAACCAAGCTCTTCACATAAGTACCTAGCAATTCTAAAATTTAAGAATAGATCTTTAAATAATGAAGAAAGCTGTGGAAATTTTGAAAATAATGTAAGTCAATCAAAAAGAAAAGAGAAAAAAGTTCTTTTTATGCATTCTAATTCTGTATATTCCTCAGATTTTATCAGCTAACATTTTAAAGTTTCATATGGATTACTATTAAAAAATAATAAATATCTTATAAATAAATAATAAATATTAAAAAAAATAATGAATAGCTTATGAGATAGGATCTGATCCTACAAATCCTCCAGAAACTTTCTTGCATGTTAATGTTTCTATCTTTGCGTTTCCAGATTGACAAGGTAATTGGAGTTTAATTCTTTTAGTAGGGACATGTTCTTCATTACTTTTTTTTTCTAATAGAACATATGTCTTTAATTGTCCTCTTGGTCTTAAATAAATTGAAGAACTTGAGAAACTGGCTTTCTAAAGCCACAACTATAAAAAACACTAGAATCAATAATTTCCTTACCTAAAAAAAGCCTTAAAAATTAATTAGGAAAAACTGCAATTTTTATACCAAACTTATATCCAAGGCCGGCAATGCTGTTTTGTAGTGATTTGTTTTGGTAATTATCTTTGTTTATGGTCAGTCAGACCCAGGGTATTTTGTTAGGGGGTAATGAATCAATAAAGAGAAGCAAACTTTCAGTAAATATGGACAGGGCAGAGAAGGTAGTTGCTCATTTTCTTCAAGATGGGAGGACATTTTTGTAGCTGTGGTAGAGGATGTTGGCAATAGTGTGATATGAGAAATGCCTGTTGAGCTTATATCTTACAGTAAATGGTTTTTAAACTGATGCAACAGTTCTAATAAACATCTTCAGGCCTGCCCCTTTATTGACTGCTGTTCCAAGAGATTCAAAAGGAACCTAGTAAAGCCTGTGTTTCAGCTGTTTATCATTGCAACCTTTCACTCACTGACCTAATTTTTCTCTCCTTTCCATTTTTAGTTATTTTTTCCAAAACTCTCTGCTATGACTTCTGTGTCATTGCTTTAATGGTGTAGTTTCCTGATTCTGATCCTTCCTTGTCTGCTTTTTCATAAGTAAGCATGAAAAACAAGGGAACATTCAGCATTTTTTTCTGAATTTTGAATGACAGCAGAAATGCACAGTCCTTTTCATACATTTAGATAATGAATTTGTATCCAGCTTGTGACTAAAAGTTAATTGTCTTAAAGTCCTCACTTGTGGAAAAAAGAGTGATTTGAGTTGAATTATTTACATTATCAGTGGCTTTGTACCTCATTATCATTTAAATTCTTTCTATAATATGGTTATGAGACAGTGGACAATTTTTGGAAATGTCGGGTTCTGGATATATGATAAATTTCAAACTCATTTGGCAGAGTTTCAGCCCTTTCAAAACTCAAAAAACAATTTAGATAAATTTAGGAATAAGATTATTTGTAGCAAGTTCAGGGGGAGGCTTTTGTCATCATTAGTTCTAATGTAACTAATCACAAGTATTAGTTGTACACAGCATTGATTTTGGAGGAAAACTGGCAGGAAAATTGCCCAGGCACTGAGTATGCCTCTGTAAGCCTAAGCTAGGTCACAGTATGTCACAGACATTTTTTCACAGAAATCCTTTCTTTCAAATTTCTGTGTCTTCTGGAAGGCATAGGCCTCAGAAGAGAATGTAAACAATTGTTATCAGCTGCTGTGAAATGCAATAGGATGCACCTATTTTGATTGGTGATTGGTTCATGTTCCCATGTTTATAATTAAGGGCCAATCACAAAGTGCAAGCTAGGGACAGAGTCCCTGGACACAACTTTGTTATAGATTCTTTCTTTCTATTCTTAGCTCAGCAGCAGCTCTGCAAACTTCTCTCTTTATTCTATTTAGTATAGTCATAATGTATTATATATTATATATCAATAAATCCAGCCTTCTGATCAAGACACAAGATTCTCGTCTTTCTCTCACCAGCAGCGACCCCATGCAGGGCGCTGTAATAACAGTATAAATCATCCAATCTGAAAACTGAAAGAAGGTAGTGCCATGTCTTACACATTGCTGGAGATTTGTAACTTAAAGTAAATTTTGGTGGTAACAAATGGGAAAAAGATTTGTTGGAAGTTTTTCCACTGCACGCTTTTGGTAAGAGCTGATGACATCTCACCAAAGGCTTTCTGTCAGTGATGATTAAATGCTTACACCCTTTTCAAACATTATGTGCAGGCAAGACTTCAACTGAAACACAACTCTGAGTTATGTGGCAATTCTGCTGAAAACTTTTAATTTTGCGTTATTCTAACTTAATTGTGACCTTAGGTTTGACAGCTGTGTCTTAGGATAGCTGCAGACACAGTGAATGGAATCTCTTTGTGTGGCACTGTATTTTCCATAGATGAAGTAGGGGAATTTGAACAATTGATCTTCTGCCATAATGCAGACATTAAATGCTTGCTATGAATAAACCAACCATTTCTTTTTATTAAATCCAGCTGTAGAGAGGAACGTCATCAAGCTAGACAAGCACATACCCCTCGGTTATTTCACCCAAGAGAGAGCTCAAATATATTTTCCATGTACTTTGAGTTTTATTTATGTTAGTAAATGTATAAAGCCAGTATTATTCTTGTATTTGAGCTTGCAAGTTTCTATGTTTCTAATAAAATCCTTAGTTTGAGCTGAGGGAAAAATACTTTGAACAATTCAAATCCCATTGAACCTTGGAAAAGCACCTCTCCAAAATAAGGACAGGCTGAAAGTTGTTTTCTTTTTCTAATAAATTCTGAATATTTAGAAAAGTTTACAGCTCAGCCGTGTGAGAAAGGCTAACTAGAAATTTAATATCCATTTTTTAACTTTCTTTACTTTCTTGTAACTTAAAAGTTGAAAATGACTGAGTTTCATTTGTAAAATAATGAAAGTAAAATATCTCAGCAGTTAATAATCTTTTTTCTGTAAAATAACAAATCTTCTTGCCTAGTTGTCACAAATTTTACAATCAGCTTTTGATGAAATTTATCTTTAGATTTTCTACAATTTTCTATTGATGGTTTTAAGTCAAAAGAATCAGGAAATCATCAGGTTCTGCTGAAAAACATTCTGTTGCGCAATTTTCATCCACCCATACTAAATTCAGTAATAACAAAATACTTTTAAACTTGTGCCATAATTTATTTCAAAGAAATTTTCCTTGTTCTTACTGAGGTGCCATTTCCCTTGACTTTAGAGAAACAATAGCAAAACTGCAGTTGACAGCTTAAAAAAAAAAAAAGTATTTAAAATCACAAACATAACTACTTAGGATATTTATAGAAAATTGCAATAGTTCATTTTTTATAGTTTTATACATGTATTCTCCTGCATTGTAGAGCTCAAGAGAAGAGCTTATACAATTCAGCTGTTTAAGAACATTGGCATAGAATGTATCTTAATTTTTTTTTTTTTTGCATGTACTGTATCAAAGGGTATCAGTCTGTTTTTCTCAGCTTTCTGGCATTTCTCTTTTCTTGACTCAATTTTCTGAACTCAAGAATTACTTGTCTATGCAATCAATATTATGTGATTGTAAACTGTATTGACTCTCAGTAAATTAACACTGGAATTTCTGTTCAGATACTACCAGAACAGACTTATGATGAGCCTGCTGTACCTGAGAACTCTTGCTGGTTTTAGAGAATTTTTGTAATGTATGTGGCCATATAATCTATACTCAGTTCAGGGTCAGAATTATGCAACCAGTGGGGATAATGCAGCTTCTGGGGATAAGACAGGAGTTAGAGCCAGAGAAGATGAATTCATGGTTTTAAAATAAATGTTGTTCTTTATTTCTTCCTTTTCCCTCCAGCATCCACATTTAATCCTAGCTTCTATAAAGAATAATGATGTGAGTCCTTCATGATCTTGTCCATCAAGTAGTCCCAATTTCTGATCTCTCTCTTCAGATCCATTGATTTTCAGTCTCCAACTCATTCTCTTTGTCAGACATGATATTCATTCAGCATACTGGTTTTCTGCGTAAATTTATTTCAGCCTCTTTCAAGATTTCTCATAGCTTTGTGAACAACTTTATAGTACAAAGTGACCTGGACTTCTGTTGTCTTCAAAGATTTAAAGTGAAGGATTTTCCCAAAATTTCTGATTTTAACAGTAAGTCAGCTTTGTTAAAGTGTTGTTTTATATCTTGAACATACACCTTACTCCACATTATGTTGAATTTTATAAGAAAAAATTCAATATTAAGCTTTCTGAATCTTATATCTCAAATTCCGGATTTATATGTTTCATTTAATCAAACCTTAAAAATTTCATTAGGCTTCTTACGGATAAAAAAAAAGCAATAAAACTGACATTAATATCCATCATTCATTTTTGACTTAACATTACAAATCTTAATTTTTTTTTCCTCATGATGGATAAGAGATGGGGTGGAGAAAGAAGTTGGCATTTTATGAGGAAAGGGCATTTTGATTTTAACCTTCACAGAAAAACAAGTTATGACCATTTACATTGAGGACAGTATACTAATTTGGAAAGAAAAAAATGTTTATTCAATTTTGAAAATTTACAATGGTGTATTATCTCATTCAAAAAAATAGTGACCACCTTTTTAACTACTTGTTTGTTCAGGATACACTTAGCAACACACAAACCCCCTCAAAGCTCTATAGTCATTTGCAATCCACAAAAAAAAACCCTCTTTGTCCAGGTGTTTCAGAGCAGAATACGTTGAGTGGGACATTTTAGTCTGCCACTTGAAGACTACAACTTAGGTCTTGTGGAAGGGAAAAAAAAAACAAACAAAAAGAGGTCATGATCCCAGAATAAACACTCTATCAGAAATAAAGCAAAGGAACCAGTACAGTCATTGCAGTGAGATCCTTGAATCAATCTGGTCTTTTGTCAATAAGACGATCCAGAATGACACCTAAGGAGAAAGGTGTTTTACCTGCTTAATTCTTGAGAGTTAACAATATCTAACAATAATGCCATAATAAAACATACTACCAATTAGTACATGTCATATTGAAACCATATAAATCTGTGGAGCTACAAATTTAAAATAAACAGAAGAAAACCAACTGGCCATTTGCTGTTTAGTCTCAAAACTAAATCTACAGTTCATAATGTCCCAGTACATGCTCTTGTTCTTGTTTCTCAAACAATGTGAGATCAAATGCTTCCCAGTAGTGCTAGTAGTTCCATGATCCATGCTGAGAGAGGGCTGGGTTGTCATGCCAGTGCCCAGCCCTCAGTTCTGTAAAGTTTCTGGGGCTGGAAATAGTCAGGCTTTGTTGCATCCTTGCTAGTGTGTGAGAGAGATAGGTGGACCTTTCAGTTCTTGGCTACCCTTATGTGTCAGCATAGTGTCTTTCAGAGCAGTAGGGACATGAGAGCATTTCTCTACATCCCATTTATTTCATTGAAAATTGCATGGTATACTTGTTAGAATTCTCTTCCAAAACTCCATAATGTGAGGAGGAGTATGTTTTTTTGTCATGATGTCTAGGTCTTCCCTTCCAGCACGAAGGCTAGCCTACCAAGATTTAATCTGTCTTGTTACATGATGAGAACAATAATGCTGCTATCTAAGTTTACACGTCTAATCTTAAATTTCTTAGTCTGTTCTTCTAGATTTAAAGGGAAAAAAAAGTTTTTTTAAAGTTCTCTGTGCGTATAAACCTTACTGTAAGTATTGCACATAGTTTGTTCTAAACACTTTGAATAGTTAACATGAGCCATTTCATATAGTCACATAAAGAAGCGTTGTCAGCATTTAGGAATCAGTTTTGGGGACTTTGCATTGAAAAAGTCTTCCTAAAGGTTTTCAGTTCTTCAGCCTGTACAAAAGGATTACTCTGACTCTCTTGATGCTTAACTAAAAATAGTTTCTCCTGAATGTTGTGATAATTGGGCAACATTTGCTTTTCAATGTCAGATGAGTCACAGATTAAAGAATTACCTGGGTTATTGCCTATATATCCTAACAGGATGCCCAGATTACTAGAAAAGCCCTTTTTTTGTATGAGGCTTTACTGCAGTGACCTTCTTTGTTACCTTCAGGGATGATTATTTACTTTGCAAGAGAAACCATCAAAGTAGGAGCAATAGTAATACTGATGCACCTTAATGTTCAACAGGATTGTTCTAAAACCAGCTGCACATTAATGGCATAAAAGTTTGAAATATATAAAGCTGCATTATGGAGGCACTGATATTTTTCTGCATTTCTCTGAAGTTGCTACATTCTGTGTTTTCTCTAATTCCTTTAAACCGTTGTATGTAACCTTGTCCTGTTTCTCCTAACTCTTTTTTTTTTTTTTAGCACAAAATTTCATTTACCCAGTTACTTGAGCTGACACCAGCATGGCTTTTCCTATTACTCTACAAGCTGTTGTGGTAGGCTTTGACCATGAACCCAGGAGTGACTGTCACATAGCTATTAAAATGGGATCCATTAATTGTATTTTTGCTTGACTGTCTTTGTGTCAGAGAAACAAAGCAGTACCTTCCAGGTGTTTGCTCTTCAGAGCCATCAGCTCCTGCCCAAGAAGGCCAAAGGACTGGCTTGTCTCCCACAAGGTTACTGATCCAACATGAGTAAAGCACGAAATAATGAAGATACTTCGCATTTTAGAGGTGAAAATAAAAATTAAGTATTGAAACTCTTAGAAATAAAAAAAGTATATAAGAAAACTGCTGGTGGCCCTATATAAGCTACTGCTAAGGGATAGAAGTTTAATTCTTAGCCTTCCTAAGGTTTTCTTTACAGAAATGTAGAATAAACCAAATCAGAGTTAAGTACTGTTCCAATTAAGATTGAGCTGTTAGCACAGCATCACAGTGCTCCTAAAATGAAGTATTTAAAAATATACCATTTTTTTGAAAAATTTGGAGGTTCTGTTTATAGTCATTCAATACTCATATCTGTTGTTTTTCATTTTGGATTAACCATAATTTTATGACACAGAAGTTAAATTTGGAGCAGCTTTATTCTCTTTTCTGTTTTTTCTATATTTCTATATTTTCTATATTTCTACTCAGGAGCTGTGAATTTAATGAATGAAGAGAGTTTTTTAGCATTTCTTAGAGAATCAAAATTCCCATTAATTGCCCTACATAAAGACAGGAACTAGAATTCATAATGAAGTTATTTTCTTTCACGGGAGGCATTGTTGGCAGAAATTCAGTAGTATTTTGGGTAAGCTGAAGAGTCTTTGGTCCCTTTACATCTATTTACTGCAGTTTGCTTATAATAGTAATTTTACTGCCTGACCACAGTGTTCAGTACTTCCTCTGGATGACAGAAATGTTTCAGAGAAGTAAAACTGTTCCATGTGTTTTATTGCAGTTCCTTGGAACTTTTCATACTTTTCCAGTGCAATTTTTCGGTGCAACCAGATTTTTAAAATATTGTACTGGTAATGTAGGTAGGTAAACAGGAGAAACATAAAAATGCCTAATAATGTTCACAACAGCAACCAATTAATCACTGTATTCTCTGAAAAATCCAAAGTAGTTTCAAGCATTACTAGCAAAATGTGTTACTAAATCAGATCACAGTTCCCATCCTGTACTTCTTTCTTGTCCCCAGGCTGTACAGAGTTAGTAATTCATCTCTGCCATGGAATAATAATGCAGAAAAGCATTCTGATTCCTCTAGAGAAATTTTCTGAGATTTTGTGTTTATTTTACAAAAATGACTCTGTTTTTCAGAATTCCTTTTTATTGAATATGGCTTTAAGGGAATGCTCTATATGCAGTTTGGGGTGGTTTTTTGTGGTTATCTTAGAACAATTTCACTCAATTTCATTTTAACCCTCAGATTTTACAAAAGACTCAAAATTTGTGAAACTTATCAATAATTTTCTAATTAGTAAGCAAGATGCAAATTCCTCTAGACTCAAATGCTCTGCTAAGCTGAAATATAATCTGTAAATAATATTTATCTAAATTATGTATGACATTAAGCAGGAAACTTGGCCATTTAAGTATTGTATCTTATACCCTTGTTTTGAAGAGATGCATGAGCTTCCTCAGCAGGATATATGAGCTTCTGATGACTTCTGTTATTTATGTGGCAAAATAAGTTGCGTTCTTATTTGAAATGCTAACATTTGGTAAAAAGGGCATAGTTACCCATAGATTTATATACAGGAGTATTTTTCACAGAATGAGTGATTATCATTATTATTAGATAAGTACATCCATTAGATTTGCATCATAGATATTTCTACTACCTATAATTGTCTTGGAAGAAACTGAGTTCCCAGGGTCCCTGTGCTTCTGGTGTTTAGCAAGGGAGATGTAAAGAGCAAAGCAAAGGACAACCAAGTTTCTGTGCTCCCTATTATCACAAAACCCAGGCAAATGTCCCATTTTAAAAACTGTGAAGTTCACCAGGTGCATACACACACAGAAAAAGTAAATTAGCATTTATAAATCCTTGAAATTTTTCACAAGTAGAAATTAAAGTTTGAGTGTCTTGTCATATCATTGTGTATTACATAGTGAAAAGGAGCTGGCTTTAAAATATTCTTTTTTATTTTTATGAATTAAGTGTCAAAGCATAAAAGAGTTCTGATAATATTCTGAGATTTTTTTTTATACTACTTTTTTTTTCAGAACTAATGATTCAATTCAATTGCATTACATATTAAAAATCATTGGCTTGCCATTTTATTGTCATTGCTCAAAGAGAAAGATTTAAAAAGTCAAAAAAATAACACATTGCAATTCAACAGGCATAAGATATTTGGTGTTTGCCTTTGTTGTAAGAATAACATTATCTTTCAACTGTGTGCACTGTGTAATCAGAAATCAAAAAATCCTGTTTATACAAAGGATTACCTCTTTTCTAGCAGCTCAGTACCAGTCATATCAGAGATATGAGATTTATTATGGTATGTCCTTTGGTAATAGCAATATCCACACTCATAAGATATTTTGTAACTGAAACACCAGAGCAGCCATTTAGAAGCTGTCCAAAAGTAATATGGATTTTAGAAAGAAAATGAAACAATATACAACTAATCCAGGAAAGCATGTAAGAACTGAGGTACTCATAGGAAAATTGCACTATTAGCTTATGTCAGAAAACACTTGTCAGTTTAATCTGTTTGTGGCTATGCTGAAACTGAGACACAGAGAAGAGCTGGACAGGGGGGTCTTTGTCCTTCTTATAGAGGAAGTTAGGCACACAGTGAAACTATCCTTTGGGAAAAGGCTGTGAGAGGTTGTGTCTGCAAGAACCTGAAAGGAGATTGTACAATAGCAATTGTAGCAACAAGTGATAGGCTAAGAGGAAATGGCATTAGGGGAGGTTTAAATCAGATACTAGGAGAAATTTCTTCACCAAGAAGGTTACAGAGCACTGGAGAAGGCTGCCCAGGGAAGTGTTGGATTCATCAACCCCAGAGGGATTTATAAGACCTGCAGATGTAGTGATTAGGGACGTGGCTCAGTGGTGAAGATGGCAGTGTTAGGTTAATGGCTGAACCCGATGGTCTTAGAGGTCATTTCCATCCTAAATCAATTTCTGAAGATTCTATGATTTAAAAAGCATAAATTTTTTGGAATGCACATGTCACTTTGCATCCATATAGCAAACACAGCCAGAAAAACTTTCTTTTACTGATACCTGAATGCTTCTTGGTAATGAAGACTTGCCACTCACCAGGTACAGTATATCTGCAGTCTCTCAACAGTCTCTAAGAGATATATTTTTCCTCCAGTAGTAGTAGTCCAGTGTTTGATATACTTAATGTACTGTATTTCATTTTCATTTTTGTCTTCATGGACATTTGTATTGTGGGCTGTCAAATGGTGTGTGGTCATAAAAGCCTGGGAAAGAGACAAGTAGGAAAAAGCTATTCTGATGTTCAATTTGTATATATAGTTGAATGCTTCTGATACAAAATATTAGAGTTAGATACTAACTTCAGCAAAGAAGTCATGCATATAATAAATCACCAATCTATAAGTTATAAAAAATATTCATATTCTCAGGCCCCAGGTATTATCAGTTGGAGTCAGAACAAATATCAGCATGTTCTCTAGTGGCTCAAGAGCAAGAAAAATATAAGATTTTGAGCAATAAGGCTAAAGATGCAATTTATAAACTATAGATTCAGCCAGAAAGTGTTGTACTAGGATCAATATATTCAAAAATAATATATAAATTATAAGATTTAATCTTATCTAGTAGCTTAGTGGTGGTGGTGGTGGTAGTTATTTTCATGGGGATAAGGATTTTGGTTGGGTGTAGACTAAACTACACAAAGGAGGAACTTTAGATGAGAAACAGACAAAGAGATGGTGATTTTATTTTCAGCATGTTGCAGGATAAATATCTTTTCATATTTAAATTATAATATCATCTGCTATTTTGTTAAGAACCTTCTGTTGGTGGTGGTAGTTATTTTCATGGGGATAAGGATTTTGGTTGGGTATAGACTAAACTACACAAAGGAGGAACTTAAGAAATAGACATAGAGAATGTGATTTTATTTTCAGCATGTTGCTGGATAAATCCCTTTTCATATTTAAATTATAATATCATCTACTATTTTGTTAAGAACCTTCTGTTGGTCATTAGAAAAGCAGAGAGAAGAACCACAGTATCCAGATTCTTGCTGAAGCATGATAAGAAATGGCACTTAAGACATGACAAATTCCTCCTCCCATCTGTTTTCCTGAGTATCAATCTATCTCTAAATGCATATACATATATACACATATGTGTGTGTATGTGTATATATGTATATATATCTATATGAGCACATATATATGCTGTTTCATTCTGTTCCAAGGTGAACAGATATTTTTTTAAGAAATATATTTGTGCAGAAGATTTTAAGAAGAGACACGACCCTGTTCATTCATACTTGCAAGCATATATATTAGATATTTTACCCTTTTAGTTCATCTTGGTAAAGCTGAAAATTATTTACCTAGGGTATAAATTTGTCAGACAGGTAAGTACAGGGACTCACTTGTTGATATTAGGTGGTATGAACCACTTTACATTTGTACGATGAGCCATAATGGAGTAAGAGCCCATCATAGGTCAGAGCCTTATCAGACTGTCAAGAGTAGGTCTGGAAAGGAACAAAGAAAAGTATATTGTATAAGACATGGTGAAGGCACTTCACAAGAGGGAATTCTCCCTTCTTGAGAAGAAGAATTCTCCTCTGTTTTATGGCCAAACTTTCCAAAAAGTCTTACAGTATTAGTTTTCTTGTGTTTATTCTGACTGCTGTGCAATTAAGTTCTAATCAAGTCTAATTCTGAGAGAAGTCATTTCCACCTAAATATTTTTTTTTCATTTGAATTTTGATTTCAATCCTCTGAAAAAATAACTATTAGATTTTTAACATGTGATAACACATGAAGTTTTCTCAGAAAAAAATAGTTGCAGTATAAAACTGAAGGTTGTTTGGAGACTGTGGTAGGTGTGCCCACTCTGCCTTTTTCTGACTTCCCCCTTCTGCAAGAAGAGGAGAAAAATATAAGGACTGTGAAAACACTCATGCACTGAGATAATGACAGTTTAGTAGAATAGAAAAATACACACACACAAGCAAAGCAAAAAGAGGAAATATTTCACTATTTTCCATCAGCAGGAAGATGTCCAGCCTAGGAAACTGGGCTCAATATGCCTAATGGTTACTTGGGAAGTCAAATGCCATGACCACAGATGTCTACCCCTTCCATGTCCTTTCTCTAGGCTGTCATTGCTGAGCTTGATGTCATTTGTAACGGAATGTCCCTCTGTTTGGGTCAGCTGTCTTGGCAAAACCCTTTGTTTACCCCCAGCCCACTGACATTTGAGGGTGGTGAGTATGTGGAGACAGACTCAAGTGGTAACTTTGGCAGATTTCAAAGATTCAGGTACTTCTTTCTGTCTGATTTTTCTTATTCTATTACTGATATTTACCCTGAACACATAATCAATGTAGTATTTAGTCAATGTAGTATGTAATCTAGTATTATGATGGACTTATCTATCATACCACTAGAGTGGTAGGAAAAACATAAGTGATGTAAATCAGAATAAATTTATAATGCATTTATTATTTTGCAATCTAATAATATAGCCTGTTCTAATAATGAATGTCTTGTTTGTCAGTCATCTATTTTGAATGGGGTTATAGGTTAGAATTCTTTTCCCTGCTGTCAGAACATATTTGTATAACACTGCAGAGTACATGCTGATTTGTGAATCTAGCAGCAGCAGAATACTCTGTGAACCTTAATGCAAATATTCCATCAAGATGTTTTTAATTATTTGAGAAGTCAATAAAATTAATAGAGAATTTAATAATGCTATAAAATAAAATATTTTAGGCAAGAGTCATTTCCCTTGCATGTTGCAATTGTTCTGAAATATTATTATAGGGCCTCCAGTCTTTGTACGTTCATTTCTGAAAAGTTCTCTGAGATAATAATCAGTATTATTTTGATACAAAATATTAAAATGCATAAATGGACACAAAGTTTAGGTTTTTAGAGGACAGAGAATACTAATTAGGAGTTAGAGAGGGACTCAAATCATCCTTTCACTGTATATTCCATGGTGGGTTTCGAAACAAATAAAGATGTGTTCAACAATTTGAGACAGTCAGGTTTGTCTCTGATTGTGGGAGGCCTCATTGTCTTGTATTTCTGATTCTAAGGCATATCCTAATGTACATACCCAATATCCATAGAAAGAGTTTACACCTCTATGTACCCAGGTGAAATAAGAAACGGATGGTGCAGCTATGTGTGAGAAAAGTGGGAAAGAAGAATTACACCTCAGAGTCCTGAGGTGTGCCTGAAGTCTGGGCAAAATGCTGGAACACAAGATAATTTTCTGTCATTCTTTGGAGCTTTGCTGGCAACCTGCTTCCCACTGTAAAACATTTGGGATGTGCCAACATCCTGTATATCAGCCTAACTGAGCTCCTGCCTACTAATATGGTATTTAGAATTGAACCAATGCCTCAAGGCATTCATGCAGTGCTGAAACTGCAATTGTGATTGGAATGGGCCAGGAAAAAGTTCACCTGCTCTGAGAAATTTTGTAGATTCTGGCAAAACTTACAGCTGTCAGTGAATGGAAGTAAATGTGCCAAATTTTGGAAGTTTTAGCATAGTTCGCAACATGAATAATCATGTTTTTTTCTGCAGGGCAAATGTTTTCTTCCTAGGAAAGTAACTTCCATGTAATATCTATGGAGAAGTTGTTCCAAGGCAATATTTATAGGATAGCAATAAATAGGATAACTGTTCTAGATAAAATCAAAGAGATGTGCAGAATAATGTCAGTGATTTTTCTGTTTCTATAAATACGCTACACCCAAGGTGAGCTGTCTCTGTTAAAAATCACATCAGACTGAAAAGGACATAATTTTCCTCTACAACTTGAGGCAAGGTGATTGGAGGCATTTTGTCATTTATTGGAGGAGCTGATGAGATCATTGTCTTTAATAGAAATAATTATTTTAGACTAAGTTAAACTGTTTGTTGTGATTCTTGGAATTATTTACATCAGAGTACTTAGGGATATAGCTACAAGGCACACAGATGTCTAGAGATTCTTATTTTCTGAATCTTATAGATGGGAGTATCTCTTCCTAATTTTGTAAACCCTTCCAGCTGTCATTCTGGATCTTGAAGTACTACTAAAAAATCTGGTCTTCAAATTATGAATAAAAAGATGTCTCTCCCCAGACCACTGCTAATTAGAACAACCTAGATCAAAATAATTTTTTTCCAGGCTTCAGAAGCCTTACATGTCAGATATTTTGAGAAGTCATTTTTATCTTTTGTATTGATGTTGTGTTTTAGATATTTTTCCATAATAAGCTACATGCCACCCATGAAGATAGAAATTATGCTCAGTAAAGCACATAATTTTCAGTTATGCAAGAAGCACTTTTGTTTCTCTAATCAGAACATGAGATGTGACATGAGTTAGAGCTGATTTACTAGTCCACATTTTATCAGAGTTAAAAATCAAAATAAAGTGTTCCATATGCAATTTCAAAATAAAAATAATTACATTGCCTTTTTTCTTTGTTTCTATGAAATCAGCTGGTATATTTGGTATAATAGTTTTGGATTTTACAGAGGGATGGGTGTTGCTTTCATTTTAAATAACTTTCCATTTTTTCGCCTTAAATTTTTAATGGTTTTTATCCAAAAATTGTGCTTCAGAACCAATGCTGTAATTTAAAAAATACTCAGCTTTAAAAATAAAAGCTCTCTTAGTAGGCAGGAATGCATAAATAACTTCTTGAAAGAATTATATAGGATTTATTAGCATGTTACCAAAGCATAAACTACTGAAAATCAAGCAAGACTGTGGTGCCAGTTGTTTGCCATCTTATTTTTTCTCATCCAACTGTTAGAAATTTCATCTAATTCATTAGCCAACTCTGTAAAAATGCTTGAAATAATATATAATCACCCATGGAAAATGTTTTTAGTTTTTATACTACTGGTAATAAAAATTCATGACAATAATGAAATTGTATTTTAGGCCATGTTCTAGAATCATTAGTATTATTATTTTGTGCATGAAATGAATCTGTTTCAGATAGAAGAAAAGCCACCTCTGAATGATGGAGAATAAAGAAGTATCATGAAACACTTTGTTTCCAATTAGTCAAGGTGTACTAATGTCCCATTTCCCAGCTCATCATGATAATGTATAATCTGATATATTGAATGATTTGGCAATTCCAAAGACTTATACCTAACTCTATGAACTGATCTTACAAGAATACTGCATTTTGTTGATCCCATTTAATTTCTATGCTTCTCATATTCAAAGTGTAAGGTACCTCTAAGTTCTAGACATTTCATAGCTTTGGATGTCAAAAGGAACCTCTAGATATGATTCTAGTTCCTGCACAAGAACATTAACAATATTAACGAAGGTTCAAAATTGTTATTTGTGATATATGCCACATCTTACAAAAAGAATCAGACTACTTAAATGGTTGCTTTCACTATTTAAAAATGGCAAAAAAATAGGTTTATTTCAGTTTAAAATAAGAAATCCCTTATTTTTAATATTTAAGTATAGAAAGTAAAATAATGTTATCAGATGTGTCCTTTGAATCTTCTGTTTAGTACAGCAGAAATTCTGCTGGTTTTAGTAAATTAATTTTCAGTAATTTTGTGGTTAATATAAATTGCTTTCAGAGAAATTGCCTAGTGAGTCCTGAAAGTTGTGAGCACTACTAATCAATGGGATCTTAATTTATTTGCCACACCACCAGCCTATCAACTTTCCTGGTGCCTGGGAGGCAACTGGTAAGAAGGCAACCAGAAAAATGAGTGGTAAATTCTGAAGGAAGCTTGGTTTGGCCAACAACTTTCACGTTTCTTTTTCATATTTGTAGAGTGTTGTGAGCAAATACAAGACTTATGACTTCAGTTTTTGTGAGTACATGCAGCCTGTTGAAGTATCTCTTTGAAGTGCCATTTTTGTATGACCTCACAAAAGTTAGAAATTAACTTTAAGGCACTTCACTGTGAAATGCCAACACATAAAAAGAGATATCCTTGTTAGTAAAATTGAGGAAAAAGAAGGGAAGGAAAAAGAAGGGACATGTCAGACACCGAGATGGAGAAGAGAAACAGCTCACTGGCAGGAATAAGAATCATTTACAGGAAATAAACCACATCCTTCTTGACAAAAGCCTGAGAAGATTGTGGGCATGGGTGGAAAAAGATGAGACGCTGACAAATGCATGAACATCACACATAACTAATTCAAGCAATAAATATTTCTGAGCCTCCCACCAGCCTTCTCCTCCTGCACTTCTTTGTAATTTCACTGACTTATCTCTGCAGTAAAAAAATCTAATTAGATTGCCAAGTGTAGCACATTAATTAACAGATAAACTAACAGTATTAAACAGCAATAGTCTAGAAGCTGACTCTGGTCTTCCTAATTAGGCAGCTCTCTCAGCATGAAGTAGGAAAAGCAACTAACACAACAGTATAACATAAAGGGCAAGAGAGCCAATTATGCTCGTAGGCAGTGAAGAAAAAAAAGAGACACAAGAAAAAAAATCCCTTATGCCTTAGTGATCTATAACTGCTCCATGAGTTACACTGAGATTATGACTGATTTATATTCAGCATACTTGATAAGTTCTAATGTAATCTATTTTTCTTAGGAAAAGCATCTCAAAGAGTCGATGGCAGGGATCAAAATGTTGTCTTTGAGTTGTCTTAACTGAGATGAGAGAGTGTAATTATTTATTTAGGCATTGAGGTAAAATACTTTTTCCTATTCACTTTGTGTAAAAATGAGCCGGGCTTGGTGGAACAATAGGTGTCTTTTTATTCCAAAGTATTTCAACTTTCAAGTTGTGTATTTATTTTATATTGTTTTACTGATTCACTTTCGTATTTTACTGCTTAAAGTTCAATGAAAAAGGATTGTGCACGAAACCTTTTCTGTACATGAAGGACATTCAATAGCTGAGAAGTTCCCATTAAGTTCAGTGAGATTTTTGCCATTAGTAACTCAGGCAATGAGGAGCTAATGTTGTAAATATATTAACTCAAAAGCTGGATACCACACATCCCTTGAGCAAAAAACAGACTGCAAAACTGACCTGTACAGCATGCTCTGAAGATATGTGTCACATCTAGAAGAAGCAAAAAGATCTGTTTTCCCTTTCTGAGGTTAAAAAGTACATGGAAAATTCTGTCTTTGTTTTAAATTTAATTTACCTTGTGGTATGAAGCAACTCTAAATCTGTTTGCCAAATCAGTGTATACAAAGCCTGTAAAAGAAAGAAAAGATAATTTGGACAATACTGGCTGAGGTAAATGAGACAATACATTTGTTGTCTCTCTGTAAAGGAATACTTAAATATCAGTATTATTAAGTGGTTTATTTCATCTGGTAAAAAAATGCAGAGCTGTTCCTTAAAAGATGATTGAATAAAACTTGCCCATAGGAGTTGGAGACTAAGAATTGTTGTTTACAGTGGGGCTATTTTACACTGAACAGAAAAAATTTGCCATAACTTGGATACTATGATAGGATATGAGCAGACGTTCTTGAAAGTACTGCTTTTGCTGAGTGATCTACTCAGAAATTCAAAGCAATACTGATTCTACTGAAGCTGAAATAGCTTTGGTAGCGATGAGATTTTCTTGTAATAATTCTTCTGTGTAGACAAGGTCATCTAAAGCAGTTTAAGCACCTTTAAATGAAAAGAGTGTACAGTCCATTTGATCTCCCCTTGGCTTTAATTACATCTGCCTGCACAGCAGTGCCCTAAAGGATCAAGGATCTTCAGAAGAGAACATTTCCAAGGACTCAATAACTTAATACCAGAAGGACCCATCCTTATTAAAATAAATTAGGGGAAAGGATATGGATTGAGGTTTTTTGATTGGTGTTGGTTTTGCTTGTTTTAACTCTTATTACATCTTTCTTTAAAACTAAAATGCTGAAAATACATTTACTTTAATATAGTAGAAAATTCAGTGAAGAATTTTGTTGAGGGGAGTAGAAAAGGACTAAGAATTAAAAGTCAATAGGAACTGGGAGTCTAAGATCTTGTAAGTTTATAATTTTCAGTATAGCTAGAGATTTTTTCCCCAAAGGCCACTGGATATTGGAGAGATGCCCTACTGTTGTAACATACAGCTCAAAGACTATTGAAAAGCTCTTAGAGGCCCAGGTATTTCTGTACAATGTCTTCTTCCTACTTTTTGAAGTAAATGGAAGATTGCACTGCACTGAAAGCATAATACTTTGAGGAAGATTTACTCCCCAGAACTGTCCCAACAGGAGCTTGGTGTCTGCAAGGCTGAGCAGAAAAAAATTTTGGTTGAGTTCCACATGGTGTGATATCTCAGGTTCAGCAGCAATAGTAGTCATTTGTAAGCTCTTCAATTAACTTAGACTGGCAGTATGACAGTGGGATTTTCTCTCTGCAAAATTCTTTCCTCATTATCATAAACATCTTGCAAAATCCTTAGAGCATCCTGAAAATAAGTTTTAAAAAAAAAACTGCATATATTTTACCTTTTACGTTTTGTTCTCCTGTCTTTTTTGCTTGTTGCAAGTAAGCCTGACTTTCCACTGAAGCTCAGTTGTCTGGAGGAGGAAATATTGCTTTCATAAAAAAATAAGAGTAATGTCTGATTTCTCTGGGAGTTTACAGCCATTCACCAAAAAAATAAACAAAAATATCCATATTTCATTCCAAAATGAAAGCTATCAATATAAACAGTTTTATATTCTTATTTTCCCTCTTCCTTCACAAACTCAGGATTTCTTCCTGAGCTGTAGTTTGGGTGTCTTCTCTCCTTGAGATTTGATTTCTGACCAGATACATCTCTATAAAACACTAGGGACAATCTTCCTGTTATTTAATGCTGTGGCTCAAACGAGCACAAAAACAGAGAAAGAACCACAATCCTGGCAAAGAACCCCACAGGCTTTAAAAAAGAAAAAAAAGAAGCAGTATTATACAGAGTATATCTGCTAGAAGGCACTGAGCTGGTGCTTTTCAACAAAGTTTAGAAATTACAAGACAGTGTTATTTTTAATCATTCTCCAAAGCCTGTTAATGTCCACCGCTCTACTCAGTTTCAAGATACTAGTGATACAGAGCTACTTACCTGAAGCAATAATGTTGGACCAGAATAATTCCATATTTAGCAAGATGCAAACACGGACACGTACATCTACGCCTGGACAGCATTGCATGTGCAATTTTTATTGTTCATGAATACAATGAATACCATTTGTTGGCATTGTTTGAGCGTCTTTGCTTGTTTGACTTGAAAATGAAAATTAAAAGGCAGCTACAGATTGTATAAAAATGCCTTTAACTATTGCTCATCAGAGGAAGCAGCTTTTTGATTTTGTTAGGAAAACTAGTGTGAGTCATTTGTTACAAGAGCTTAATTTTTAATCAGTAAGGATTTTTCCCCCTTATTTGTAATTATGTATAAATGTATCTCATCTTCACTTGCTACACATTAAATATTTTATGCATTTCTTGTATTTACAACACTGCCTTGATGATGCTAAATTTTCAGTTAGCAATTCTTACATTTTGATTAAACCCCCCAGAAATGAATGGGCTGTGATCTATAGGTAAAAGTTAAAGGTTAAAAATAATTTCAGTACTTCTGCATAATTTAAGGGTATGATTTTTTGAGCAAATTCTTATATTTAGTGGCTTGTGAACAGAAATTGGAATTTTTTAAAATTAAATTATCTTATTGCAGTCAAATAGGAAACAATTAGTTTATCCAAGACTAGGATTTCATAAGCAGAAAAAAAAAAAGAGTGGAGATAGTCTAGGTGGGTTTTTCTGATTGTTTCTTTTTTTTTAATATGCATGAGTCCTCCATTGATTCATAAGACAACTTTTTGTAATGAATTTTATTTGTTATTAAAATATCTACTTGGATAACAGTAATTAGTCAGACGTTCTCAAATTGATGTAGAAGCATAGGAACCTGATTACAATTTTAAATATTTACATAAAATGGCTTATTTTTCTCCCATTGATTTCTGACAGAGTAGATTGTTCTTAATGCTTTTGAACATCAAAGGCATTTCTGTAAGCACTTATGTGCTGACCTCCTAACCACTATTTCAGAAAATTTTTTTGCCTCATTAAAGGTGAAAAGCAAAATGTATGTTTTGCTTTTCTTTCCTTAACAGAGAATTGATAGCACAGGACTTAGTCAGTTCTCTTTGTTAAATAGGTGGAAGTCTAATCCTTCACTGGTACTAGTGATGAGAAATATGGTTTCTGATGGAACATCTTTAGAAAGTCAGGAGTCTGGAAACTGACTCTGCTGGTTCAGCAATACTCTCACTAGGGAAAATGTTAGGACAAGAGGAACAGCACTGACTGCACTGAAAGCTCTTGCATGCACAAACTAAATATGAATTGTCAGGTTAATAACCTGACAATTCATGGATTTCTTCTACTGAGGAGTTATATTTTAAAATATACTGACAACAGTATCTGCATTTATATTGGCATTGATTTTTTTTTGTTTGTTTTAGGATGCTGCCACCTGAACAGAAAGAGTTCACAAAAGCTTTTGTGTCCATTACTGATTACCTTACTTAAAATCCTTCTGTAATGATAAAGTCATCTCCTATATTTATAAAGTCTTTCTCCCATATACCTGTCACAATAATTTGTTAAACCCAAAAAGAAGCAATTTTCCTTTACAAAGCAAATCCATGTGTGGATAATCCAAGATGTGCCTATCACATTACATATTAGGTCATATTCCATTGTAGTAAGCCAAGACCACGTCTGCTACGTGGTTTAATTATTTTATTTGTTCCAAAAAGTGTTGTCTGGATAAAGGGTGAAAAATAACTTTCAAACACCAGATTAATCACAGCCAAATCTGTAGGGAAAATTTCTCTGGATGCCCTGTTCCAGCCAAAAGAAAGAGCACTTTAAAAAATGGGATGTGGCAGTTTTAAGCAATAAAATTTACTTATCCACATCTGAGTTTTAAGAAAGTATCTTCTCCTTTTACTCACGTGGAGCATTCATTGCTTCATGATTGAATAGCAGCATCTTATGCAGCTGGAGTGAGTTGCCTGTACACACTTGCATGCATTTTCTACCTACTTGGAAATATCTTGAGTGTTATCCTCCCTTTTTTAGTTAAACGTAATCAATTGTAGCCTAAGTAGGGGCTGTAAAATTTCATCCCTTGTGTGAATTTGTGTATTTGCTGTAGTGACTGTCACTAACGTACAGAGCTAGTCGAATTGTTGTTAAGAATCAGATACAGGTTTTTGAAAATCACAGTTGAAAAATAATTTCATTAATTACACAGTCTCAAAAAATCTCGAGGACTGAAGGAAAATGTTTTTTTCAAATAATTTGCAAACATATTTTGGGTGTTTCTAATAACAGATAAATGGCCTCAAAAAAGAAAAATGCTCTCATCTGAAAGAACAGCTATATGTATACTCTTACTCAGACTCCCTTTATTTTTGGAAAAAAATAGAATTTGACAGATTTTGGTAAAATTTCTTTTCTGGGAGATACAGTCTTATGATATTTTGAGCCTTCCAGACATTTCAAACTGATTGACCAAAAATGCAATTTCTTTTCGTTACTTAATCTGACTCTTCTATTAAGCAACAAGTTTGCCAGGAGCCTGTAAATATAGAAATAAACACTAGAAAATGTTGAAGAAATTAAGCAAAAGTCTTAGATTCTAGTATCAATATTCAATTTAGAGCTTGAAAACTTAAATGAAATTAACCCTTTAGCTCAGAAAAAATAAATCAGTCATCATGGATGAAGAATTTCAATTATAAGAGTAACGGACTTTGTGTTTGTAAGTATTGAATCTGCTGCATGTTAATCTGTGTTAACTGTATGTAAGCAGGTCCCTTATAGTCTTCCTGAGAAGAAACTCTCATCCTGCTGCATTTTTTAGCTTTTAGGGATAGAGAATAATCAAAAGTTCAGGACACTGAATTGCTGGCACTGGCTGAGCAAGGAAACCTGAAATGCATGGTACAATTCCTAGGGGAGGAACAGCCAGTCACACAGCTGAGGTGCCATGAGCAAACTCCTGCTGGAGAGACTGTTATGGGAAGTGGAGAATTTAGAGGTCTTAAGCTCTGCTACACCAGAAACTCTTGAACTGTAAACCCTGCTAGAAGTTATAGATAGATCATATATGGCTGTAGGGAGGGAGACACAATATATCACTGACCTTGTTAAGTGCAGTCTGAGAAACACAAGGAAAAACACTTGACAATAAAGCAAATATTCTGTTTCCTTGTTCAGTTAAGGAAAAAAGGTGAAAACCCAATTAAATGAAACTCAGTTCTTCTGGCAGAATTAAATGTACAAATAAACTCTGAGCATGTGGGTTGTACTACGTGAAATCTATAGGTCCCTTTGAATCTTCATGATTTTGTGACTAGGCGTTCTTACCTGATGTACTTGTCATGGTGAATATTTTTGCAACAAAAATTGTTTTTCCCTCTCAGGGAAGTAGCTCGCTTTATATGTGTGATATAATGCAAGTTAAGCATTTCATATTGCTGTATATTTAATCCTTCTGGGATTTTCTTTCCCAGAGTGTAAGCAATGTTGCAAGTGATGCTGATGTAGTGCCATCAATCCTTACACTTTTGTCAATTTTTATTCAAATACAGCATCCATTCACTTAATATTGGTAACTGTATGCCCTTATACAGTAGCACCTTAATCCAGTAGCACTGGAGGCTGTTTACTTGTTAAATTATTAGACTTTCACTGAACCAAGGCAGAACCTAATGAATGTAGATCATCTGAAAATAAAGCTTTGACTCCTAATCTTGAGTATGAGTGGGGCTTTTAAATTGAACACACTAAAATAAACACAAAGGATAGTAAACACTGGATTCAGCCATCCGGAAGTTCACACTTAATCTGTGCGTGGCAGAGTTTGGGGCTCAGATTTTATGGCTTACAAGTTTGGAATCCAAACACTTTCTTACATCCCAATATGCAAGACATCATTGAGTGAGGAATACACTATGCATGATCTTAGTCAGATATATTGTATATTAGGCAGGAGAGGAAAAAAATTTTGACTGAATTACCTATTTTTAATTATTTGACCAGAATCAAGTTCCAGTGGTCTGCTTTTCCTATGTTGTGCTAAACACAAGACATTAATCTCTGATTAATTTGGAAATAAAACAGTGAAACTGAACTGTATAAATATGCAAAGTTGTTCTGCTATCATTTATGCTAATGAATTTTCCTCTATTAACTCATAATTTTGAATTGAAATACATGAGCTAAAGGTAACAACTCACCTTCGTTTTTGTTTCCATAAAATGAATTTGTACACCAAGATGGAATTAGCAGCAGAAGCAGACTCACAGTTTCACTAAAGGACTAGACATCTGTTAGAAATGGGGTTTAGAGACACACATTTTTTGCCCTTAGGCAATAGTGAGGTTACTCACTATGATAAATGTGTGTGTTCCATGGTCAGGCCTGTCTCAGTCTTGCACTCTGTGCTTTTTGCAGTCAACTGTAGAAGTTTGAATGACAATTATGAGATTTTTACTGCATCAGACTTATCTGAGCACAGGAGCTTGAAACAGTCCATGCTCCACACTCCTTAATCATTGTCTGTGCAGCTCTCTTTGAGAGTTCAATTTAAATACAAGATCCATAGTTGGAAGAAGTAAAGAATATATGTTTGAGAGTGATTTTGTGAATAAAGTATATGGAACATGACTGAGAAAGAAGAATTTGGTCTTGAGTAATGGGTGTTCGGATAGCATCCAGATATTAAAAGACATGGAAAGATTGTATACCAGGAGATGATTGAATTGGGTGGCATCAGCTCAAAAAGAGAACTTCTGAAGCAGTATTTTGTGGGCCAGCTGTGTGTCTTTCTGTTTTCATGTAGCTGTAAACATTAAAACCAAAGCTCTAGCTAGTCATCCATTTCCTTAATGTTTCAACAGATTGTCTTGTCCATTTTGTAGATAATTTATTCGCTGAGTAAACTGAGTGTGAAGGTTGTAAGACATGGTACGAAGTTTTCTTTGCTGTAGTTCTTTTATTAAGTAATGAGTAAGTTCACCAGTGTAATAAGGATTGAGACCTGTTTTGGCCATTTACTGTGTGAGAGTCAGAGCTGTCTTCTTTTATTGACCTGGAGCTCTTGTGATTTACCTTTTTAATAAACAGTGAAAACATTAGTAGAGGCTAGCTGTTTTCAAGTAAATTAAGTACTGTACCTAGGTTTAGAGTTTAATGATATACTTTAATGTTCCCATTGAGAGCCAATGTCAAATGGTGGGTTTCAAAATGAAGAACAGAATGAAACATATTTACTATTGCAAGGAATGCTTCTGGCTTGTAAACCAGGATGATAAGATACAAAAAAGCAGACTTTCTTCAGAATATTTGAATTATACGCTTATTTTTACCAGATTTATTTTAAAGTACCCTAGCTAAAGAATAGTAGATCATAGAAAATATTTTGTTGCATATAGTTCATAGTTGAAAGGTGCCTGAATTTTACTTTTCACAGTTGTAAATTAACCATATAAAGGTATACATATGAAAACTTTTCAAAGTGTAAAAACTCATGTACAGCTATCAAATAAGTGTTTTTATTGATGCTGAATCTCTTTTCTTCCTTAGGAATAGACTACTTTAAATAGACTGTTTCTCTTAGCATCCATTTTAATCGTCCTTCTGGAGTCATAAGGCAGAATAGATTGTGGAAAGAATAGTTCTTGTCTGAGATGAAGATTATCTTGGGTTACAGTCTTAGTTCTCTCTGGCACTGGTAGTCGTCCTCTATAGGAGACTACTATGTACTGTTCAGTATGATTTATTTTGCAAACTGTGGTTAGAATGCGTAAGCTTAAAACTGAATTGCGATGCATACTATGAATATGTTCATTTTCTCATTTATCCATCATGTAGTCAAAATGTAGCATATATAAAAATGTTCCCATTTACCTTTAAAATTAATTATATTTTTGAAATTAATTATATTTTTGAAATTTGAAGAACCAATGAAAGAAAATTTTCTTGAAAATCTTCAACCAAAAAAAATCATTAACTTTACATTAAGTTCTTGAAATATCATCCTATTTAAACACACCCTTAAGAAAATAATTTTGTAGTGTATTCTGAAGCCTCATCTAAGTTCATAAAATTTTCAAATGCTTTAGTGTTTTCTCCTGTGTATATAACACAGTAACTAATTCAAGTTAGTTGAAACTGCACAGAACTTCACTTGTCACAAAATTATTGTCTCAAGGAACAATTAGCTTGTATAAAAATTTAGTTTAATATTGTCAGAAAGAACCCAATTTTCCTACTAAAAAAAAAAAAAGCAGAGGACATACATATACATACACTTGGGGACACAGGAAAGCCATGGTCATTATATTAATATCTTTAAATGTATTCTATATTCTTTTGGTTTTCTTTCTTTTTAATTTTGCTTCTTCTTCTTTTTCATTTCACTTGTCGCATTTGTTTCTTATTAGATAGAAAATTATGACAAAGCCACATGTTTATAAACATTTTCACAGGAGTTAGAAAAATTAATTGTAAATACCACCACTATAGTAACTACAATTTTTTTTTTAGTAGGAATGTTATATTAGGATAAAAATAGGGGAAAATGTTTGTGCTTTGAAATTCAGGAAAAAAAATTAAAGTAAAAGTGTTTTTTATATATCTTAAGTGGATATAGCACTCAGAACTTGGCAAAGAATTCCCACTACCTTTAGGAAGTATTTCCTCACAGATTTATTTGGAGAGTTTCTGGCAGGCATATAAAAAGTGAGAGGAAAGTTTGTGTCATTTACCCAAGCATTGAGTTAAAAATACACCTTGACAAAACTCTTACTACTTTGATACTGCATTGCCATATGTACACTGTATGTAATGTAAAGAAAAGAGAGGAAAAAATTTCACACCTCCTTGCAAAGGTATTTTTTCTCTTTCAAACATTGACATCACTTGACAGATAACAACAGGATTCAGGCTCAGTGCATTGGAAACTAAGCAGGCAAGAGAAGCGTAAGATTTATTTTCTTTCACCATGTGCTTCCAGAATATGAATAAGTACACATTATTGTAAATGCAACGTGCATCTGTATCTGTATTAGTCTTTTGCTCCTTTGTGGCAGGTGCCTTGACTTTTGAAAAAAGGAGCTGAGGCAGTGTCAATTTGGCTGCAGCAGACTTGAGGCCAGAGCTGCCCGTGTCCTTACAGCTGGGTTGTAGTGCCTGAAGGCCGTGCTCGAACACGGAACCTTTGGCTCTCTGCCTCTCTGTAAGAAAACATAAAAGAGGAGGTAATTTTTGACTGCTGTGCTGGGCCTTTTGACTGCTGTGCTGGGCCATGGCTTTTTTTTGGGGTTTTTTTTTTTGGGTTTTTTTGGTTTTTTTTTTTTTTTTTTTTTGGTGAAATGATGTGTAGCAGTGCATCTGTAACGTGAGCTCAGCGAACTTAATTCTTGTTGAGGCTCAAGCTGCAAAGACCCCAGTGGCAAATTCAGCACGCTATCATGTTGACAGCATATGGAACTCCCGAAAAAGTAGATTAGGATTTTCTGAAGAAATTTCTGTATATGTAATTTTTTTGTGAATATTAACAAAATGAGGCTTTATTCTTGGTATAATTTTGAGCCTTATCCCTTGATTTGTTAGAAGAAATATTTTTTTTTGCCATTAAACTGTGTAAACAATACACAGTTTATGTGCTTATATTTCCCATAATGATATTTTAGAACCCGTGACTAATAGCTACAAATGAATCTACAGATGTGGAATAGTTTGGGTCGGGCAAAGATGTTTTGATCTATCTCTGATATTTTTAGATGGTAGATGCTCAGTGTATGGCTATTACCATCTATTACTATACTACTGGCACATCAGATGTAGGGTTCAAACTATAGGGTAAGAAAAGAATGCTAAAAGTGAGGAGCTTTTCCCTAAAGCTCATTTAGTCTAAACAGACAATTTAAACAGATGGAAAAAATGGATGAGAGATAACAGAGTGGGAAAATTTCACTGAAGGTTGCTGTCAGTCAGTGGTACAGAACTTTTATATCTTTAATCTCACTGATATATTCTGTACAGGCTTTGAAGAGTCAATCATTCAGAGATCAGTAGCAATTTAAAAATATGCGTACATGTTAAATTTATAATTTAGGAGGAGAAACATATTGCCATGGTTTTTGTTCACGGTATGGTAAACATTTTTCTGGAAAACACTTTGCTGTTCTGCTTTGTTTTGATCGCTGTAATTTTACTGTGTCACAAAGCAGGGATTATTTAGTAACTCCAGGCAGTACCTTGATCAAAGCAGCTAAGTAGTTGTGAAGAAGTATCTCAAGAGTCTTTGTGAATGAACACTTCTTCATTCTTAAAATGCTGGCATTGAAGATAGTTATATTTCTTTCACAAGAAATGGAGTAAATAGAGAAGTTCTGAAGCTTGAGTCTGATTTGGGGGCTCTTTCTTTCTAATTAGTTGATAAATTGAAAGATTTGATGCCCTGGTCAAATTTTGCCAAATCCTGCATGTAGCCAAAAGTACAGGACAAAAGCATAGGTAGGAAGACCTGTGGCTGGGGATTTAGCTTCCTTGGAGATTTGGGAATAGGGTCACATTTGTCACCCAATATCCTGTTAATCTTTGCAAGGCTTTCTGTGATATTTTTAGAGGAAAATTGATGATGCATTAACTAATGAAAGGACTTTAATGTGGTCTCAAGCATTTACTGTGATAAGGCCTAACACATCTATCAAGCCAAAGGAAAGTGGTGTAATATTTTTACTGTTTTAACACTGTTTTCCCATCTAACTATATAATAGGAAATCCAGTAGGGCAGAAATCAAATTGCAAGTAATCAGATTTGTACTTCCTATTTCCATGTAATTTAAAAAAATTTATCAGGTTTTCTTTCTCCCTTCTTTCTTCATTTTCTTCTTCTTTCTTCTCTTTCTCTCTCTTTTTTAAACTTTATCTTTTCTTATGAAGGTTTTCCCTGTTGCATTAGTAGCCTCTGACAACAGTCACTGACTGCAGGTAAACGTACTTCATGTGATGGTTTAGGTCTTTTTCCTACTAATGCTGATAGATGAGTGGCTAAGGAGGAGAAAAATTATATATTTACATTGCAATTATAGGAATTATATGGTTTACTGTCTGAGCAGCATTCTGCACTATGGTAATTATCATGATATTAAATATCTGAGTGCCATCATAGAAAGAACACAAGTCATTACTACAGTCTACATATGATAACTCTTAAACATAATTGCTGTGTAATGTTCAGGTGATTGAATTATCATTCAGACCCATGCTCAGTTCAGCCATGCCTAAAAAAAAAATCTGTTTAATCAAAGATTACTGCAGCTTCTTTTTTTGATTGAATTATTTTCAAAACATGGAAATTCAGGGACAGATTCTGGAAGAAATATAGCCCTTTTACTCAGCTTTGTTAAAGTGTGTAATATAAATTTTCTTCAAAGAATGAGTACACCTATGGAACTGTAACAATGATGTAGGAACAGAAGGGATACTTGCCTTGTCATGGACATCTTGTGAATCCACAAAACTGTGTGGTCCTGACCAGCTATGGGTCAGATCCCTGACTATTAAGCCAACTTTTTCAGATGTTACAAAGTGGTACCTGCTGGCCTTAGTGGAAAACTGATATACTCCATACAGAAGTTTCTGTAACCATCAGAAAGTAAATTTAAGAAATTTTATGAAAGACAGTCTCAGACATTGCATGTGGAATCATCGTTTTATGATGTATATTTGATATGAAGGTTACTTAAAGTGTAATGTCCATCAATTTTCTTTCATATTATTCAACACTTGTGCCAGGCAGTTGTATGTAGATTCAAAAGAGCAGGATATCTGTAGCAAATTTACTTTACATAAAGGTAAGATTTTTGTGATAAAAGGGTGACTTTCATACTGCATTTTTTTTTCTACAAACAGATTTCATGTTTTTCTAAAAGTTGCTTTTGGTTTTTTTTTCCATAAACTACACACAAAAATCTCAAGAATTAATTTCTCAGATCTCTTGACAGCTTGCAAGGCAAACAAAACCACCTGGTTAATATAATATTTGTTACATTGTTTTGTTAACAATTTATTTTGTTTCTTAAAATAAGTAATAATTCCAGAAGTAATGGATTTACTCGAGCCATGATAACCCCACTTCAGAAATTCAATGTGTTGCTTCTGAATGCTTCTTCATCTATGCCCAAGTAAATATGCCGTCTTTCATGCTGGTAACTTCTAAATGGATTTATTACACAACAAATACAACATACCATATTGATATTTAACTTAGAGCTGACTCCCATGGTTGAAATTTGTCATTTGGAAGAACCAGATCAGGCTGAGAATTCTAGTTGTACTTGAAGCTTAATGCATATTTATTATTGAAATTTGCGATTTAAGAGGTGTTTTATAAAGAAAAGTCATATTTCTAATATATATTGCTGAATTCTGACAAAAATGAGATGTATGGTGACAATTATGGGATATCACATTCATTTCTAAGGCTCGTATTTTATGTACCGAATAAAATTCTTCACAATTTAGTTGGCATAAACAATAAGGGGATCACAATTTATGAATTCTTCAGAAGTCTTTGCAGATTTAGGAAGACTTGGCCATGTAAATTCAAATTGAAATATATGCAGTTAGGCATAGTGTTTTAATGGAGTTTTGAAAAAGGCTTCTGTGTTAATTACACAACAGAAATGTGTTTGTCTCTGTGTTTTTGAGAGAGGGTGGAAGTTTTAAATTAATTCCCATAATAATAACAAAAACAAGTTAGTAGTTTTAAAAAGTTACAAGGAGTCACTGAAGATCAGACCACAGAAGAAGGCAAAAAATCTGATGTGGTTGAAGAATCGGTGATAAAATGCCACCCCTCTTTACATTCAGAGCATGAATGAATATGGTCTGTCAATCAGGAGTATAAATGCTTTTGAAAAACAGGAAGAATTTTACTTAACAACTATTCAAATTGTTAGTTGTCAACAGTGAGGATGAAATGTTCGTACAAATAGTTGCTAAGACACTGGTGGTTGGACTATTATCAACTTACAAAGGGGATTTTTTAAATATGTGTAAATTTTTAGAGATAAATATCTGTTTGAAATCTTTTACAGAACTTCCCTTAAGTGACGAGATTCAATATTCAGCATAAATGCATCTGTTCAATGGAGTCCAGTTCTGCAGCTATTTTTACTGGGATCTAGCATGCAGAAAATTGTGGAAAATTTGTGTCCATTCTTTAAAGTAGAGATTGCATCATGAAAATAAGACAAAATAAAATTTTGAAGTGTTATTTTGCAATATATATATATATATATATATATGAATATTGGATTGACCTTAAATGTTTGCATCCCTCAGTTTCCACATATTTTGAACAAAACCAAACATGAAAAAAATTGCTTCAAATGACAGAGGTTTTTTTTTCTTTTCAAAATTAGTTGAGGTCATAACTTACTTGCCATTTCATTAAATATACAAGGCTTATGTCTTTTTTATATAAAGTCTAAAACTACCAGGCAGTTACTCTGGGCTCATGTTTTATTGTTTACAGTCCTTGCAGATACCTATAGTGAATTTTAAAGACCTATTAAATGATTTATTAATGACCAGTCAGACGTTTACCTTTCATTTTGATCTGTAATTAGGTAAATGTACATGGCATCAACTCTATTTGAGAGAAACTGAAAGTCATTGAGTACAGTTGTAGCATTTTTCCTCCCAAATCTGATTTGTTTCTAGTTTTACTTTATGTGGATTAAATTTATATTCTGCCTGCTTCTTACTTTTTATGGCAATAAATTGTGGACAAAAGAAAATGTATTCACAGTGTATTCACATTTGCACGTTTTTTTATTCTGTTAAGGTACAATCTGCAAATGGCATGTCTGTTTTTCCAGTGGCCATAGAAATGCATAACTGCTCATCAATGATTTTATTTTTTTTTTCCTTTAGGGGCTGATGTTATCAATTTTGATGGCCATGTAGTGTTACCATACAGATTCAGGAACAAGAAAATGAAAACACTGAAAGATGTCATCTCTCTGAAATTTAAGACCTCTGAAAGCGAAGGTGTAATCTTCCACGGAGAAGGACAGCAGGGAGATTATATCACCTTGGAACTGAAGAAAGCCAAACTTGTTCTAAATTTAAATTTAGGTATGTTTTGATTGTTTAGTTTTTTGGTAGTTTTTTATCTCTCTCACAGAAATTTTAGGTCTCTTTCCCACAGTAATTTGGTAAGCTGCATCATTTAATCAAACAATTTGTTGAAAATGTTAATTCCCTTCTGTATGTTGGGGGAGTGTGCACATGTGTTTAGCTCCGTCCTGTCCCTTTTGCTCTGTGTGAGCTACTCTGAAAAGAAGATCATACAGGAAAGCAAGATCAGCAATATATTGTCATTACTGCAAACAAAAAAGAAAAAAAAATAGCTTTCCAGAATTATATTTGGTCTCAGCTGCAGCTTTGTGTGAGGGAAGACACTGTTGTCACTTCTGAAGGAATAAAGGTCACACTTAGGAACCTTGAAGAAAAAAAATAATATCAGTCTACTAAGCTACAGGCCACATGAAGTTGGAGTTCAGCAGCTTTCCTAGAGTCTGAGAAGGAGGGCTAGGAAAGGAAAAGAAATAGATTGTTTAATCAGGCAATCTTATGATGAAATCCTGTACACATTACTCTAGTTCCAGTCCTCCCAGTAGAGGACTACAGGCTCATAAGTGACTGGATTTATAAAGTACATTTATTATGAAAAAGACCCATACTTATCTGGTTTGACGTATTTTTCCATTCAAACAAAAGAACCTTAAAAAAAGATTTCATGCAATTTTCCTTAGTTCTTTTATAGACACATGAAGAGTAAATTGTTCCATTTGTTATTTCCATTGAATAATACTTATTTCCACTAGCATTTTCTACTGTTCTTTTTCTAACAATCAACATGAACAGATGATGAGATAACTAAAGCAGTTACCTATTTTTAAGAATTTTAATTGCAGTAGTAACCCTTTCATTTACTATTCCTCTATAATCTTCAGCACAAACTATCTTTATAAGCTACTATAATTTCCATATATGAGTTTGGTGAGGATGCTCTTAAATCATTAGGCTGATAAATGGGACTGGGCCCTGTGACACACACTCAATAAACAGATGTAATGCTTTATGGTGTTATTATTCCTCTGCCTGAGAGTATTATCTTGGTATCAGACACAGTAGAAAAGCATGCTCATCTTGCCTGGTGAGATCCAGTGACTTAGTTTCAAACACCAGGGACTGGGAACGGATGGGGAGACAGAAGTGGATTTAGGTTTCACTTTGCACTGTGTTTGAGTTTGCATTGAAGAAACTGAGGCTCAATGACATGCATGCAATTCTATTTTATTTTTTAACCAACAGGACCATTGGCCTTCAGCATAAGGGCAGGGTGGTCATTTTTAGGGAATTGATGTCTTAAGCCATGGAAATGGGATTTGC
Source organism: Ammospiza caudacuta (assembly GCF_027887145.1). Classification (NCBI taxonomy): domain Eukaryota; kingdom Metazoa; phylum Chordata; class Aves; order Passeriformes; family Passerellidae; genus Ammospiza; species Ammospiza caudacuta. Next base: position 51,016,395 of record NC_080593.1, on the reverse strand, counting down.
CAGAATGTGTTTTCAGCACACACAAACTTTAATGTCTCAGTTGCAGGCATTCTTAAGGTTGAGAAATTCTCAGCCTCAGAAATGCTTAAAGTCCTCACGTATTCAGAACAAGGAAGATTGCATTGAGTTATTGAGCAGTGCAGCAATTTTTTACACTTACTGCTGAATTAGTCATTTGCTGCTTCGGTTGGGATCCATGCTATCAACCTTTGCTGGCTTAGCTATGTCAGTCAGATGGCAATGAGATGTGATCTCTGACTAGCACAGCTACACTGGCAAAACCCCCAGGATAACACAGCAGAGAATTGCAAAACTGTACTCTTGCTAGTAGTTTGACTTCCAGAATAAGAAGATTGCTTCAGGATAACATAGCAAAATAAGCTGTATTAACAGAAGATGGTTTTTGCTGTTGTTAGCACAGTCTGCACTGAGCCTTTTCCCCTCTGCTTGCTGGTATAATGATACTGGTAAAGGCCACAAAGCATAGAACTCAAGAGTGAGATTTTGGCTGTTTTTGCCAAAATCTGTCATTAGACTCCATGTCCTCCCCAACATTCATAAATCAGTACAGTTCCAATGCAGCTCAGGATCTGGCCCAGAGGTGACAACTTTTCTTTTCTGTGGAGTCGGAGCAAAAGCAGAAAACCCTTGATGAAAACATCTTTACAACTGGAAATTGGTATTGCTTCTCAGGTTAATTTACAAATAACTGCTGCTATGAATTTATACATATATTTAGACAATTCAGTGATCAGATGCTTGCTGTTTTGTATTGGTGGCAGCAGCTCTCCACTGGGCAGATCCCAACTTCATAGCACACTGACTTCTTCCAGTTAATTGCACGTCTGGTATGACTCAGGTGAAACATCGACAAAGAAAGAGGAAAATGTTTGCCTAATTGTATGAGGTGAGAAATGCTATTGTTTCTGTCCTCAGGCAGCAACCAGCTTGGCTCTATTTTTGGCCACACATCTGTGACAACAGGCAGCCTCTTGGATGATCACCACTGGCACTCCATCATCATAGAGCGCCACGGGAGGAACATCAATCTCACCCTCGACAGACACATGCAGCACTTCAGAACAAATGGAGAATTTGATTATCTGGACCTGGACTATGAGGTAGACAGTGAAACTTCTTTCTTCTCATTCAAAGTGCTTTTATAAAGTTCAATACGAAAGCTAACATAATTTGTTTTCTTAATTTTTCATACATTTGTTGTGATTACTTATTCCTTTATATTTCCTGAAACTTTGTTTCCAACAGGGTTCTCTTTTAATTGTAAATTGTTTCTCTTAATTAGCCTACCAAGTCCCATCTGGTGTAACAATCATCTCAGCCCTTTGTTTTAAAGTGGGAGATGTGTGTTATTCAGCAAGATAGGCATACATGATATTAAAAATCTCTAAAAGCAGCTGCTCTAAGCAGGAAGTATATTTTAAAAAGTATAGTGCAATCTGTTGTTTCACTCAGGTGAATTTTGCTCTTGAATCAGAAAGCCTTAATCTGATGAGTTAGTGTTTATTTTTAGCAAAGGAAGCAGGTTAGAACCTTTTTATTAATACACATATTGATCTGCCCTGTCTTAGGTAGGTAGATACTTCCTTGTATTTTCACAAATATGGCATCAGTAACTTCATTTGTGAAAGAAGCAATGAGGAGTTAGGGAAGTTGTAAGAAAACTTGTTTAATCAATCAGGTTAATGCAGACAAGTGCTGGTAGTAATTAAATGTGGATTTATTGTTTGATTACACTACAGCTTCAGCTATTATGAACTTGTTGAGCTCCTCTAAACTGTACATGAAGTTCAACACATTAGTTATTGCAATCTTTGTATAATATCTTCTTACACTCTTTACTGTTTCTGATGAGAATTAATTTGGTTGACTGCACCAGATATGTAATTTCCACCCTTACAACTTTTTAAGATGTAAGAGTGAATATAAATGATGTAATGGAAAAAATTTGAATTAACTTGTGTTTTTTTTATTTTTACCAACTGTGTTTTTTAATTTTTCCAACTTGTGGGGTTTTTTATTTTTACTTTTGACCAAGAATATATGAAATGTTTGAAAAAAGTAATTATAAATGTTTCTGAGTCAAATATCTGATTATATTCTGAAAAATGTTTGTGGATACATTATTTACTGTAACTCTAATCAGAAAATAACAAGCAAATTTTCCTGTACCCCTATTAATTATTGAGCACTGAAGATCTGAACTGAGCTACTTAAAACTCATATAAATAGATTTTATTACAGGCTTTTAAGTGAATGAGAAAAAGGCTGAATGCCATAAGCCACGGTTGTGCAATTTGTGCACCTGTGTGTATATATGTATACATACATACATATATAAAACATTTACATAACAAACATATTGCATATAAAAAGTGTATCCCCATTAAGAGCTGAATTCAGTGCATTCACTTTGCCATCCTCTCTGCATAAAGAGACCTCACTATCAGTTCTCAAAGATACATTTCATTTTCCATATACGTGGATCTCCTTGTGTTTAATTGAACTTCTTCTAGTGTGTGTGTGTATGTGTGTCTGTAGTTCATATAAACTCAAGAGAATTAATCTCCTTCCTTTCCTCACTGTTATCTCACTGATTTTGGAGCCAGACACCACAGACTAAATTTAAAGGTGTTGTCTTTGGGATTAACAAGGAATAAAGCCAAAAGAATCAAAACTATTTTTCATAGACAAAGTAGTTTCTAGGTTAATCTCTTTCAGAAGAGTTAGGTAAGCACAAAAGAAGGAAAAAATATTAGTTCTGATTGCATTTTTGAGATCAAAAATAGTCTTGTAAGTTGCTCTTAACTCACTGTCACATTATATGTTTTTTGCTTTTTCTTCTTTTCTTCAAAATTCTTTCTTTTTTATTTGTTATATTTCATTTAATCCAAACACATGCATAAAATATTTGACAACTAATTAACTACTACAGTTCCATTCTCCATATGAAGAGCTGTATATTCTCTAAAGTCATGTCAATTTACAATATCTGAGGATGTCCCCACAAGATTTGTACACACCAAAAGCTGGTGTGTGTGGTTTATAAAGGTTTTAGATTTCAGCTGTATTGTTTTAGCTCTTTGTACATGCCAAGTGGAAGCTTCCTCTTTGGAACAGAAACTGATATCTCACATGCATTTAAAACTGAAAATGTCAGCCTAGAGCTCTGTTTTCCTTTTGTTGGTAATAAAAAATGGAATGGACAATGAATAATGGTTATAAGCTTAATTCTGCCAAATCTTAGCACTAGACTACAAATTGATATTTTTCTGAACATTTGTGAGGCAGGAAAACAAGTTGTTATTACTATTTACGCCATCATCTAATGGATATAATTACCTAACACTGATTGCAGGGACTAATCTCATGAGACCCTTTTTCTTGGCATTTGAGCTGCAAAATAATAATGAAAACATGTAACATTATACATTTCTAATCATTTCCATAAAGACCATTATGTGGCAGAGACCTGTATCATCTCTATGGAGTGACAGAGATGTCACTCATTGAAGATAAACACTTTTAGTTTGTAAATATTTGGGTTTCTAAGTTTTTAGCACTATAGATAATGGATAACCCGAAATCAATTAGCCAGGATAATGAAGTTCAGCTGTAAGACAAAAACCAATTCCTATTTGAGTTTGATGACTGACTCCTTGCAGGGGTTGTCTTGATCTTCTCTAAGGAGATAATTTGACCTGCTAAATCAAGGGGTAACTCCTCATTGACTATAACTACATGACAAAAGCATGCTCTTGGTAGTGAAAGGTCCTTCTGTCTACCAGGGGATTGCATCTTTAACTGTGTGACTCTGTAAATTCTTCTGGGTGAAGTAGACATATGAGCATTACAGAAGAATTACATGCCACATTGGAGCCCACCACTGCTGTGCTGTACTCTGAGCTCTGGCACACAGTTAGAGCTGACTGAATGATTTGAATCAGATTATCTGGCTAATTTCATGTCTACTTTTTTAGAAAAATACTGTGATGGAAATTTGTCCCAATGTCCTTGTTTGAAATGCTTATTTTCCAATATCAATCAGAACTGTTCACATGTGATGTGTGTCTGTTCACTGTTTGGACAATTGGAATAATACTTGGGTTTGGCTACCATAAATAATTAAAATTAATTACAATTCTTATTTCTGCTTTTGCAGTATTTATTTTGATACATCCTTTTTCTGTAAAGAGTGCTGCCAGCTCTCTACTTTGCCATGCTTGAGTGTTCAAAGAAAGCAATGTGTACAACAAAATTCTTTAACAGTCTTTGCCTGCCAGTAACTATCTACCATTTTTCTGTTTCATTTAAGATAACCTTTGGAGGCATGCCTTTTTCTGGCAAGCCAAGTTCTAACAGTAGGAAAAATTTCAAAGGCTGCATGGAGAGCATCAACTACAATGGCAATAATATCACTGACCTTGCCAGGAGGAAGAAATTGGAGCCTTCAAATGTGGTAAGATCATAATTTCATGGTCATCTACGCTTCTGTTTCTAATTCTAAAGAAGACTAGAAGGTTTTTGTGGTTGTGTAGCTGATATTTTTGTTATATACTGCAATAATATAAAACACAAAGCAAATTTTACCACAAATCCAAAGATCTTATTGTATGTACATTTATGACTTTAAAAAAAATATTATCATGTATGAACATTTTATTTCTGGAGTCTTGTTTCATCTTTCAAAAATTAACCTTTAGTGTAAGTCAGATAGTTTTGGTTTTTCGTTTTTTTTTAAAGAAAATCAACTGAAGCAGTAAGTGCTTTTTCCCTTTCTTCTCAAATTATAGTAGTCTAAGACCAGTGCAGACAGAATTTATTGTTAAATGAATTGCAGCTTTCTTGTGGCTTTTAAATCCTGGTAATATTCCATCCCTGCTGAGCTAGTTGGATGGTTTTACTGCAAAAGTCTTTGGATGAGAATGCTTGTACAGTCTTTTCTGATCGGTCTGAAAACCTCAAGATATTATACTTGAAAATCATTATTTGCTTATTAACATTACAGAGGTTATTAGCATTTTACTCTATTTTTGCAGCAGCTTAAGTGTTCATAGTTGCTTTCATGTGCAGACTTGTGGCTTTATGGGCAGGGTGATTAAGAAAGAATGTACTTTAATTTCTCTGGTTTTTAAGTTCTAAGTGTTTCTGAAAATGTTTGCTGGCATATAGAGGCATGTAGGTAAGAAATAAATGTATTATTGCCATGAGTTTGAGATGGTTTGAATAACTTTTCAAGGCTTTCTTCTGTACAAGTTTACACACTTCACAAATTCCTGATAACATATGGAGGTTTACACAATTTCGTTATCCTTTATGTAATAAATTGTTAAGATATGCAAATGCAGTTATGATGCCATGCAAAGGATTGATTATCACTGGATAGTAAAACTGAAGCTTCATGTCATTGTATGATTAAATGGTCAAGGAAATCCAAAGGATAATGATGAGTGTGTGATGTTTGCCTGTACAAAATCAGTAATACAGCTTGATATCTATAACCTTTTCTACACATAAATTTCATCAGTATTGTCAAAGGCAAAGAATACAATATATATATTCCTTTCATTAAGATTCCAGTTTTAAAATTCTTTCAACCCAATCTAATGAACTCCTAAAACTTTAACCTTTTTTAAAATATTTTTTTCATAATTACAAAGGATTTCCTTTCTGCAGGGTATTTTCAGCTTTAATGTAAGCATGATTTTGAAAGATTAATGCCTGAATTCAAAAAGAATCTTTGTGCAGGCGCAATCTTTCCATTTTGCTCAATCAAGTCCACGACAAAGTTAGTAGGACATATTCTTAAAGCCTCTTTCTGAACAGAAATGTTGCTTAAGAAGTTCCTATGAGGCAAATCCTGTTCTTTAAAGTCTGAGCATCTCAAAAGTGCGACATAGCTAGCAGACATCTAAAGTTTCTGAAAAATCTTATTTTGGATTGTTTCTCTCTTTTTTGCTTCTTTACTTTTAAAATTCTGTTACCCATAACATGAAAATAAAATCCACACAAGCAGCTCTGGCAGTATTAGTGCCACATCAAGAGGTGATATGCCAGTTTAATTTGATGCTTCTGTTGATTTCCAATTCTGAGAATGACTAGAAAAATAGAGAAGTGACCTTTGTTTTCAGTAGAAAAACTTAAATTGCTTCAGCTCTTCAAAGGCAAAATCAATTTTACTCTAACTAAATCAACATGGATTTTTATGTTTTTTACAAAAACATTTTTCTCCTAGTTTTTAGCCTGATTAGCAAGAGAAATAGACTTTCTTGGACTTATTGTTGTTGTTAAGCATGTTTATGATGATGGCACTCCAATAGGGATCCAAGCAATCCAACAGGGATCAAAGCTCCATTGTAGGAGATTGTGTACAAGCACATAACAGGAGACACACCTTCCCCTTTAAAGGCATGACACAATATAATGTGGCTGAATACAAGCAAAGTAATCAGTCTGGTCGTGAGAAGTATTACAAAGAAAGGATAAATTCAGGATAAAAGAAGAATTTTAAAGGGGTGTGAAAAAAAGAAAATAATATTCCTAGATGAAGGCAGTCAAATTTCAGAAGTCACACATTGAAAGGGACTTGACAAACTGATTATAAAAAATGAGAAGGCCCAGAAAATCAGAGATGATAAAAAGATGATGATCTTGATTTTTTTCTGAACAAAATTAATTTTTTTTAAAAAAAGTGTCTTATATACATACATTTTATGAACAGAAAAGCACCATCAAGCACCTTTTGCTTTGTTGAAGAGTAAGGATAAAAAGACAAATTAGAAGTATTTTAAATTTAAACAAAGTCCAATGCTGACTTTAGTAAATATTTGATTTAGATTCAGAAGGTAAAGGGGAAAAATTATTTTGATTCTTTTGTATATTTAAGATGGCATTAGTGTATAGTGCATTGCCCATACTACATGATCCATCCTGATTTAGCAGTTAGTATGGTCTTAATAAACTCATTGCCCATCTTCTAGGAGCTTCCTATTCAGCCAGTAGGTCCTTTAATTGGGAAAGGTATTTACTGTAGTATTTTATACAAGGGATTATATTTGAATGTGGATAGGCAAAATTGATTTATAAGTAAACATGAATTTAATTTGCCATATAGATGAAAGATCATGGTGCACAGCTCAAGCTGCTCAAATTAAGTTGTTTTTACCTTTTCCCTGCCAATGGAGTATGAAAAAGTCTCTAATAAGACCAAGAGATTCAATATAAATGCACAGCATATATTTGACTTCCAGATGTCATTGCCCAGAAAACTATTCAGCAAGTCACTCTGAATCTACAGAAAATGAACTCATTCTCTTTGAAAAATGAAGAGGCTATTACAGAGACAAGCTGCAGATTAACTTGAAACCTTCACCTAGAACTCGTGAGCGATCTATATAAGATGGGCTGTACTTAAAAGAGGAGTCATCTTGTGAACTACAGTCATAGAAGGGATCAATAATCCAGTTCATATTAATCTAAATAACTCAGTAGGGAAAATGTTAACTAGCAGGGAAATTAGAATTATGTGTTACTTTCTCAAGAAATGTTTAATGCAGCTAGGCTTTTCATGGGAAATGCATTCACTGATGTGAAAAAGGATTTGAATGCATTCCGTGCCATTAACATTAATAGGTGTTATGCATGCAAGTATCCAAAACATCAGGATGACAGCAGAGTGTCAATTGGATATAAAAGCCTTCTTGTAACAAGGAAATTGGTAGTTCCTCTTGGTTACAAGGCAGCAAAAGGAATTCTTAAAAAGTCTAACAGAATGCTCTCTGAGCGCTTCTTGTTTGAGATCTGTGATTGAACTGTGAAATGACATCTCTCAAAACATGATGTAGCCTTCTGCATTTATGCAGGACTGCCTTAACTATGTAAAAGAAGTTGTGTCTATGCACAAGGTGACAATTACACTGAGAATGACGGCCAAGAGAATTTCAGACATTCTCCACCTTTTTTTTTACTGTATGTAAAATTTGTGGTTTAAGCAAAAGTATTCTGTAGCAAACTTGGAAAGGTTTAGATTAAAACAACTCAGACAAATGAGATAACTATTTTGATTTCATGTCTCGCTGGTTAAAAGTGTAAAATTAAAAATCTCCAGGCAACTTTTAAACTTCACCGCCCCAAAGAAAACAAAACAAAACAAAAAGCAAAGGAAAACCACAAAAAACCATCCCAGAATTGACAAGCAGCTTAGCAGGGAAATCTTTACTCTTTACTCATAAAGTAGCTGTAATTTCTCTTATCACATAGTTATCTAAAAGTTATCTTTAGTTGTGTCAGCTAGTTTTTTCCTATTTCCTTGGATTTGCCCTTTTTTTTAGTCCATGGAACTTGGGCACAGGAAAAGAATGTGACTTGTAATGCTGAGATTTTATCATAAAATTTAAGAACAAATCTAGGAGATCCCTTTAAATGAATCTCTAATCCCAGATTACTGGAAATATCAATGTTCCTTAATTGATCATGGAGGCTGCCAACTTGATAGTATAGTTACTACTAATTCTACTGGCCTTTAGAGGTAGACTCTGTACAATTTCTGCTGTTCTGCAGAAAAAAAAAAAAGAAGTTTCTATGCAAAATGATCAAAGTATTTATCCTAGTGGTCAAGAAAATATTATTTTCACTCATTTGGGTTTTTTTACATGGAAATGCATTATAGGAAGCTGAGTCTGCCAGACCAGTTGTATCTTGCTGTTATACACATAAGCTGTTCTCTGATGTGATGTTCTTTTAAAAATTGATGGGTTTGGACATGGGAAAATGAGTGCCGAAACTCGCTTATTGATGTCATCCGTCATCTCCAATTGAATATAATTACTTCTTTAAAAAATTTACTTAGGTCTTTCCTGACACGCATTTTCAGACACAAAGTTCCTATCTTGCTTCCAAATTCTCTACTTTCCCTCAAGATGAACTGTCAGATGCATTTATACACTAAGAATACAAGAATGTGACATAAAAGTCTAGATCAGGAAGTCAGTAATATAGAATTTAAAAATAATTATGCAACAAATATGATGACTCACTTCTACTGAGATTCTAAACACTGCTTAGGTAGACTACATCTCTAAACACCTGTGTACCTCCAAAAATGTTTTTAAAGTCTTATTTTTATTTTAAATGTAAAAATAAATATCAGAGGAATTGCTGTCTTGATTTTAGTAACAGTTTCTGTACTGGATCAGAGAAAATTATTTCTTCCCAAATAGAAAAAAAATTGCCACATAATTTTCACCTGCAACAGTGCATGAGAAAGCCTAACCATAGGACAGGATCCACTTTGCCACATATTGTAGGAATTCTTCAGCAGAGGAAGTTTTCCTGTTGTATTTCCATTTAAGCAGTAATAAATTAATTGTGGACAGAGATTATTACAAAGTATGATTTTTAAGGAAAAAAAATTGTAATACCGTACAAATAGTACCAAATGGTAATATCCTACCAATTTGGTCTTTTGTTGTGAGAAATTACATGAGAATCAGAGAGAAAAATTCATGCCTCTAATTCTGGTCTTGTTTACAGATACATTTTAAAGCTTGTAGATCAACAGTTGACTGGATCTTTTTTCAATTTCCTGAAGAATAATATTTTACAGAGTAGAAACTGCAGTTTCCTTTACAGTGAAAATTATTTACTATCCAAAAATATTGGTGTTGTCCATGATCAGCTACTCCAAATCCTTCTGCGTCATGAATTGAAATATTAGCATATGTAGTATCATGAAGTTGAAAGCATAACAGAGAGGCTGACTGCTCAGATATTATACATCATTATTTTGGAACATCATGTATTGTATTGATTGACACACTGATATCAGGGTATTTGGAAATCTGCGCTCCTTTTTTATGCTGTTCTGTTATAGGTTTCTATGGGGACCACAGACAAGCCCAAGTTTATCTGTGATTAATTTCTTTATCTGTTAACTAGAAATAATAATGCTTTCATCTAAGTTTGAGAGAATGCAACTCTTCAGGGCCAGCTGCCTGGTTTTTTGTGATTGTAGAGTACAGTACAAAATATAAAGGGGCCACTGCTAGAAAAAAAAAAAACCCAGGAAAATCAGCAACTATTATAGTAGCAGCAATAAAGATAACATTGATGGCACATCCTTAGATACAGTGTGCATAGATCACAGAAGTCTCTAGGTTGAATGAAATCTAGAATACTTTTCTAGAGGTAGCTATGAATTTAGTGAAATCTTACCATTTTCCTTTTTTTCTTTTTTTTCTCTTTTTTTGTGTTTTACTTAGGGAAATTTAAGTTTCTCTTGTGTGGAGCCACACACAGTGCCTGTCTTTTTCAATGCCACCAGTTACCTTGAGGTTCCTGGTCGTCCAAGCCAAGATGTGTTTTCAGTCAGTTTCCTCTTCCGGACCTGGAACCCAAATGGACTTCTTCTCTTCAGCCACTTCTCAGATGACCTGGGCAATGTTGAGATTGACATAAATGAGGGCAAAGTCAGTGTCCATATCAACGTCTCCCAAGTGAAGAAGAACCGGATAGACATCTCATCGGGTAAGTGAGTTTTGTGGTTTTTTTTTAAATTTGGTATCATTTTGGTTTGTGTTGTTTAAATAATTATGAACCTAAAGACTGGAATAATTTTTTTACAAAATTTAAAATTTGTATTGCAACTTTATGAAATCCTTTACTGTTTCATTGAGTAAGAGGTACAAGAATGTTGAAATAGTTGTTGGATCAAAAAGAAAAATATATTAATGATCTTATTCTGTCAAGAAATCACCCTTTATCTATAAGGCAGCATTTCTTCATTTTTCTTCCTTCTGTCTTGCAGTTTTCTCTGGGAAAATATTTGGTTTCAAAATGGCTGTGTACTCCCTTTCTAGGTGTAGTCGAATAATTAGATGTTCCTAATATTTTCCAATAACTAGGGAATCTCATAAAAAAAAGAAACCCATCCATACCATAATTATTTGTATGAATTTTTCAGATCTGCAGGGCTATCCTGCAAACCTTAGATTCATTTCAATGCCTTATTGTTATTTTGTTGCAACAGGCATTTCAGTGCCTGTGAAATTAATTGTGTATGTGAACACAGAAAAGGAAAATATGACATCTGCCAGGTAAGGCTGCAGAAAGGATGCCGTTGTTGTACAGTAAATATCACAGCAAACTTCTTTTTCCCTTCTTCTGCAGGGAATTAACAAATGTCATGATAAAAACCTGCTGGGTTTTCTAGAAGCCAAAATGATCTGCCTTTGGCACAAAGATTTCTGACCCTTGTGGTCCTATTGATAAAAGGTTTTTTACATTGGCTATTTTTAACAGCTGAAAAAGGAGAATTTCCCATAGTCAAGTGTGCAGCCCTCTGCATGTGTAGGGTATGAATATTGGGAGCAATGCAGCCTGGCTATCACAAAACATTAGACTAACTAAAACCGCAGCCTCGATGCATGTCTGTTTTGGGTTTCATATCTGCTGTATTTCTGCCTGTCACCTGTAATAGCATATTTTTCCAGAAGCAAACTAAAGTCTCTTAGTATTTCCTCTATATGTTTCTCATAACTTGCAAACTTGCTTACATTAGCGGCCTTAATGTCAGTTTTTGAGTTGACATGGGGACATCAGTACTTCATTCTGGGTTATGGCATAATTCTGGTTATAGAAGCAGTAATTGTACTGACCAGTAGGACTCATGTGAGAGAGCTGTAAGTAGATGTGCAGGTGGCAGAATCTTGTTCCTTCCCAACTCTGCAGTTAAGGTGCTTATATGGAACAGAGTTCTGGTTTGTCTGGTTTAATTGTCACAATTTCCCTTGAATACCCTAAAGTTGCATGCACTGACTCAGGGTGCTCTAACTTAGCAGGTACAGATTTCAGATAAACAGGAGAGTGTAGAGTCCCAGTTTTTCAAATGCAGTTGAATTCCCACTTTTCTCTCTGGTAACCGGGCACTGCTAATCTCCTTACCTACCTACTGCTTTATGAAGTGCTTCTTGATGACTAGGAGGGATCAAAGAGTAGGAGAAAAAGGTTTTCTTGTTGACTTGACAGAACTTTCATACCTAATTCATGTATGCATTTTGTTTAAGGAGAGAAAGGCAGCTACAACTTTATATAGTTTGATGACACTTTTTTGCAAAAGTAAAAATGAAATAATTCATGGAAGTGCAATGAATGAAGAGATACAATACTCTAAAATGACCAAATAAAAAGCTGTAATGCAAAATGTTTAACTTTTGTGTAAATACAGTGATCATGAGAAGTTACATAGCATGCTGTGGGAAAACATTTCGATAATAGTAAGTAATTCATTGGAATCATAAAGCAGACATTGCTTTGCATTTAAAATCAGAGAAATGGAGAGCTGCCATCAGGCAGTCTTTTCTTAGCAGTTTTCTTTGTCTCCCTCCCTTCCCTGCTGTCTGCTCAGTTTTTGTCAGGGATAATTTTTCCATGATGTTAGCAGATCCCAGCTAGAGTCTCATGTCATGTTATCCTTTGGTCTTCAAAAAGGCACTTAATTGTTCCTTCATTTATTTAACTGCATGTCCTACCTGCTGGAGATTTTGCTGTATTCAATTCTTCATTAAATTCTCTGTCTCTTGATCAATTTTATTCATCTTTATTGGCAGGATAAGTCATCCCACTGCTTTATTCTTGGAAGATGTAAAAGAAAAATAATGTTGGTATAATTATTAAAATGGTCTTGTGTGCCTGAAGCTTTTTTCTCATTGTTTGGGGTTCAAACTTATCTTTAGTATGAGACATTCCTACTGTCTGTCATGCTTTAGTTACCTCTCTCATTCTGTTGTTACTGGTTTTTTAAAGAAACCACAGTTTATATTTGCATCAGAAGTTTCTAGAAAATTTTCTATAGATCACTTCTGGTTTTGGAAAAATACATTTTATTTTCTTCTTTGGTTAGGTTATATATATATATATATATATATGTTTACCTTGCTGTTCCTTTCATACCTTGAGTCACTTTCAAACCATAACCTCAACTCTATACATCGGATAACTACATCTATCCAATTATGAACATTTCATATTTATTTTACATGGGCTGAAATCAATTGGGGATGGATATAAATATTGCAGTATATCGTATGTATGATCTTTGTGTTACAGCTAAAAAGCAACTGACTTTTGTGTTGACCTGGCAAACCAGAATTTCAGGTTTTAATTGACCTGTCTGTAAGTTTTTTAAGAGTGATGGAATGATTAGTCCATGACCTGTCCTGGGCTTCAGAGAGGTAAATGCTCGAGGCAATAAAGAGCTGATAAAAAACAGTAATAAATCTTTTATTGTGTTAGTAAAGTGTACTCTGATGCCCATAACAAAATGCTGAGTGTAACAGAGTCTTTTACATTCAGATGCACATGAACTTTCAGTTTGTATTACATATGAGAAGGACAAAGATGATTAGCCCTTGTAGTTAGACTTGCTGCCTGATTTTCTTCCTGAGCAAACTATTTTCTTTTTTTCATCATCTTGCAAATTGTACTTTCAAAACAAGTTTCTAAACAGTAAAAAATGCATGCCTTGCCCAGCATTCTGTTAAGCATCCAGTAAGCACTGCTTAGCTGTGAACAGACTGGCAAAACTGTTGTGCAAAGTCAATAACTTTCATTTTGCTTTTTTCTTACATTAATCTCATTAAAATGCTACCACCATTTGATTGATGAGAGTTATATTAATAAACTTGCTGTTAGTAAGAGGAAAATCAGGCCCATTGAGAGCTGAAATAAAGATTTAATTAGAAGAAATAAGCTACTGACTGTGCAGAATTACACAGGTGAAATACTTAAAGCTTGTGTATAAATCAAGAGTTAAGCATCCTATTGACTTTTTCTCTGTAAAGTAAACTTTGATTAATATCTTTACAATTGTGTATGCCCCAGCATGGGGATTAATAATAGGAAAGAATCTCAGAAAACAGTCAAGAGATTTATCTTTACTGCTCTGTACAGTTTTGGACTAAATTCTTGGTTTTGTCATTATGATATTCAGGCAAACTTTCTAGAAATTGACACAAGGGATTGATGGAAGTAATGCTAGGCTGACAAGATGGAAGAAAGATGTGATCTTCTTCTTGGAACATTTTGAAAGCAGATTTCCATTGTAGTTTTGCATATTAAAGGATTCTGATATTCTGCTGCAGTTTGAAAGTAATTTAGTTTGAATACATACTAAGAGCCTACCCAGTCTTTGTAATCTTGCAATTAGAATAAGTTGTTGATGAAGTTGTTTTTATTTATAAACTTCAACAAGCTAATGTCTTCTTTCTTGAGTGCAGAAAAATAAGCAACTGGAAAATGTCATACTCCCAAATGTCTCCTGGCTATAAAAACTTTTAATGGAACTTTGCCAAAGCCATATGCAAATACAGTTCAGTGCAAGGTTAAGCCACAGCCTGTGTCCCAGTTACCTCCTTTTCTTCCACTTAGTTTTATCTACCTGCTTCAGCAACTTAACCCAAATTCCTTCCTAATGAAGCCAAAGTTTTCTGAAGCTTTCAACATGGGAAAAAATGGGTAACATTAAAAAACACAGAGAGTATTACTTTGATCAAAGAAACAATAGTAACCTTCAAAACAACACTCCAGAGGCATCATCTAATGGCTTTGCAATGAGTTTTTAAAGCAAACCTCAAATCCCTGTTTCAATATAGAATAGAATGTTCTCTGCCTCTTGAGAAAAGGCTGGGTTTTCATCATGGCAGATTCTAAAATAATCTCTTGATTTATCCTCTGTTAATTTTCTCAACCATCTTTTCATAGGCAGTTTTGACCTTTCATATGTAAGCATTCTCTGCTCTACTTAAATATTAGATGGTCTATGAAGATCTCTGGGACTGTACTTTACAGTACAGATAAGTCATTGCAAAAAGGACATAATCTCCTTCAGCCCAGAAGAGACATAAAAATTTTCAGTATCCAAAATTTTCTGCCTTTCACTTGAATTCATCTGCTTGAAGCTTCTTTTTTCCTCCACCAACTCTATTAGTTAATATATTATATTAGCTGCTGCTCTAGACTTCTGTTCTCCCTGTCAAGCATAAACTTATTAAAACTTGGGATATGAATATCTTTTTGTCATATTTATCTGTATTAAATAAATCAGCCTTCTCCCTGTGGAATCCCTGGGAAGCTTTCCACCTTTCTGTCTTTCTGCTAGGTCTCAAGTCATCTGAATTGCAGTTCATTTATATTTTAGACCTTGGGTTAAGATAGCATCCTTCAAGTAATAAAATGTCTCTCTCTGACAGATCTGAAGTGGTACTCTTCCAGTGACAATTCCCGGGGGCACTTTATGTGGGAATCAAGAAGTATTTTTGCCTTGGTGGTTAAATGAAGGCTTAAATAGGGGATGTGTATACACAGAGCACAAGTGCACTTCTGGTGGGAAGATAAAATTTCCCACTAGGTCTTTCTCACATTACTGGTAGTAGATTAGACACTGAATGTTATTAAGAGGAGGCAGATACCCCTGAGGAACTTGTCAGCATGATCAAGATGAGAGTCAGAAATTCTGTCCATTAAAGACAGAATGATGACTTAGCATCAGACAAGTCTGAATATTAGAAACTTAGATAGCCAGGTTGTCCCTCTGCTTCTCTCTGTATATTTTTGGCTATTGACCTTAAGCAGTGGAAGCAGCTACATGAATAGGCATTTGTGAGTTTGAATTTCACAGAACTGAGACACAGGAATACTTGCAGTAGTTATAGTTATTTTTATGACACATTTTCACTGTAGACTGGTTTAGCATCTCCACAGAAGACTCAAACCAATCAGATCAAGAAGCAGAGTTCCTGATTGCAGGCTTTCTTTGTCTAAAAAAACTGATGAGTTTAGTTCAGGAGTTTGTGAATTCTGCTTCATCAGTCACTGATTTTCACTGGAGAGTTGCCTAAAATGCACAAGCTGTGCATTCTAAAGCATAGATGGTACCTTTTTCAGATATTTCCCTGAGAACAATGGAACTCTCTATTGGTTGCACTGACATTTTGCAAGGATGGAAGAACCCAAGAATCAATAAACCAGGCTGTTGTCCTTGATAAGCTTTCTCAATTTATACAGGAGCCTCAAGTCCAGTTTACTTGCTTTGGTCTCATTTCCTCTGGGCTGTTGAAGAGAGTTAGATGGGACCTTGATGATCACTATTTTAGCATGAAAGATGAGATAAGGCTTTTTACAACTATTATGTGAACACTCACTGTATTGCACTGAATTTCTTTCAGGACAAAACCCCTGAAATAGTCAGTGATTAAGTGATAATCCTAACTTGCTGCTAGAAGAAATAAAATTTATGTGAGTAGATCTGACAGAACTAGCTGAAAACATACCCTTCGAATTTTTCTTGACTTCAGTAAGTTTAACAGGAAGTGAACTCAATTTTTGTTGCTTTCCATGTTGCCTTCTCTTACTACACCTACATCAGCTATTGATAGTCTGGTTCTAGTCAAGTCTGAGAAAATTTTTTGTTTTGACTTTGATGAATGGAAGATAAGTCCCTTACTTCTGAAAGCTACAGAGGTATTCAATATTTTGCAGTTACCTTAAGAACATAGATTTTTACTTTGGTGGATTCTCTGTTTGCATATTTTTGTTGAATGCAAAAGAGCATGAAAAGACTTGTCCCTAAAGACTGGTTTTCCAAGCCAAGGATGCTTATTTAAAACCAGCATTACCTATTGGATCAGAAAGATAGGGTTGTTGGAACAGACATTGTAAAGTACACTTAAGTTTACATGTTAAACTCATCCAGGATTCACATGAACTGATTGAAGTGAATATGTGGGAGATTTGTTTTTTTTCCCATTACTACTTTCCTTTTTGATTAGAATAAAGAAATAAGCAAAAGTATACAATAGAGACTGGAACTATAGTTATATTTGTTGTGTTTATGTACAACCCAACAACAATATTCCCAGGACACCACAACGTATTCATATATTATAAAAGGAAATTCAAGGAACATTTTCTAATATCAGAAAGACTGCATATCCAAAATATTATATTCTTTCCCCCAACATCTCTGCCATCTCTGCCACTTCTTCCATACAGGTGTTTGTTGGAGAAAGCCCATTTCCAGGATTCCCACACCTATGTTCACCAAGATGGCAACATGATGGCAACAACACAATGAGGTTAGCCAGGCCTTTCAGCAATGACACAAATATCTTCCAGCACAATTTAAACTTCCTAATTGTGGAAAAACATGGGTTGCTGTTAATAACAGGGTGTAGGAGCTCCTGTAAAGTTTTCTGTAGGTGTTAGTATTACTGGAGAAATGTGATTGGAGTACGCGCTGTCTTAGCTCTTTAGTTTACTTTGTGCCAGATTTAATTTCTACTGCAAACAAGTGAGAAAAAGTACAAAATCTATTTGAAGTGTGTTTTTCACTTTGCTTCTATTTGAGAGAGAAGTACTTGACTAAGCACATCTCATGATAACCCAGCATGTGATTAACCATTTCTAATAACTCAAAGAAATACTGCTGCTGCCTGTTTAATTTGGCAATTATTGGTGTTCTGTAAATGGCTGTGAGTAAGTGGAGTAGCAGAAGGTAAAAGGAATGCAGTCGCTTTTTAATCGATAGTAGAACTTACAGTCACTGTACGTATGCATATGCAACATTGTGCATATAGCCATTTGTCAGAGAGTTTACTCAGCTAATTTGCCAACTACAATGAACAGGAAGTTCACAGACCATTATTTGGTAAAAAAAGTAAAACCATTTGAATGGATTCAGGAGACCCAGGGTGCTCCTTGTTTCATCTCAAGGTCCTGTTGCTATAACTGTCCCCTTGGACACAGGCTGCATCATTTCTAGGATATCATCTTCCTACAGGATCAATAGTTTCTCCACAATCAGCACTGAGATCCAGGAATAGTTCAGTAGTTAGACTGTTTTGGAGTCCATCACAACAGACAGTGTAGAGCAAACAGTTCTTACTCTGCCAGCCTGGCTTGCCCTCCAACATATCTCTGCAAGAGTTTGTCCTCTTACAGATTCTTATGCCCCTTTCTTCCACCTCTACTGCCCCTCATCCTTCTGCACACACCACAAATTCCAGATGTAATTGCTTAAAATGTAAAAGCAATCACAGGCTATGAGGTAACCTTATTATTATTTACCACTTTTTGAAGAGATGCCCATTTTTAGAGTCATAATATTCCAAGGTGTCTGTGACCCAACGAAGGACATGCAGGGTCTGGGGGAGAGCCAAACTGTTGTAACAAGTCTGCTGTAGCTGTGGCCATGTAATGCCAATGACATGACAGGCAGGAGCTGTCAGTGTTGCACAGGGCTTGCACAGTGTGGGCACCCTGGTGAAGCCCCAGGGTGAGGATCCTGGTCCAGAGACACCTCCACATGCTGAATAGTGGGGTCAGACATGGATCATCCCTTGGGCCTGGCTACAAAGATGGCAGAGACACGTCCTGCCCCATTTCAGAAGCAGGAAACCACAGCAGAGAGGGTGAAGAATAGGAGGTGGCTTACAGACGTAGAAACAAAGGGAAAGTTCTCAGATTTGGAAAAATGGTCTGCCATCATCACCTCATTTAGTCAAAGTTTGTTGTTTTAGAAAAATCTGTGGTGGGCATAAAAACTTGCTGATGGAGAACAGCAGTTGTTATGATTAAAAAAAAAAAAAAAAGAGAGAGAGGAGAAGGAAAAATATTGGAGACTCAGTCTCCAGTTAGAACATAGGATATTCAGTTTCTGTAAACTTACAAAAATATTTACAGACAGATTGGGAGATCAAAGGTCTTGAACATATACTATCTAACAGTGTTTCAAAAAAATGGTACAGAATCTTCAAGCAGTGTTGTACACACTGTGGTGTGAAGCTATCAACTATGTAAATTAAGCCAGCCAGTGCCCTTTTCACCTTTTCATCTTACCCAAATGCAAGGGAAAGAAAGGAAAATTTTCCTTACTTTTAAAGTCAGCATTTGCAGCACTTGCACTTTGAATAAAACCAAGAGTAATAGTCTTTCAAGAGCAAATGTCCTTGCAAGTAATTTGAGTTTTTTGAAATTTTTAATTTTTAATCTTATTTATCACTAATCCTCAACTAGGTGTTCCACAACATCTCTAGCCTATTACTTACAAGAAAATAATTAAAATTTGTTGTAATATTTAACACAATTCTTTTTCAGGGAAACATGACCTAATTACAGGCACGGAACTTTAATTTATGTGCTGGGAACTGACACTCAATATCTTCTTTTTCATTGCTATTCAGGAACCTGGAAAATAGATTATTATCTGTGACAGGTTTCTGGCAGTCCCTCTTGGTTTGACAGTGTTATTTTAGAGAGAAGAGAAAGTCACTTTTGTATATAATGAAAGGAAAAGTTGTCAAGCATTCATACATATTTTATGCTGCATAAAACTTAAGTGCTAGAGGAAAGATTCTGTTTTCAGTCATGCCATTGTAAATTCATGTAGCTTCTGCTGACCTCCAGGCCTGCTTCAATGACACAGGATGGCATCTAGCCCAAAGGATTAATTCCATTTTTTACAGAAGCAATGCAGCTCTTGTAAGTCAGCTGGGCCCTTACTGGGTTTTTTTGGTTAGCACAGTCATGCATAACTGTGATGTGTATTTTGGCATTTTGGCATTTTCTACTGACATTGACAGAATTAAAAGCAATTTCTATCAAAGTACTTTCTTGAAATGGCATCAGGCATAGACTGTATTGTCTATTTTTTGTTTTTTTTTGATGGAAGTGGTAAAAAATTGACTTGGGGAGAAAAACATTTTCTGGTTGTGTGTTGCTAGCTCTGCCTTTAGTCTGTTCTTGCAAAAGATGGTGAGTCCCTTCAGGCATTTTCACAGGTTGTTTGTTTTCATTTCCCAGTGTTGCTGAAGCAGCATCACATGAGCACTGAGGTGAAACAGAGAAACCAAAGTGGTTTGGTTCCTATCAACTGAATGGAAGATGATATTGTCTTTAAAAAGCTTAATCATTAAGTTTATATATTTGATAGGGAGAAAAAGAATCTCAATTCTCTTACTGTGAGGCAGCTACTGTAAAATACATAATTTATTTTAGCAGTAACCAGTGTCCACACAGACACTGTTTCACTGAGGAGAAATGCAAAGTTCTACACATATCTTTCCCAGAGTATTTCCTTAACAAAGAAAAACATGTTTAGAGTCATGGCTTCACCTCTATTTTTTCCAAGAAATGTATGAATGTACAATGAATTTGAGGGATTCATTATATTAAAATACAAGAATAACTTTGCTTTCTTTCTGTAGATTCAAAGTAGTGGAACATGAGATTGCATGCCCTCAAGTATAAGGTTTTCATTGGTTGACCTTTTGTAGCTTTTTTAACAGCTCATTTTCATAATTAGCACATACATTAAAACAAACTGCCAAGTGGAATTAACTTTTCCAGAGCACTAGCAGGAGGAAATAACATTCTTAACATTCTGGTGCTGGTACTTAGATAATTACCTGTGAAAACAGTAATAGCTCTTGCCATGTCTCTTGGTTCTGGAATTTACAACACAGGGCTGATATTCCTGACTGTGCTGAATCTGGGAAAGAATAACGTGGTACAGAGGAACCTTTGGGAGGCTTAGGCTTGTTTCCATAGCATTGGAAACAAGTAATAGTTCATCAAATTTGCTGTGTCATAAAGATTTGTCGTATGCTAAACAAAATATCTGGTCCAAGGCAAACAAATTACCTTCACATTTTAAAACATCTTCCAAAAGGCACATATGCATATATATATATATGTAAAAACAAGCAAACAAAAAATCCACAAAGAAATTACTAGAACATTTATTTAATTTTTCTTTGGCAGGATGACTCTGAGTTACATTTCTGTTGAACAAACTTGGAGTAATAAGAATGCACTTACCTCTTCAACCATTTTCTTTTTCTTTCTAGCTTTGAGCAGAACAGTATGAAGTGTTTTTTTCTGATTTTGTTAGCAGGAAAATGCTGTTATCAATGTGATGTTTGTTTCATCTTTCTTTTAATATAATATTTCCTGCAGCAGGCTGCTATCATTGGGAAACTTTTTTTTTTTTTTTAGCTTCATAATAGTGGCATTTTAGAATTCCATTTCTTACTGCAAGAAAGGATTATAACAACATTATGTTAATACTATTAGCTAATTTTGCTACTCATAATAAATAATTACATTACTAGAACCATTATAGTCCAGCCTGTTCCATGTACCATTCAGTTGCATTAGCATCTGAGTGTTATTTCTTCCCCATGTCAGAAATCTCTGATCAGTGTTATAGGTTATTAGTTTCCACAAGGCTATTTTATAGTTAGAACAAGGTTTTGTGCTTTTAAACAATGACAAAAAAAAAAAAAAAAAAAACATCCTGATGCAGTAAATATCTGAAATATGATTATCCAACAAGAAAAATCTACTTATATCATCCTAAGCAGACACTACTCTCACAGGTTGTTTCAGGTGCTCTGCACTGGATACAACATCGTAAGTTTTTTTTGGCAGAAAGTCTGAGTGTCCATTACATTTTTGAAGGTTTCATCAGGCATTTTCAGTATTAGGTCTCCCTGCATTCCTATCATCATGAATCAGAGCCAGTGTAACCAGGATTTTTTTTAGGTGGTGAGCCATTGAACAGTCATATGATAGGGGAATGCAGCAGGTCTCTGGAAAATTTGGGTTTTCCTAAGCAGGATTTTTCCCCAAGATCTTCATGTCTTACTTTGTGCTACTGATATTCCATCATTATTTCTGAAAGTGAGCAGAAAAGGGTTGTACCAAGGAAAGAGATGTTAGATGTATCATATAACTGTACACTGAGGCAGATAAAGGTTGGGAGATTGTGGGATCTCAGCACCTCAGGATGGAGGTGCAGAGAGGCCGAGACCACCCTTGGGGGGCTCGGGAGTCCTGGAATGCTGCCAGAAGTGTCTGGTGGCTGGACTTTGATCCGACACAGGAGACGAGACCTGTATGAGGACTGGGAAGGTTTCACTGAAGGGATAAGTTAGTTAAAGTGTAAAAAGGGATAAGTTAGTTAAAGTGTAAAACACAGGGTTTAGGATTTTGGTACAGGGGGGTCTAAAGAAGTAAGATGGAGGAATTGGGGTGTGTCCTGTTCTTCTTCTTCTTCTTCTTGGCCTCCATCTTCTGTGGTGGTGGTGGCACTTGGGATTGGTCATTACTAAAAGTGCACCGGTTAATAAGGGTAGAAGGTATTGGGGAGAAATGATAAATATTGTACACGTAACTTAGGGTATAAAGATAAGTGACCGCCCGGGGGCTTCGGGAGTGTGCCCATGGCTGACTTGCTGTGCAGACCTCTGTCGGGCTGAAAGAAAATCTTTTAGATAAACAATTAATAAACACCAAGACCGAGACAAGATCAGAAGTCTCTCCTCGTCCTTTGAAGCGTCGGCTCTCCAAGGCCATCCCTGGGCCTTTCCAGGCCACCTAAACAGCAACACAGAAAACCTTACAGGAGATGACTTAAGTCAATGCTGGATAAAGATTTTTGGCAAACATGCCTTCATATATATATAAACAATATTATATATATTTTTTTTTTATCTTATATTGGTAGCTCTGCAAGAAGTTAGAAAGAAATGTGCCACTTTACTACTTCCTGGTTTTACTGATATTTTATGGAATCTTTTGTTCTGCTTTGATTTGTTAACACACAAATATCCTACTTATTCCTCAGTTACTACAGCTTCCTTACAAGTTCTAGCATATGGTGTTAAATTCCCATTGAAAAATATGCAGAGAAAATAAGCTTTGCTAATGTACAGGCATTTGTCACATACAAACAAGTGAAGAATATTGCTTAGCTATTTTTTCCTTTTAAAATAAGTGTTATTTTTATGGAAATAGTCTGGGGTCCAAAATGATGTCCTCAGAATATTGCTTCAGAACAATTTCAGCCTCAACATTGAATATAAATGTACAAGTGGGAAAAAGAATTATACAGTTCCAAGTAAAGGATCAATAGTAGTGGATTTTTTCTTTTTTTTTTTTCCTTTTTTCCTTTTCAAAAACTGTTATATTAAACATGTAGCCCTGTAGTTTGTTACTTAAAGTAAATTCAAATTCTACAGAACTTTTTTAAACTATAAGGATATATCCTCATAAAATTCTAATGAAAGACGACTTTAAAAAGCTTGAAAGAATTCAGTAATATTTTGGAAATCTCTTTAAAATTATAAGCAGAATAACATTCAGTACTGATATTGCTTTTATAATGATAGTACATTTAATAGATCTTTCTTGTATCATATTTTACATGCACAACAAGAACTTTTCCTTTCGTTTTAATTATCTACGGAAAAGACATTTGTATGTTCAGTTATGTCACCCAAGTGTTGCTAAGTAGAATTATTTTTTAATACTATTAATAGTTTCTGTGAAATTAATTTTCATTTATTAAAAAAAATGGATATGCACTGTCATAAAAGTGATGAGCAAACTGTAGTAGGTGTAAAATTAAAGAACATACCCTTGCATTATTCATAATTTTAAAGAAATTGTATTCTTAAATAACATTCTTAATTTTCTGGGTATCATTGACATCTCTATAACAGAGGTGAGTAGAAAGAAAGCATCCTATTCAGTAGCTCAAATTTAGTTTGGGTCAAAACTTGCAACTCAGATCTGGTTTTGTCGTTCATTAAGTTTAACCAGGAATTTAAATATCCATAATCTTAAGCAAACATGAAAATTTGTTGACTTGAAATTCTGATTACATTGATACCCTGAACTAGCAATGGGATATGAAACATTGCAGTGGATCATTTTTTTTGACCATTGTATGTAATGGATCATACACTTAGCATAGAGAAGCCCAAAATAGCATCTTGTCTCCACTCAAAACCAGTACAGTCTCATAGGAAAAGTGGTATTATGTTATTTTGAGTTGTTGGGATCTTTGATAGCTGCCATGTATCCTCAGCTCACACTGGAAACAGTAGAAATTTGTGCATTGTAGTTAAGAGCCCAGAAAGGCTGTGATGCTGACACTTCCAGCCCTGAAGTCAAAATCAGTCAAAATCTCAGGCCAAATTTATTCCAATGAGAATTTGAATCTGTCTGCTTCTGGGAAAGGCTCTGCCATACACCTTTTTTTGAAAACCCAGTTATTTGAAAGTTACTCTTCAGATTATCTAAGCAGAGCAGCAAAAGGTCCAGGAATGTGCAAGGTCCTTTCCTCTGAGCATTCACAGCAGCTCACACCATGTCAATGATGCCTGTCTGGTGCTTGTCAGCACTGTCAGCACTCACTGCCTGCCTCTGGAAGTTCTATTTTCAGTTCATTCCATATTCATTTAATGTAAAAGGCAGGTGAGGAGGAGCGACAACAGGGATCAGAAAGCCCTTCTCCAGAACCTTACTTGTTATCATTTGATCCTTTGAGATTTAGCCTGTCAACTTAAAAACTTTATATCGCAGTATTTGAAGTTTTTACATTACAAAGAGCTGGCTGGGGGTATAAAATCTGACTAATATCTGCAGTGCCATTCTTTTTTAGAATCTGATTATTTTTATTATAGAAGTTAATTTGGAACTCTTAAGTACTGCTGCCTCAAGAAGGAATATGGTATATATATTTTTCTGCATGTAAATGAGTGATATTCAGTAGAAAAATATGTACATGGCATATAGAAACATTCATAAGACTGGTTGAGTCTTATGAATGTTTCTGTAACCAAGCAGCAAAAATAGAAGTGGTTATTCATTTCAGATTAAACAGGATAAAAAGATAAAATATTTTATCTTATCTTTTTATTTAGAGTGTTACAGATTCATTCAACTAATCCTTTTTATCCTTTTTATCCTTTTTTTTTTTGTGCAATGAAGTCTTCGACTAGGACATTTTTGCAAAGGCTGTTGCTGCCCAGGGTAGATGACCAGTAGATGAAATCTAGCAGAGTTCTACCTCCTATACTCATGAGAGACTGTCTGAAAGGTTACTAGGAAATGCCACACGTCACTCATTCTCATGTGTCAGGACTCTCACCTGTCCCACTCTGACAAGGAGGGGGAGCAGATTTTAGGTCTTGCAGGAAAAGATGTCATTGGCACTAAACTGTCAAACCTGCAAGGGCCGTTGAGGAAATTATAAAGATAAAAATTTACTGGAATAAAGTCTCTTGGTTTCTATAGATATAGAAACCTTATTCTTATGTTAAAAGAAAACTGCACTTTTCCCTCATTCCCAATCTGTTCAAGCCCTCCAAGTGTTGCATCTCCATGAGGGCACCCAGGCATATACATGGACACAGTCCTTACCATGTGCACCACACTTACTTTAAAATCAGTATCAAAATAAGCAGGATGCCTTGATACCTTTCCTTGCCCTTCAAGCTCCTGAAACACACAGTGTGGAAGAGTTGTAGCTCTGCAGAAGGTTTATAAGAATCTGTTCAGTCTTTACCTCTTTCCCTTTCTCCTCTTGTTTGAGGCAAGGAAAAAAAATTGCAGCTCAGAGATCTGGCAATTTTATTCCTTATAGCTCAATGAATAGATGACTTCAAATTCTGTTGTACCAATAAAATTACTGTGGGAATAATGCATGATACACCATCCTACTTGGAAATGGGACATGGTTCTGGGTAAGTGCTTAGCTCATCCTCATGTATTTCAGCATTGGTGAATGTTTTGTGCTGTCGAAGGACATTAAAAAGATGTGCTGAGTTTGTTGGCTTTGATTTTTTTTTTTTTTTTAAATTAGGAATGACCTTAATCAAATTTTAATGTTGTAAAAGCAAACATTAAGAAGTTGTTTTCTCATTGAAAGTATGCTGACTTACATTTCTTGTCCCATGCCACCATAATCACTCTTAAAAATTATTTTTGGGATAGTAACTATGATGGAAAAAGCCACATACCATATGCATAATGTAGCCAAATCTGATGGGTTTTACTATACATATCTCCTCAAGCAGACAGAATATTTTTAGGATTTTACTAGATTTTGTCCATTAGAATCAAATATTTAGTATAAATAAGTAAATTAAACAGAGAGGTTCATCATAATTACTTATCATTATGAGAAACACATTGCACTTTGAAAAATAATCCTAAGAGAATAGTTAATTTGCTTTTCACAAATTGATCATTGTTATATATGATTGTGTTGTAATTAACTAATATATCAAAAAACACTAGCATAATCAAATGCTTCTTATTTTGACATGAAGACTCTTGCAATGTACAAACACGCAGACAGATGGGAAATACATCAATTGAAAACCTGTCCTATGAATGTGAATATCTGGAAAAACCTTTTGGATTTTAGAGGACTTTTAAACAAAATATTTACTGTTTAGCATCTTTTTCTGCACTTCTACTTCATCCATCATCTGAAGCCTGACATAGTATCATTCTTCTGAGTCAGTTTGGCAACAAATTAGGAAGACCCAAGTGATTACTCAAGAAAGCATATGCAGAAGGTGGAGGAATATGAAAGGAGCCAAACCAAAGTCTAATAAATTGTGTTTAAAATTTCAGCTCTCTCCTAGTTAGGTTGTGAAGGTATCAGATGAGTTTATCCACAAGCTGGCAACCCTTCAGGCTCAATATTCCAGCTGCCTGTGTGGCAGGGAAATTATCTAGATTCTCAGAATTTTTATGAAGCTGACAGGAAGGAAAAGTCACAGAGTGTTTCTGTGCAAAAATCATGAATGTAAAGATATTAAGAGAATCCATTCTACAATGATAAAAATCTGTGCCTGAGTACACTAAGCATCCAATGAAATAAAATTAAGAGGAGTAGCACAAAAAGATACGTTTTAAAAATTCATGAGCTAGCCCTTGCACACTGTGAAATGGCCTTTTAGGTTGAAACTGGTTTTAAGACTTTTCATGTCCTTTGAGCTTCTGAGAACTCAACAGTGTGCAATGATTTTTTTTTCAGTGCATTTTGTTTTAGTAGTGGCTGAGATCCTCTTGTAATCACTTTTCTCCAGAAATTTTCTCCTTCAGTAAAGCCTAAGATACATTAAGGTGTGATAAAAGCACAAGTTAGTGGCATGAATTGCTGTCTGTTGTGAGAGCTGGGAGGAATAAGCCCTACGTGTCTCTGCTGCTAAGTTTCCAGAGAAACCTACATTTTCCACTGCTGATTCCTTTTTCTTCAAAAGGAAAAGCAAGTGACAAGAAGCTCATGCCTCAGAAAACACGAAGAGAAGGATCATTCAGGCAACTAGCTGTGGGTAGCAGAGGCCAGATAATGTAGCGAGCCACTTCCAGCATTCTGCAAGAGCTGTGTATTACAGACCTGAGATATCAGGAGGGAGTTTCCTTTGGAAGGCACAGCTGAAAGGAAGCCTATTTCCTTCAGCAGCAGGGAACAGCATAAAAAAGTGTTTGTGGAGAGCAGTGCAGGAAGATGGAATAAGGAAAATCAGAATATCTCTGTGTAGATAAGAGTGAAGTTGTGTGTTCTTACAAATAGGCTGAGGTGAAATGTTTAATTTCTGTTTGTTGGTACTTGATAATGGCAGTTTTCCTTACCCAAAGTAAGGGGTACATTACATTATTACTTGTGTGCTTCTATCAGTGTATTATGGGAATACTGGAATGATATAGGAATGCTACATTAAGTATAAGCAAATGTATTCCTTACCAAAGCCAAGGGATAATGTTCATATTCCACACTGAGCTTCATGATGTGTTACACTGCTGAGTAGTAGTCTAGCAGTACTCTTCATGTCATTCCTGTATGAATGTTTGACATAGAAAAGCACCTTTGGCTGAAGTGCAGCCATGCCTTCAGTGTCTAAAGTAAGGATGCACTGGTCCAAAACTGCTAGGTGCTCTTCTGAGTCTGATTCAAATGTATTATAGAAGCTGTCTATATTTTTTTTTTTTTTTTGAAGCTATGATCAGGGAAACTGCTTACAATAGTCAGACAGAATTGTACAAAGATTGAAAAGAAAAATTAGTTTCATGCAAGTATAAGAAACCTGTTATTTTAAAAACATGCATGAAGTTGTAGATAACACTCCCTAAACCTATAGGCTTTCTCTTCACCATGGTTTTCTGTGTCATACTTCTTGCAGATTCAGATGCTAGAATAGTTGGAACATCCTTGGTTCAGTACGTGCTCTGGGGCAGTCATACATTGTTGAATTTTTTGTAGTCTGTGTTTAGTGTGGGTACTCAGACTGGGGACACAATGTTCAGCAGTTATGACAAACACATAGTGCAGTGATTTTAATACATCACCAATAGTGGGCAAATTTGCAAAATTTTCAATTCTCAAGCCATAAAAAAATAAACCTTTTAAATATTTTATTTTTATGGTACAATTTTGATGACTCAATTGCTCACTTCCCCCTAAAAAAATTTCTCTACGTCATTACTTGTATCTAATTCCTTACTTACTCAGATCTATTTTTGAATCAATTTGTGGACCACACCTTATTCTAACATTCAGTTCTCCATGGTTTTTTCCATTCATAGTATTTTGCTTTTCATCTTCTTCATTTTCTGCATGTAAAGGAGAGTAAAACCAACGAAAACAGTGTTATGGGAACTAAGGGAGAAGAGTTCTGAAAATAGAAACAAACATACTAATTTTAACAACATGGATGGTTTTACAAGTATAAATAAATTTGGAAAAGTATATTAATTTTCTGAAAGCAGTTCAGTAGTGTAGCCATCAGGGAGGTATAACAGCATTTTAAGAGTAAGGAAAATTATTGGGATAATAATAAGGGGATATAAATTGGCCATGGATCACTTCAGACTGTAATTCAGAATAGAACAGAACAAGTAGAACAATAATGTTCTGGTGAGTCCAGATTGTAGCAGCTAGAAGGCATCCCATCGAGTCCTGAATGTAAAATGTGTACTCCTGTAGAACTGAATTCATGACTGTAATATTAAAAAAAAAATGCTGGTTCTTAATATCCTTTGTCTTCTTGGCAAACTCATCTTGCAGCATCACTGCTTGGGTTTAATTTTACAGTGCAGAGTTAAACTTAGAGTCAAATTCTGAGAAGCTTGCCCACTTGCTCATAGCGCATTAGTGTCTCAGTTTTTGTTCACTGATGATTTGTACTTGTGGGAAAAAATATGAAAACAACAAAACAACCCCAACCCCAAACAAAGCCTACTGTAAATACTTAAGCACATTTCCTTAAAAATACTCTTTGCAGCTCAGCAAGCAATATGCTGCTATGTGCTGCTTACAGACCTTTTCACGAGCCTCAATTTTCTTGCCAGGTTGGGCTTCCTATCTTTTGGGCCAGATTTCCCATCCCTTGCATAAATTCTTTTATCTCTTCTACCCAGTCCAGTTAGCAAGGTCTTAAAATATGAACATCCATTGATCTTTTGTCACATACTGTATCTTTTTGCCTCTGCGGGCATAGGGGTCATTAAAATCCATATTTTTATCTACTCTATGTATTTAAGGTTTTTTTACTATTACTACTTTTATTTTCTGCCCAGAAAATGTAACTCTTTCTCTGTCTGTAATCTTCAGTATGTTTTTGCTTCTTTGCTCCTTTTAATTTCATTTTTATTTCTAACAAGGGTATTTAAAAGACTAAAATTGATGTTTGTCAAGTTTATATTCATTTTCTTGAGCTTTTAATGATGAGTTAAAAGTTAAGCAGGATATCTTTTTAATAACTCACTACTGTAAATGATTTGGTTTTTTTTTCCTAGGTAAGAAATAGTATACTGGACTTTTTCACCCACATTTACTACATTGGGTTACATATTTATTATCTGGAATGCAGTGATGGTGAAGATAGGACTGAAATTATCTTAGATGCCACAGATAGCTGAAAAACAGCTATATAGGTTAAGCTCTACTGGGTTGAAAATACCTGTAATAGATATAGCACATTTCTATAAATAGCAGTGTCAATTAAATGTTATTAGACAATAGTAGGTCTATCATGTTCCCATCAATAGTGGTGTATTATTAATGTTGTTAACATCACATAATTTTTGATGTCTAGTAATCATAAGAACATTAAGAGGCAGCTTTTCCTTAGGGAGCAGCAGATCCATTCCACAGAGCCCTGCACAGTGCAGCCAGCTGCTGGCTGATGGGGTTATCATGGAGAGGTGGGTCATGATTCCTATTGCTTCCAAATTTTCTAATACTTACTGTGTCTTAGGGAAATTATTTTTTCTTTAAATTCATGTTCAAGTGTCTTTTTGTATCTCACAACATGGTTCCCCTTTAGAAACTCTTTGTAATTACCTCTGAATTTGGTTCCCGAATAAGGAATACTTTGAATACTGTTCCTGAAAAAGTCTCCTGTTCTCACAGCAGACTGATTCATTAGATTGGATTTCACTCAGAAGCACAATACAGCATATACTCACATATGTCCTCTCTGAAAAGAACTGGTATGAACAAGCATGGGCTTGCACAAACTCCTAAGAGGTTTACAAAAATCAAATGGAAATTCTTCCATTACCTCAGACTTGTTTCCCTTCTTTTTAACTACAAAAATACATGTTGGGGATTACTATCTCACTCAACGTATTCCTAGGAGTAAACATCTCAAATATAAGTATATTAGTTCTCAACAGCTCATTAAAAACTAATCCATTAACATATTTTTACATACATCTTCACAATATAAATTATTTATATATTCTAAAAAAAACTTTTAAGCAAAAGTTTTAAAATCTTTTAAAATCCAGTGCTTGGTAAAATTAGTTTGTCATTTTTTTGTCTAAACACAAATTATAATTTGCATTTTTTTTCATTATTTAGAGTTAGAACAAAATTTTTAATCAGCTTTTCACCTATGAATGCATTTTTTTTATTTTTAAACAGAGATATTATTCTTTTAGCATAGAAAATGTTACATTGTCAATGTAATACTTAACTCTTGTTTCCTGCTGAAGTCCAATTACACATGTAAGGCAAAATTAGAAACCTGCAGCCAAATACCCAACAATTTCATCCCATTTTTAGGAAAATCAAATAATATTTATCATCTGAATGAATTGTGGCTTTGACTAAACTGTGTCGTTTATGTTGAGTGTGCTAATAATGATACACTTGCAAGCAAAAGGTTATTTATTAAAGTGATAGAATATCTATCTAAGTGATAGATAATTCTATAATCCTCCATTCTGAACTCCACACTTCTATATGCCCTGTTACAAAATAATGAGGTCTGAATGACCTTTGAACAGAACTGTATTGTAGATCTGAGGAAATCTGTCTCTCATTGTGTAGAAACTTCACTGCATCAGCTAAATAAATAGTCCTGTTTAATTATCTATCCCATCACATTGGGCAGAGAGAGTAGGTTTGCCTCAAGAGAAATCCAGCTCATTTAGTGACAGAGATGAGATCAGAAATTGCTTGGATGATCTGCTGTTCTCTTCTTTAGCAGACTCATGAGGAATAGGAACTTTAGGGTTAGTACCAGGGACTTGCTCTGATAATACCAGAAAGTCTTCTTGACAAAGCAGGAACAGCCTTCTCTTTACTTGTTTATATGTGCGTATTTCAAATTAGAACATCTGGTTCATTTGGGAAAAACAAACAAACAAAACCTGGAAACCTTCAAGATGAGTCCATTCTTCAAGATCCAAGCCTGAAATTGTGTCCAGTTCTCCAATTATATCACTTTATGAAAATTATTATTTTTGCCTATGGATTTTGTTGTCCTTAAATCCTTTAATCACCACAGCTGTTCCACTGCTGTAAATGCTGAAGGGAAGTAAGCTTCTTAATTAGCACTGGTGCTTATACTTACATGTTTGCAAGGTACAGTCTGTATTCATATATTTTTTCATGGTGCATTTCTATCCTTCAGTTTTGTTCTACTTCCACCAGAGCAGATGTTTTGCAATGTCCCTGCCAGAGTAGGAAAAAAATTGCTCCCTATTCAATTCATGTATGTGCAGATATTTTCTTGCATGCTGCATTCCTCCTGTGTTTTGCTGATAACTTTTACAGTAGGAAAAAAATGTTGTCATTTGCAGCCTGTGCTACAGCAATGAGGATTCTCTTGATTCCAGAGTTTGCATGACTAAAAACAGTTCAGTAAGACTGTCTTTCCTTTTAGTTATTTTTGCTTTTTTGTTTTTCTTGAATATAGAAGATGGAACTCTATTTTTGATGTATATCTGCTTTTTAGAAAGATAGACAGTATCTAAAGTTGTTACTATATGATTATTAGAAGATTCAGCAGTGTCAAAATAGTAAGCAATTCCCCTGCCAGAAAAGAAGCATATTTCTAAATGCATCATATCCCACTCTTTACTGGTGATTATACCAGTATGTCAGCAGTTCTATTCTAACCCTGTAGTTTTGAAAATAAGGAAGAACTTTTGAGAGTCCCTTTGGGCTAAGATTGACCAATTCTTGATCAACAAGCTAAGGCTTTAAAAAAGAGGGGAAAAATCCTAAATCCTAGTATAACTAACTCTAAGGTTTATGCTTAGAGGAAGAAGAGATGCAAAGATGAGATTTGATAAACTGAACCCAGACACTGGAATTAAATTGCTCTTAAGAGCAAAAGATAGAAACTTTGAAAAGAGGCTGTAGTGTTATCATATTATTTGAGAGGCACATCAGAGTTTCTGCATCATATGTTGTTATCATAATCTCCCCATTCTGCTTTCCTTGTGATTCTATAAGGAAAATACCACTAGTGGGTTAAAGAACAGCATATTTGGTCACTTCAGTGTAAAAAGAGATTAAACAATTAGCATCCAAAGGGCAACAAAGATGGTGAAGGGCCTTGAGAGGAGGCCACTGAGGAGCAGCTGAAGTCACTTGGTCTGTTCAGCCTGGAGGAGACTGAGGGGAGACCTCACTGCACTTACAACTTCTTCATGAGGGGAACAGGAGGGCAGACACTGATCTCTTCTCTGTGGTGAGCAGTGACAGGACCTGAGGGAATGGCCTAGAGCTGTGTCAAAAGAAAAAGTTTTTCCCCCAGAGGGTGTTTGGGCACTGGAACAGGCTGCCCAGGGAAGCAGTCACAGCCCCAGGCCTGACAGAGCTCAAGAAGTGCTTGGACAATGCTCTCAGGCCCGTGGTGTGACTCTTGGGGTGTCCTGTGCAGGGCCAGGATCTGGACTTGCTGATCCTTGTGGATCCCTGCCAACAGCATATTCTGTGATATGTAAACCATGTCCCTCTAGTGGAAAGGATGGTGCTCATACAATTGTGCTGCATATCAGGGCGGGGTTGTGTTGCTTCTCCCATTGCTGTATTACTGTGAAATCAATGTAACTGAAGAGATGCATCAGCTTTTGCTAATCCAGCCATACCCTCTAATATCTCTGTTCTCCATTCTGTGCTGTACCTTAAAAGACTTCTTTTTAAGCTTAGAAGAAATACTCTGAGTTTAATTTGAAGAGATATTTTCATTTGGATGCATTAATTTTATTGATGTAAAATTTAATAGTCTATAAATTATTAGGTCTTGTATGTTCAGTAACCATTCCATAATGCCTATCATGAGCAGACCAAAGTCTTCTTGACTATTTTTTGTGTGTGATAAAAGCTTAACATTCATGAAATTTTTGCTTGTTTTGATTTCCTTTTGACATAATCTAAAAATTATATTATGTGTTTTTGAAAGAAAAAGCAATACTTTCCACAATTGAGAAATTAAAAGTTTCAATTCACCTAAATCAAAGCAGCAGTAACAAAGTCACCTCATTAGCTTGGTGATGTGTGAACTTGAAATATAATGCTGGTCTTTTAAATGCTGTATGAAGGACTAGAGCATCTTATTTTTCAGTGTTTTATTAAAAAAGAGAATCAATAAAATAAAATTTAAACCAAAGAAAGTTTACTTTTTCAGTCACCTTTTAAATTAAAAGCCACTCATGAAATGTGCCTCTGCAATAAAAAGGAATAATAAAATTTTGCTTACAGATGCCACACATCTTTTCTAATCATGTCACTTAAACAGTGTTGTCTGTTGTATAAAAATGGCTGATATTGGTGTTAAAAATATGAAAAAATCTCACTGTGATGATTGTCCTGATGCTTGGCTGAAATTTAGAGGCTTACAGTCTGTTTCCATTCAAAGCAGAGATGGTTGCTGCTGTTTACTGATTCAGTCTGGTGTTTTTCCAGTGCAGTCCTGACTTTTTGTTTGTTCTGACTGGCCAGAGTCCCATTGCCCTGGCCCAGTGGAAACCAGGCAACAGAGACGATTTCTTTCCTTATGTTTTCAAGTTCATTTCAATCACAAAAGCTTACTTCCCTTTGACTTTTTACCACTGTCATCTTAAAAGTGTTTTCTGGCTACCTTAATGTGATCCTCCCTGCCTTTTTAGTGGATTTTACCACTTTTCCTAAGCACATGAAAACATATTTGTGCAGCTGTACCTATGTCCATCTCAGCTAGGCCTAATCTCATGGATGGAAGAAAGTTGACCACAGGCATTGTGCTTTGTCCAGCTCTGCACACTGCCTAATTTCCCTCTGGCATAATAGTCATTAAATTAGTGAATATATGTGTGCTTTCATATGTTATTTAGGGAAAAGTAATGCAATTTTTATGATAGCAAAGGCAGATGTCTTCATTCAGTTCCAGGTCATGTTCATGATTTTAACAATGGAGCTGTTTGTGGAACCATCTTCTATTTGGATCTCAGACATGAATGATAATCTGGATTTTTTTTAACCTGCTATTGTTCATCTGATTTA